>NW_012104710.1:73083-125457 GCF_000951045.1 Mandrillus leucophaeus | reverse complement strand
GACTACAGGTGCCCACCACCACGCCCCGCTAATTTTTTGTATTTTTAGTAGAGACGGGGTTTCACTGTGTTAGCCAGGGTGGTCTCGATCTCCTGACCTTGTGATCCACCCGCCTGGGCCTCCCAAAGTGCTGGGATTACAGGCTTGAGCCACCGCGCCCGGCCAGTTTTTCTTCTTGAACAGGTCTCATGTTGATAAAATCCCTCAGCTTTTATTTTTCTGGGAAGATCTTTATTTGTCCTTCATGTTTGACGGATAATTTCACTGGATATACATGCTATTCTAGGATAAAAGTTTTTAACTTCGGCACTTTAAATATGTCATGCCATTCTCCTGGCCTGTAAGGTTTCCACTGAAAAGTCTGCTGCTAGATGTGTTGGAGCTCCATTGTTGTTTCTTTTCTCTTGATGCTTTCAGGATCCTTTCTTTATCCTTGACCTTTGGGAGTTTGATTATTAAATATCTTGAAGTAGTCTTATTTGGGCTAAATTTGCTCTGTATTCTGTAACCTTCTTGTATTTGAATATTGATACCTTTCCCTGGGTTTGGGATGTTCACTGTTATTATCCCTTTGAACAAACTTTCTATCCCATTTTTTCCTCTACCTCTTTAAGGCCAATAACTCTTAGATTTGCCCTTTTGAGGCGATTCTCTAGATCTTGTAGGAGTGCTTCCTTCTTTCTTAATTGTTTTTTCTTTTGTCTCCTCTGATTGTGTACTTTAAAATAGCCTGTCTTTAAGCTCACTAATCGATTCTTTTTCTTGATCAGTTCCACAGTTGACAGCCACTGATGCGTTATTCTTCAGTATGTCGGTTGCATTTTTCAACTCTAGAATTTCTGCTTGATTCTTTTTATTTTACTCTCTGTTAAATTTATCTGATAGAATTCTGAATACCTTCTCTGTGTTATCTTGAATTTCTTTTTCCTCAAAACGGCTATTTTGAATTCTCTGTCTGACTGAAAGGTCATATATCTCTGTCTCTCCATGATTGATCACTGGTGCCTTCTTTAGTTTGTTTGGTGAGGTCATGTTTTCCTGGGTGGTTTTGATGCTTGTGGATGTTCACTGGTGTCTGGGCATTGAAGAGTTAGGTATTTATTGTAGTCTTTACAGTCTGGTTTTATTTGTACTCATCCTTCTTAGGAAGGCTTTCTAGGTATTTGGAGGGACTTGGGTGTTGTGATCTAAGTTTTTGGTCACTGCAGCCGTATCTGCATTAGGGGGCACCCCAAGCCCAATAGCACTGTGTCTCTTGGATAAGATTCAGAAGAATCCTCTGGATTATCAGGCAGAGACTCTCGTTCTCTTTCCTCACTTTTTCCCAAACAGGAGTCTTTCTGTGCTGATCTCTCTGGAGCTGGGGGAGGGGTGGCACCAGCACCTTTGTGGCCACCACCACTGGGACTGCACTGGGTCAGACCTGAAGCCAGCACAGCACTGGGTCTCACCTGAGGCTCATGGTAACCACTACCCGGCTACTGCCTTTGTTTGCTTAAGGCCCTAGGACTCTGCAGTCAGCAGATGGTGAAGCTAGCCGAGCTTGTGTTCTTCTCTTCAGTGCAGAGTTTCCCTCAGTCCCAGTTGGGTCCAGAAATGCTGTCTGAGAGCCAGGGCTTGGAGTCAGAAACCTTAAGGAACCTACCTGGTACTCTGTTCTACTGTGGCCGTGCTGGCATCCAAGCCACAAGGCGAAGTTATTCCCACTCTACAGTCCCCATCCATAGAATGACTAAGTGGGGACCTGTCAAAGGAGAATCCTCAAATGTCAGCATATATTGTTTTTTTATCCTTTGGGTTTTCAAGAAAGGTTGTAACCCTGGATGTCTGTGTTTTTGTAGTATTCTGGATCCTGGAAAGGGAAGCTAGAATTTTCCTTGTTGACAGTATAGATCTTCATATGATCCCTTTATTTTCAGTGGGGTACCCTGACTATCAGCTGTCTCAGATTCCAGACCCTCTGGTTCAGGCTCTCCAAAAAGGCAAAGGATTTTCCACCAAGCATCCTAGTTTTAACCCCACTCTAATACCTCTGCCTTTTAGAGTCTTTATGTTTACCCGTTGAGCTAACTGGGCTACCTCTGATGTTGCGAGTATTGCTACTTGCAATTCCTGAGCCTGTAGCACAAATTAGCTATAAGTTACTATTTCAAGTTTTTCTGCTTTACCAATTCAGTTACCAGCCATTTGTCTACTTTTCATATTTTGAAATGTTATTAACATTTCTTTATTGCTCTTACCTCCCTTATTCTCTTTTTTCCTTTGGACTTATACCATTTTTCTTCCTGTATTCTCTTTTACAGGGTTTTAGGAGGGAGAGAGATTTAGCACATTAATCAGTCTGCTCCATTTAAGAACTTTCTAAACTTAAGCAGAATTAAGACATAACAGCAGAGAAAGATTAATTTGACCACTGAAAACTGTTAAATTTATGCATAGCAGAAGACATAAAATTGAAAAGCATGTAACAGGCCGGGTCGTATGTAACAAGTATGACACAGAGTAATACTCCTAATATAAGAAGAATTCAAATACAAATACATAAGAAAAATACTATCCCCCAAAAGATAAGTGGGCCCAGTACCTGAGGAGATATTTCATGAGTACATACATATCTCTGATTTTCAGTATCACAAATAGTCAGAAATGTGTACTAAAGCAAGTTGTCATTTTAAACTCAAAAGAAAAATGCGTTTGTGTGTGCGTGGAGTATATATACAGATGAAAATGTGAAGAGTGGAGCATTTTCCTGGACTGCAAATGGCAGTTTAGACTGGAACAGGAACCGGGCATGGTGTCTCACACCTGTAATCTCAGCACTTTGAGAGGCCAAGATGGGCGGATCACCTGAGGTCGGGGGTTCGAGACCAATCTGACCAACATGGAGAAACCCCGTCTGTACTGAAAATACAAATTTAGCCGGGCGTGGTGGCTCATGCCTGTAATCCCAGCTACTCGGGAGGCTGAGCCAGGAGAATCGCTTGAACCCAGGAGGCGGAGGTTGCTGTGAGCCAAGATTGCGTCATTGCACTCTAGCCTGGGCAACAAGAGTGAAACTCCGTCTCAAATAAGTAAATAAACAAACAAACAAACTGGAACAGGTGTAGAGGAAAACAGATTAGCAATATGCTTGACTATCTTTTGACTTAACGGATTTTTCCTTAGGAAGTAGAATTTCTCCTAGGGAAATATTTCAAACTGTGGACCAAAATAGGCAAAAAGATGCCCATCTTATTTTTAATATTACTAGCTAGGTAGAATAACTGACATTTATTGAACCTTTAGTGTGTGTTTCAAGAACTGTGCTAAAAGTGTTTAACATGTATCATCCCATGTAATCCTCACAACAACCATATGAGATAAATGCTATATTTACCTTCTTTGAAAACACAGAGGCTAGACTGCCAAACCAGGCTGGAGCCCAGGTCTTATTTAAAACATTTATTCTTTAACCGTCATGCTCACAATTTTCTGTAAATACATATTACTTTTATAAAGATGAGGGAAAAAAATAAACATTTTCAGTGTGTCAGTAGTGTAAGTATGTTTCAGTTATCTAAACATCCAACTAGACTAAAACAGCTAAATTTAGCAACTCATTGTACTTTTATGATACAATATGCAGCCATTAAAAAGTCATATTTTAGCCGGGCACAGTGACTCATGCCTGTAATCCTTGCACTTTGGGAGGCTGAGGTGAGCAGATCACCTGAGGTCGGGTGTTCGAGACCAGCCTGACCAATATGGTGAAACCCCATCTCTACTAAAAATACAAAAATTAGCCTGGCTGTGGTGGTGCTTGCCTGTAATCGCAGCTACTCAGGAGGCTGAGGCAGGAGAATCATTTGAACCCGGGAGGCGTACCTTGCAGTGAGCAGAGATGGCACCACTGCACTCCATCCTGGGTAACAGAGGGAGATCTTGTCTCAAAAAACAAACAAACAAATTGAAATATTTTTCTGAGCTTATTGTAGGTGGAAATATACAAAAAAATTTTAGTCATTATTCCTGAGTGATTGGTTTACAGGTGTTTATTCATTTTCTTTTCTATGTTTTTTCTTTGTTTTCCAAATTTTGAATGTGTATTACTTTTGAAATCAGAAAAAAAGTTATAGTAATTATTTCACCTATTAATGTCGAATGACGTGAATATGCTTATATGTCTGGAAAAAAACAGTTGTAAAGTCCTATGTATAGTACGATTTCAGCTAGATATTTTTTTTTAAGCCTGAGAAAATACCCTACATGGAAATGTACAAAAATACTAACAGTGATGTTATCCCAGGGAGAGAGTAATGAGGATGAACTTTTATTATGTATTACTTTTTTCTCTATCTTCAAAATTGTACAGTATGAGCATATTTATGTAATCATAGAAAATTTAATATTTTAACTTGGAGGACGTGTCTTTACTTTTTCTTGTATTTTTAGACGTTTGAAGACAGTGATTTGTTCCATTTGATTGGTGTTATCTGTGGCTTAGCAATTTATAATTTTACTATTGTGGACCTCCATTTTCCTTTGGCTTTATATAAGAAACTACTGAAAAAGAAGCCATCCTTGGATGATTTGAAAGAACTAATGCCTGATGTTGGGAGGTTAGTTGGAAAAAAAAGTCAAAAGGTAGTAGGGTTTGGGAGGTAAGAAGTGGGGAATGTGCAGAAAACTTTCCTTCTATAAATAAATATATTTTGTTCTTGTTAAATTTCTGAAATAAACAAATGCTCTTCTCTGATAAAGGAAAATCCATTATGTTACTCAGATCAAAATGTTCTATTGAAAGACGAAATTTGGCTGGCGCAGTGGCTCACACCTGTAATCCTAGCACTTTGGGAGGCTGGGCAGGTGGATCACCTAAGGTCAAGAGTTTGAGACCAGCGTGGAGGTCAGAAGTTCTAGACCAGCGTGACCAACATGGTGAAACCCCATCTCTACTAAAATACAAAAATTAGCCAGGCGTGGTGGCCCACGCCTGTAGTCCTGCCTACTCAGGAAGCTGAGGCAGGAGAATCACTTGAACCCAGGAGACAGAGGTTGCAGTGAGCTGAGATTGTACCATTGCACTCCAGCCTGGGTGGCAGAGCAAGCCTCCGTCTCAACAAAAAAAGACAGACTAAATTTTTAGTTGTTAGACAATACCTTGCAAATATCGGATCATCACCTTAGGAAAGTAAATTTTTTCTGAGAGTGATTAATTGGTTTATTTGGACTTTTACTTCTGATAACCTTCATTCCTAGTTTGAATATGTGAAATTTATTTTTATTTATTAAATAAAATGGATTAAAGATTTTATATAAATAAGGACAAATGGGCCAGGTGTGGTGGCTTATGCCTGTAATCCTAGCACTTCGGGAGGCTGAGGTGGGCAGATCACGAGGTCAGGAGTTCAAGACCGGCCCGGCCAACATGGTGAAACCCGGTCTCTACTAAAAATACAAAAATTAGCTGGGCATGGTGGTGGGCGCCTGTAATCCTAGCTGCTCTGGAGGCTGAGGCAGGAGACTTGCTTAAAAACCTGGGGGGCGGAGGTTGCAGTGAGCCAAGATCGCGCCACTGCACTCCAGCCTGGGCAACAGAGAAGACTCCATCCTGGGTAAAATAAAATAAAATAAGGAAAAATGTTAAAAATAGGTGAATACATGGCCTTTGTATTCAGAAAAGTGATAAGAACCTTTGACTAATTTTTTTCCTTCAGCATCATTTATAAGTTTGCCATTGTGTAGTCACTATTCTGCAACATATATAAAATTACAAATTGACAAAAGGATTTTACCAAGAGGGAATGAGAAGTGTGTGTGTGTGTGTGTGTGTGTGTGTGTGTGTATATATACACACACACATATATATATATATATATCCATAAGTAAAACAGTCAAAATATCCAATAATGTTTTTCCTCTCAGAAACATGTATATTATTTTGCAGAAGCATGCAACAGTTACTGGATTATCCAGAAGATGACATAGAGGAAACATTTTGTCTTAATTTTACGGTAAGATGCAAAGACGTAGGTTAGCCTGATTATTCATCATCCCTTTTATGTAAGCTATATCTTATGGTTCTTCTTTATTTTGATGGATGGAATTCTTAACAAATCCTTTAGCTAACATTTATTGAGCATTTACTACGTGCTAACTAGTCATAGTACATGCATTTCATTTAATCCTCAACAATCCAGTGAAGTTAGGGTTATCCCTGTTTTACAGATGAAGAAAACTGAAAACAATCATTACCTTGGGAGTCAGTATACATATCAGCCTCTGTGACTTAAACCTGTGTACTTTATCGTTATGCTAAATATATTTACAAATACAAGATGTCCTCTTTACCCAAGTGTTCATTTTTGAGTCTGCAATTACAGAAATGCTTTAGAGAAGCAAAAGGTTATTGTAATGTGAGAATATTACTACTAAACTTAAAAACATTAATTTCCACTGGTACATTCCTTTCTATTTCACACTAACATTCATCCCTGCCCATCTTGTCTTACTCACTGTTGGATGACATAGATAAAACAAATGCAAATGCATTGCAATATCATTTGGAAAATGAAATTGCAAATCTTGTAAAAGATGCACAATTTCCTTAAGGCAGTGAAAGGGATGTGGTTTTTTGTCTTTTGTTTTTTGAGACATAGTCTTGCTGTGTCACCCAGGCTGGAGTACAGTGGCGCGATCTTGGCTCACTGCAACCTTTCCCCCAGGTTCAAGCGATTCTCCTGCCTCAGCCTCCTGAGTAACTGGGATTACGTGCTCGCCACCACGCTCAGCTAATTTTTGTGTTTTTAGTACAGACAGGGTTTCACCACCTCGGCCAGGCTGGTCTTGAACTCCTGACCTTGTGATCCACCCGTCTTGGCCTCCCAAAGTGCTGGGATTACAGGTGTGAGCCACTGCACCTGGCTGAAAGGGATGTTAAATAACTGATCCAGTCACAGGCAAAGCCATTTATAGATGAGGATATGGCAGAAGTAGACTAGTTGGCAATTAAATAAGAGAAAATTCGTAAGGATTATGATAAGGCACTCCAGAAGGGAACAATTTGAATATTATAAATTAGACTCTTGGAAAAATTGTAAAACCTTCAGTTTTTCTTTTTCTTTTTCTTTTTTCTTTTTTTTTTTTTTTGAGACAAAGTCTTGCTCTGCCCAGCCTGAAATGCAGCGGTACGATCTCAGCTCATTGCAACCTCCACCTCCCAAGTTCAAGCAATTCTCCTGCCTCAGCCTGCTGAGTAACTGGGACTACAGGTGTGCACCACCATGCCCAGCTAATTTTTGTATTTTTAGTAGAGATGGGATTTCACCATGTTGGCCAGGATGGTCTCAATCTCTTGACCTTGTGATATGCCCCCGTTGGCCTTCCAAAGTGCTGGGATTACAGGCGTGAGCCACAGCACCCGGCCTCTTTTTATTTAAAAAATTTTTTATTTGTATATTTGTTTGCCACCCTGCCACATACACAACAGTTATCTTTATGGTTTTGTCAGAGCTGACGAAAGATGCCATATTCTGCTGTCATGAAATTTGCCCAGAAAAAATTGCATGTTCATATTCTTTTCAAGAAAATCTTGAGACTATTTTCTGGCCAGGCACGGTGGCTCACCTCTGTAATCCCAGCACTTTGAGAGGCCGAGGCGGGCAGATCACTTGAGGTCAGGAGCTAGAGACGAGCCTGGCCAACATGGTGAAACCCTGTCTCGACTAAAAATGAAAAAATGAGCCAGGCGTGATGGCACGTGCCTGTAATCCCAGCTACTCGGGAGGCTGAGGCAGGAGAATCGCTTAAACCCGAGAGGCGGAGGTTGCAGTGAGCTGAGATCGCGCCATTGCACTGCAGTCTGGGTGACAGAGTGAGACTCCGTCTCAAAAAAAAAAAAAAAAGTTGCTCTCCGCAAATCCAGACAACAACAAAAAAGCATTTTCCAAAGTGTGTTCCTGTTTAGAATAAGGTGACCATAAAATTTTTTTAAAAAGCTATTTTCTATGAAATTTTGGTTCTCTTTTTCATTTGATTCACTCATACCCATGTTAGTTTCTTGAATTTTTATTCATCATCTCAGTTGACTAAAAAATTGAGTTTCAAGCTGTTTAATTTCTAATTTATCAGTCACCAAATTTATGAACTCTTACTGTATTCAAAGAACTATGGTAATTCAAACATTTCTTCCCACTGCCATTTCTTTCTCAGAAATTTTTCAGTGGCTTTTTATTGCTTGTAGAATAATAGCTTTAGAATGGGTGTCAAAGACATTTATAACCTGGCTCTCTTCCTTTCATTGTATCCCTCCCTTCATACCAAGTTTTGTCATATCACACAGTATTTTTTTCAATATACCTTACCTTCCTCTTTTTCAGAGTCACTTGCCGTACATTTTCAGAAACTTGATATTGTAGATATCTAATTTTTTTGTTCAATCGATATTGTCTGTCTGAAATCTCACTCTCTTAATCTTTCAAAATACTACCCATACTTGTAGGTGCTTTTCAGATGGCATTTCTTCCTCAAGGTCTTTCACACGTCCTGTAGTTTAGAATTCCGTTTGCATTCCTCTATGATCTGATAACATTTTGTTCATATGTCTGTTATAAATGCATTATTTTATTATAATTGGTTCTTTATATGTTACATTTCTCTTCCTTTACTACATAGTAAACTTCACAGCAGGAGTATATTCATCTAACATCCCACTCCCATCATAGTGTTTTATAAATAGCAAGTTTTCATAAAAGAGGATAATATTCCAAAAAGAAGGAATAGCAAAAGAAAAGATGCAGAAGTGGTCATGGTAATATTTTTAGAAAAATTTGAGAAGTAAAAGAAATAAAAGGTTTCAAAATACTTGACTATTTTTATAAACCAAATTAGTACATAACTGGAAAAACTGCCTGTGATCAAGTTTACAACAAGGGTGGTAGAGGAACCCTGGAGTAGCAGTTGTCATGTGGGAAGAATGCGTGGTTTTCTAAGCTGAATGCATTCTCATACTTGGATTTTTATCACTTATCTAAGGAAAACATCCTAATATTTTATAGTAACCATTCTAAAGTTTTATGCACAACAAATGCTTAGTTTCCTTATTAACTTACCAAACACTTCGTAATTTGTAATTAATCATGGTAGGATTTCAAACTAGAGAGGATCAAAATTTCTAGTTCTGGCTTTAAGCAGAATTCTCAGATAAGCTATATGGTAGCAGAATTTTATCTCAAATTTAGTAGTTTTTTTTATTATTAAATGAGAGGTAGATATAATAATAGATTATTAGAATACTCTAAGTTTTGAGTCTGACATTGACTTTTTTTAAAAATTTAAATTAATAGATCACAGTTGAAAACTTTGGTGCAACAGAAGTCAAAGAGCTGGTTCTAAATGGTGCAGACACAGCTGTTAACAAACAAAATCGGTAAGTGAATTTTAGCAGCAACAGTGGGAATAATAAGATTCAGTAGACATTTTCTTCTGTGTGTAGAAAACGTGTCACAACGCTAAGTTTTTACTCCAATAAAACTTTAATTTTGAGTGGTTAGTGAGGAAATAATCTGCCTTTTCCTCCTGAAATCCCTTGAAGACATTAAACAAAACAAAGAGAAGGGAGAAGTGACAGCAGCAAACATTTTTGGAAGCCAGGAAACAGTAGTAACTAACTTTAGCAAACCAGAGAAAGCTGCAACATGAGATGGAAAAGAGGAGCCACGAAGCCAGCTGGATCACTTCACAAAACGAAAGTTTGGGTGCTGAGAACAAAACATACCTTTAGAAAATGTGTGGTGTTTGGGGAAATGCTAGAAACAGAACTCTTGTAAGAAGCAGTTAGAAACTAGTTTCCCATGCTAACATTAGGTTTAAAACAACAACAAAAGAAACTAGTTTCCCTTAGCACACCAGGAAGCTGGCAACTGCCCCTCTCCGGCCTGGGCAGGAAATTGGAAATTTACCGTCTGGAGAAATTGGACTGTGGATTTGAGGACACCTAGAGACTGCCACAGGCAAGGAGCTGAACTGAAAACAGGGAGATTAAGTGCTGAAAGTCTATCGCTGCCTCCTCCTTGGTACCGTATAGTGGTAGATCCTTTTCTGGGGAAACTGCCTAACATTTAAAATGTAAATCCATAAGCTGGGCACAGTGACTCACGCCTGCAATCACAGCAGTTTGGGAGGCTGAGGCGGTCAGATCATGAGGTCACGACAATGATACCATCCTGGCTAATGCAGTGAAACCCCATCTCTACTAAAAATACAAAAAATTAGCTGGCCGTGGTGGCATGTGCCTGTAGGTCCAGCTACTTGGGAGGCTGAGGCAGAAGAACTGCTTGAACCCAGTGAGCTGAGATCGTGCCACTGTGCTCCATTCTGGGCGACAGAGCAAGGCTCCATCTCAAAAAAAAAAAAAAGTTAATCGATAGCCAAAGGTCAACAGACATTTAAGGAAAGACCGAAACAGTCAAAAAGAATGGCAAGAAACCAGGAACCCTGCAGGTTGAAGGACAAAACGTCAGAGGAAACTGAAATCAGTATCCTCAGAATGATGCGTGACATCCAGATAGATACAATTAAAAATGGAAAAAAAAATTCATTTGAAAGAAATGGAATTAATGAAATCTGTCAAAGAAGATATTTTTTAAAAAATAAATAAACTTCCCAGAAATGAATGACATCCTTTCAAGATTGAAAACATGAGAAGTGGAAAAAAGATCAATACCAAGACAAGATGACAAGATACATGAAATTTCAAAATTTTCAAAGTCAAAGGGATCCTAAAACTGTCCAGAAAACCCACAGACCTAAGAATTAGTAACATCAGACACTGGAATCAAAGAACACTGGAAGCTAGAAGACCAAAATTTTAGGAAAAAATTACTTTTAACTTAGAATTTTGTATCCAAATTATCAAGTGTGTGAGTGTTTAAAAACATTTTCATACATGCACAGTCTCAGAGAATTTACTTCTGAAGCCTTTTTCTCAGGAAATTACTGGAGGATGTGTTCTATCTACCAAAACAAGGAATTAAACCAAGAAGGAGGAAGACACAGGATTAAAAAAGCAACAACAAACTACCAAGATTCACGCAAGCAAGGATTCTTTTTGAAGGATCAATAACTGTGTCGATTTAGAAAGCTAACAACCTGGGTTAGATCAAGAGGATGGAGGGCTCGAGTAGAGAAATGCAACTGATAGTACCTAATTTTTGAATGAATCTAGAGGAAATGGATATTTCTTTTGGAGAAGTTGGGGATGAATTAGCAAACTAAGGAAAATAGAAGTTCTTTTTAAGGGAAAAAGGGTAACCATAGAATACAACTTAACTGTGAATAATATAGAAATGTTAACAAATATTGAACCAAAAATTGTTATATAAATACGATAGATGTGCAGGGGAGTAGAAAGTGAATGGGACAATTACATTAAAGATAAATCCAAACCACCACATTGAAATTTAAGGAATAACAATAGAACTGTGTTGTTAGAAGCTTGAATGTAAATATCAGAAGGAATAGCAAAAAGAATTAACAAATAGTTGCCTTTGAATAGTGGGAATTTCTGGCAGAGAAGTGTTGGACAGAGAGTTTCTTTATTCTCTTCTATTTTGTTACAATTGTTTAATAATGGCTGTTGCCAGGGAATTGGTCCAAAGGATTATAATCCTAATTCTGCTACTTAGAAGCTTTATAACTTTAAATAAATTAGTTGATGTCTCAATGCCTTAGTGTCCTTCTCTGTTAAATGGAATGACAAATTGTACCTATTTCATGGGATGATTTTGAGGACTAGATGAGACAATATTTTAAGATACTTAGAATAAGACCTAGCACATGTAGTGCTCAGTAAATGTTGGCTGTTAGGATTGTTACTATTTGATGTTTTAAACTCTTGATATGTCTTACTTTGATAAAAATAAAGCTGTTTTTAAAATGATGTGAAAAAATTTTAGGTCCTAGATATCCTCGTTTTGAAAGAAAATTTGGTTTTGAAAGGCGGTTTACCATTATTCCTATTGCAGAATCATCCTTTATTACTTGGAAGATGAAGATATAAAATAGTGAAATCTTCTAGTACCCATTCTCATTATTTGTTTGACCAGATAGCATCATAAAGTGTTGTGGCTAGCAAAACAAAACAAATTGAATAAGATCGTGGTTCAAATTCAGGGGTTAAAGGGGCTTCCTTTTTTTCTTTACAGTTTCCTTTTGTATCATAAGAGGTAGAAGAGAATCAGAAGTGATTATGTATGTATTCAGATATACATTTGAAAAGAAACTACACTTGTACTCTTTAATGATTATCCGAAAAGAATGCTTAGTATCCTCTCTCAGGCATTTGTTAAAGTAAATGTTGTTCAGATTCCTTGGAACCCAAGGAAAAGAAGGCTATAGTTTGTCAAATGATCTGAATCCCAAAGCTCTTATTTTTTCGTCACCTATTGTTTGTAACAGATCATTCCTTTTAGGGATGCATGTGACTTGGTATATATAAATTCTCAATAACTTGTAAATATTTTAAAATTATTTTCATAGCCATTCATATTATTCTGCCCATTAGGAAATGACATTTTTTCCAATAGGAATAGCCTAAGAATAACTGAATGCCTCATGGATATAGCTGATTTTTATATGGAAAGAATAATAGCTTTTTTCATAATGACTTTGGTTTTGTCCTGTTTGAACCCTACTCATACATTCTCAGTTTCGTATATATGTAGCAGAAATTGTAGGAGCACTTGAAGTTTTAATGACTACATTATGGATTCTTCATAAATGATTTTTATAATCTGTACATGTGTGCTTTTTCATTTCTAGACAAGAGTTTGTTGATGCTTATGTGGATTACATATTCAATAAATCAGTGGCTTCCTTATTTGATGCTTTTCATGCGGGCTTTCATAAGGTCTGTGGAGGAAAAGTCCTTCTGCTCTTTCAGCCTAATGAACTACAAGCAATGGTCATTGGAAATACAAATTATGATTGGAAGGAACTGGAAAAGGTAGGGGAAAACTAATCTCTGATATTGTTTAAATGGAAAGGCTCATATGTGGAAGTCTTGCCTTTTTATGTATTATTTTTTGTTTTATACACTTTATTACTACCATTTTACAGGAAAGCACTCTACCCTTCTTGGCCCACAATGAATGGATTTTTGAACTGTGTATGAATTAGACACTACTATAATTGGTGGTATTGATATAGAAAACTCATCTGGCCAGGCACAGTGGCTCTCACCTATAATCCCAGCACTTTGGGGCGCGTAGGCGGGAGGATCACTTGAGGCCAGGAGTTCAACAGCAGCCTGGGGAACATAGCGAGACTTCATCTCTAAAAATAACTTAGGCCAGGCGCGGTGGCTTACATCAGTAACCCCAGGACTTTGGGAGGCCAAAGTGGGTGGATCACCTGAGGTCAGGAGTTCAAGACCCACCTGGCCTACATGGTGAAACCCTGTCTCTACTAAAAATACAAAAATTAGCTGGGCATGGTGGCATGTGCCTGTAATCCCAGCTACTCAGGAGGCTGAGGCAGGCGGAGGTTGCAGTGAACTGAGATTGTGCCACCGTACTCCAGCCTGGGCAACAGAGCAAGGCTCTGTCTCAAAAAAAAAAAAAAAAAAAAAAAGTTAAGTAAATAAAAATAGATAAAAATAATTTTTAAAATTGTCCAGATGTGGTAGCAAACACCTGTGGTCCTACCTGTGGGAGGCTGGGGTGGGAGAATCTCTTGATCCCGGGTGGTTGAGGCTGCAGTGTGCCATGATTATACCACTGCACTCGAGCCTGGATGACAGAGCAGGAGCCTGGATGACAGAGCAGGAGCCTGTCTGTCTCAAGAAAAGAAAAATGTCATCTGTGACACAGCTGGGTAGAAGCCCTAACCAAGCCGGGCATGGTGGCTCACACCTGTAATTCCAACACGTTGGGAGACTGAGGCAGGTGGATCACCTGAGATCAGGAGTTCCAGGCCAGCCTTGCCAGCGTGTTGAAACCCTGTCTCTACTAAAAATACAAAAATTAGCCGGGTGTAGTAATCCCAGCTACTTGGGAGGCTGAGGCAGGAGAATTGCTTCAACCTGGGAGGCAGAGGTTGCAGTGAGCCAAGATCACGCCACTGCACTCTCCGAAAAAACAAAAAGCCCTAGCCAAAAGTGAATGGGTTTTCGTTCTGCCTCAGTTCTAGGAAAACCATTATGAAATGCAGTTATGATGCTTAAAAATCTTTGTTTCCTTTTTTTCTGATTAGTCTCAGTGTTACATTTTTTAGCAGAGTAATTATCAAATATTGATTCTGATAAACATTTAATAGAAAGTGCTACCCGGGTGCAGTGGCTCATGCCTGTAATGCCAGCACTTTGGGAGACCGAGGTGGGCAGATCATGAGGTCAAGAGATCAAGACCATCCTGGCCAACCAACATAGTGAAACCCCATCTCTACTAAATATACAAAAATTTGGGCATAGTCTTGCACGCCTGTAGTCCCAACTACTCGGGAGGCTGAGGCAGGAGAATCGCTTGAACCCGGGAAGCAGAGGTTGCAGTGAGCCAGGATCGTGCCATTGCACCCCAGCCCAGTCAACAGAGCAAGACTCCATCTCAAAAAAAAAGAGAAAGTGCTAAGTTAAGCTAGGCATGGTGTCTCACACCTGTAATCCCAGCAATTTGGGATGCTGAGGCAGGCAGATCCCTTGAGGCCAGGAGTTGGAGACCAGCCTGGCCAACATGGTGAAACCCCATCTCTACTAAAAATACAAAAATTAGCCAGGTGTGGTGGCGCACTCCTGTAATACCAGCTACTTGGGAGGCTGAGACACAGGAATCACCTGAACCCAGGAGGCAGAGTGACAGAAAGTGCAAGGTTAGATCAGCTTTGAGGAAGATATATACGAAGTTAATCTGCTGATTTTCTATCTTTATAATGTACCATCCTCTGATTTGTACATTTATAATTAGATACTGTATACCTAATAAGATGACTAACATAAAAAAGTAGAGCTAGCACTTACCTACTTTTTATGTCAGTCATCTTAATAGGCGCAAAGCATGAACATTTGTACATTGCCATGGGGATACAAAATGGTACAGTCACTTTGGAAACAGTGGCGGTTTCTTATAAAGTTAAACATACATTTGCTATATGACCTAGCAGTCCTACTCCCAGGTATTAAATTATATTCACACAAAAATCTGTAAACAAAGGGGACAGAGTTTCAGTTTTACTAGATGAAAAGAATTCTGGAGATGGATGGTGGTACAACTTTGTGAATGTAGTTAATGCTACTGAAGTGTACACTTAAAATGGTTAAGATGTAAACTTTATGGTATGTGTGTTTTACCTTAACTTTTAAATACTTTTTTTTTTTAAATTTGCAAATGAGTAAAAAACTGGAAACAACCTAGATGTCCTTCAGTGGGTGAATGGGTGAACCTACTACAGTGTACCTATTCAGCAGAATAACTACTAAGTGTTAAAAAGAAATGCACAGCTGGGCGTGGTGTCTCACACCTTTAGTCCTGGCACTTTGGGAGGCTGAGGTTGGCAGATCTCTTGAGCCCAGGGGTTCGAGACCAGCCTGGACAACATGATGAAACCCCCTCTCTACAAAAAATACAAAAATTGGCCCTTTATGGTGGCGTGCACCCATAGTCCCAGCTACTCTGGAGGCTGAGGTGGGAGGATCCCTTGAGCCCGGGAGGTAGAGGCTGCAGTGAGCCCTCACTGTACTCTGACGTAGGCAACAAAGCAAGACCCTGTCTCAAAAAAGAAAAAAAAAGCACTGTTGATACATGCAACAACTGGATGAATCTGAGGGTTTATGCTGAGTGAAAGAAGCCAATTTCAAATGGTTGCATACTGTATGGTTCCATTTATGTGACATTCTTGAAAAGATAAAAAATTATAGTGAACAGAGACTAGGGGTTGAGTGGGAGGGTCTGACTTCAGAGGAGGTAGCACAAGAGACATCTAAGCATAACAGTGATGGGACTGTTCAGTATCCTAATTGTGGCAGTGGTTACACAAATCTGCATATGTGCTTAGAACTTATAGAACTATATACACACCAGTATATAGCCAGTTTTATTGTGTAGTCATTTAAGGAATAAGATTTTAAGAATAATTAGGACTTCTAATTAAACATTATGGAATAAACATGTCTGCTCCCTCCCAAAAATCTCACTAGAATGACAGAAATGGAATAAAAATGGTAATATACACACCAAAGACTAAAAAATAAAAATGCAATGAACAAGAGAAGAAATAGTTTTGGAAGACAGAAAGTAAGGAGATAAATTGATGAGTGACTTAGAGCAGAGGAAAACTGAATTCTAAGCCTCCAGAGGGACAGGATTGTCAGGAGGCAACTCTTTTTTGTTGTAGTTTTTTTGAGATGGAGTCTCGCTCTGTCACCCAGGCTGGAGTGCAGTGGTGCGATCTTGGCTCACTGAAACATCCGCCTCCCAAGTTCAAGCGATTCTTCTGCCTCAGCTTCCCAAGTATGGAACTACAGGCATGCCACTATGCCCAGCTGATTTTTTTATTTTTTTAGTAGAGACAGGGTGTCACCATATTGGCCAGGCTGGTCTCGAACTCCTGACATCATGGTCCGCGTGGCCTGAGGCAACTCATTGTATATCCTAGAATCTGAAAGGCTCAAGAATTGGTATACCATGTTACCCTTAATAGCAGGGATGAGGGTTGGACTAAGGGCAACAAAATTACTTTAAAGTCATTTTAAAGAATAATTGGACCATTCATGTCCCCCTTTCTACCCAGCAAAAGACAGCTTGGGAGAGAGGCTTTACAATTTGGGAAACCAGGTAAAACTGAGGATGCCACACAGCTGGTAACTGGGTGTAAATCCTTCAGGAAGAAGACTGAAGGTTCCTGGGTGGTAGTAAATTGATCTGCTCAAGAGAAGAAGCCTGTAGATACTAACTTTGAGGGGTCCTCCAGTGGAAATGGACTCCACCTCTAATCACCTTAAAATGAAAATGATACGACAGCTTCTCGTCACCCTTTAGATCCTACACAATTTGTCCCTCCTTGCTTCATCTCCTGTCGTCGTTCCTCTCACTCTGCCTCAGCCTTATTAACCTCCTTGCTGAGCCTAGAACCCTCCAGACATGTTCCAGTCTTAGGGCGTTTCTGTTTCCTTTTCCATGTGCCTGGAATTCTCTTCCCCTGATAATCCCAAAAGATTCTTGCTCTCGCTTCCTTTACGTGTTTGTACCTTATCAGAGACCTTCCCTGGATAACTGATCTAAAATTGCAAACCCCTCTCCTGCACATGTATCCTGTCTCCCCTCGCTGTTTTATTTTGCTTCTTTGGATCTGACATAATTTTACTTAGGTTGCTCCTTCCCCCGACCACAATGTAAGTACCGTGAGAGCAGAATTTTTGCCTCTTTGTTCGCTGCTGTATTCCCAGCACCTAGGAGAGCACTCAGTAAGTACTTGAAACCTTGCCTGAAGTGATAATTGATGTAAGTGTTCATTCAGTTAAAACAGGACATCTTAAAAAGTATATTGTAGCGGCTAGGCGCGGTGGCTCACGCCTGTAATCCCAGCACTTTGGGAAGCCGAGGCAGGCGGATCATGAGGTCAAAAGATCGAGACTATCCTGGCCAACATAGTGAAACCCCCGTCTCTACTAAAAATATGAAAATTAGCTGGGTGTGGTGGTGCGTACCTGTAATCCCAGCTACTCAGGAGGCTGAGGCAAGAGAATCGCTTGAACCTGGGAGGGAGAGGTTGCAGTAAGCCAAGATTGCACCACTGTACTCCAGCCTGGTGACAGAGCAAGACTCCATCTCAAATATATGTATATATATTATAGTGTATTTATACTTATAACACTTTGATTTCTTCTGTCGTATATCTGATTCATTACAATTTTAGTGATTATGATTTGGAGCTTTAAATGTTCTTTCTTGACCAGGACATGTGTGCACATTTTTACCAAACCATTTAGAGATTTAAAAGGAAAAAAAAAAAATTTTAGCCATCCTCTTTTCCTTCCCCACTAACATGCTCACAGTTTAATAAATTGAGTGCTAGAATTAAAGCCGTTTTCTTCAAACTTGCTTGCAATTAACAGCAAATATTTTGCAGATCTGAATTATTGAGAGTTCAGTGATTAAGATAAATCATGGCTACAAATAAGGAGAGTCCAAAATTCAAGAGGCCCAGTAGCAAGTATTTATTGAGTCTGTACTGTATGCCTGATAATGTGCAACTGAAACTATGCAAGAGATTGAGGAGGGGGCAAGAAATAAGATAGAGACATGGTCTTTGCCCTAATAAGGGAGCTAGAAATTAAATGCTTTATACACAGTTTTGATGAATACAATGAAAAAGAATTTAGTGAGTGGTACATAAGGAGGAATCTAATCTAGGCTAGATGAATCTGGGAACGCCTCTCACTAGATAGTAAGCTCCGCAAGGCTAAGTGAGGATTCTGTTCACTGAGGTTTTCCCAGGGCCAAAAACATTGACTAAAACTCATATTTGTTGGATGAATCAATGAATGAATTAGATGGCATTTAATCTGAGCCCTAAAAGGGTATAAATTAGCCTGATGACCAAAGAAGAAAGGATGTGTCTGAGTGGTGTAGGCTGAGGAAACAGTACGTCCAAAGGACCTGATGCATCTGAAGAACTGAAAGTTAAGGCCAATTGTGGCTGGATAAGAACAGTTCACAATATAAACTATTTCCTCTCTGCTTCCTACCACCTTCTCTCTTAGTACTAATTTTTTTTTGGGTGGGGGACAGCAGGGATGGAATTTCGCTCTTGTTGACCAGGCTGGAGTGCAGTGGCGCAGTCTCGGCTCACTACAACCTCTGCCTCCTGGGTTCAAGCAATTCTCCTGCCTCAGCCTCCCCCACGTAGCTGGGATTACAGGCATGTGCCACCACGCCCAGCTAATTTTTGTATTTTTAGTAGAGATGGGGTTTCACCATGTTGGCCAGGCTGGTCTGGAGCTCCTGACCTCAAGTGATCCACCTGCCTCGGCCTCCCAAAGTGCTGGGATTACAGGCATGAGCCACCACGCCTGGCCAGTACTAATGTTTTTGAAAGGGGAGATATATTACCCCAAAACTTACTGGCTTCAAATTACCTCAAAACTTATTGGCTTCAAAATAACAATGAAACTTTGTTGTTTTATAGTTTCTGTGGGTCAGGAATTCAGGAGTGGCTTAGCTGAGTAGTTTGGGCTCAAGGTTCCCTCATGAAGTTGCAGTCAGAATATTGGCTGGCGCTATAGTCGTCTAAAAGCATGGTTAAGGATAGAGATTCACTTCCAAGGTGGCTTACTCACCTGACTGTTGGTAGGGACCTCAGTATAGTACCATGAGTACTTCTCTTCATATAGGGATGTTTGAATACCCTCATAAAATGACAACTGGTTCCCCCCAGAGTGAGTGATCCAGAAGAAGGGCTGAAGCCATAGAGGTTTTTGTTTGTTTGTTTCGTTTTTGTTTGTTTGAGACGGAGTCTTGCTCTGTCACCCAGGCTGGAGTGCAGTGGTGCGATCTCGGCTCACTGCAAGCTCTGCCTCCCGGGTTCACGCTATTGTTCCGCCTCAGCCTCCCCAGCAGCTGGCACAACAGGCGCAGACTACCACGTCTGGCTAACTTTTTTTTGTATTTTTAGTAGAGACGGGATTTCACTGTGTTAGCCAGGATGGTCTCGATCTCCTGACCTTGTGATCCGCCCGCCTCCACCTCCCAAAGTGCTGGGATTACAGGAGTGAGCCACCGTGCCCAGCCATAGAGGTTTTTTTTATGATTTAGCCTCAGAAGTCATACGTTCCTTATATTCACAATGTCCTTATTACACACGGGCATGAATACCAGGAGGCAGTGCTCACTGGTGGCCATCTTGTAAACTACCTCAGAAAATTTTTAGTGTCGCTTAGTACCATATTTTTAAAAGGAGAGATAAATTTTAATGTTTGACTTCTGTTCATGAATACAGAAAAAGGAAATTTTCTGATTATCACAGATAATTCCATGTCAAACTTTCAATGGTCCTACAACATTATTTTAGTAATTCTAGTTTCTCTTTATTTTACTTTTGAAGATGATAGTATGATCCTATCATGTTATTTGAAGTGCTGGGAAAGATTTCTGGTGATTCTTACGTATTTCTTTTTCACCTGGAACTAATAACTTCAAATTGTAAATGTCCAGGAAACAGTGGGCAATCCACTGAATTGCACGAGTTTCAAACTCCTGGACCATGTTAGCTTTATGTGCTAATATATTAGCCAGTGTGTCCCTTCATACTAATAAAAGATTATGTTGTTTTTAGAATACAGAATACAAAGGGGAATATTGGGCAGAACATCCTACGATAAAAATTTTTTGGGAAGTATTTCACGAATTACCGTTGGAAAAGAAGAAGCAGTTTCTGTGTAAGTATTTCTAATTAGTTGTGTACTTTATGAGTCTGGAATCTAATTATAGTATTATTCCAAAGTCCTGTTTTTAATCTTCAAGTAATTTTTTTGAAAAAGAACTGATCTGCACTCTTCAGTACATGTATTTTCTTATTTCAAAGGCTAAATTCAGTTTGCCTCCAAAATAGCATTGATTCATTCTATGAAGTAAAACAGAAGCTAACTTGGAAATGAAAGCAAACTATAGCTATGTTACAGTTACAATAAACTGGTTACAATAAACTAGGATTGCAGAACTCCTTTTAGATTTCTAAAAAGATCTCTGGAGTATAGTCATCCTTTGGCATACATTGGGGGATTGGTTCCAAGACCTCCCTGCCAAGGATACCCAAATCCAATATGCGCTCAAGTTTCTTGTATAAATTGGCATCGTATTTGCATATAACCTATGCGCACATCCTTATACTTTCAGTCATCTCTATATTAGTCATGTGCCACATAATGACTTTTCAGTGAACGAGAGACCACATATATGATAGTGGTCCCTTAAGATTATAATACCTTATAATAACCTACTGTACCTTTACTGTGTTTAGATACACACATACCTACTGTTATGTTACAGTTACCTACAGAAATCAGTACAGTACCATGCTGTACAGGTTTGTAGCCTGGGAGCAGTAGGACTGTATCACGTAACCTAGGTGTGTAGTAGACTGTACTGTCTAGGTTGTGTAAATATATGATGTTTACACAATGAAATCGCCTAATGATGCATTTCCCAGAACATATCCTCCTCATTGACACATGAATATACCTGTATTAATACCTCATACAAAGTAAATGCTATGTAAATAGTTGTTATACTGTATTGTTGAGGGACCAGTGTGAAGAAAAAAAGTTGACATACTCAGTACAGTCACAAGCAGCCATTTTTTGAAAATATTTTCCATTTGCAGTTGGTTGAATCCATGGATACACAATTCACAGATATGGAGGGCCAACTGTATTGCTCTTTTCTCTGTTTGGTCTTCATTTTCTTTTTGCTTCAAGACTAAAACTTTGGCAATTTCTATATAAAATAAAGCTTTTTCAGGCTTTAGTTCCCTCATTTATAACTGATGCCTGAGTATCTTTCTTCTGTTAAAGTCTGTATTCTAATTGAAATTTGGCTTATTTTTAAAGTTGTCAGAATTTATGTGTCCAAATCAGTGACATTTCCTTTGATACTCCTGCTGTTGCCAAGACTGTTTTAGCAATCTCTCCGAGAATCTTGGTCAAATTCTTCTGCATGTCATAAGGATGAGAAATCATTACTCTTTAAGAGTGTTTTGAGCCTGGGCAACATGGCAAAACCTCATCTCTAAAAAATTAGCCCTGGGCTTGGTGACACGCGCCTATGCTCCCAGCTACTCCAGAAGCCGAGGTGAGAGGATTGCTCGAGCCCAGGCGGTCGAGGCTGCACTCCAGCCTAGGCAACTGAGCAAGGCTCGTCTCAAAAAAAAAAAAAAAAGAATGATTTGAATTTTGGCTGCCCATTATAAATTTCTGATTTAAAAAAAAAAAAAAAAAGTGAAGCAAATAGAAAAAGAAATCATAATCAAAACTGCATTTTTATTTGGTTTGTCAACTAGTTCTAAATGGCTTTTTCCAAAAAAGGGCTCTCAAAATGTTTTGGCAATGACAATAGTTACTTATCAAACATGTATTAAGCACTTCCTTTGTGCCAGTATTAAGATTATACTTTTAAAGAAAAAATATTGTGAATGAGCAATTAGAATGTGTCTCAAAAAACTTATCTTCCACAAATTAGGGAGTAAGTTAACACATTAGAGCAGATGTTAATGTGAAGCTCTGCTGTAGTGACTGTACAAAATATGACTTGCTACTTTTTGTTTTGAAGTGGTTGACTGAATGGTTTCTTTCTTGGCAGTATTTTTGACAGGTAGTGATCGCATTCCTATTCTTGGTATGAAGAGTCTGAAACTAGTCATCCAGTCAACAGGAGGTGGTGAGGAATATCTCCCAGTTTCCCATACTTGTTTTAATCTTCTGGATCTTCCAAAATATACAGATAAAGAAACTCTACGCTCTAAACTGATCCAAGCTATTGATCACAATGAAGGCTTCAGTTTAATATAACTTTGGAGTTCAACTATTCAGTTTAGTGCAAAAGCATTAAACTATTTGTGTTTTTCTTGTGGTGATGAATTCAGCAAGGTGACAGAGGTACTATTATAATTCTTACTTGCAGAATGTTCAATCTACGAGTGTTCATGGAAGTCAAAACATTAAAGGAAAATGAACAAACTGTTAATATTATTGTACAGAACCATGGATTTTTTTGACCATCTTCCAATAAACATAACAAGTATTATGAATACATTAAAGTTCTACTAACATGAGTTTTAAGAGTTTGCATATTTCAGAAATGATCTGGTGTGAGTGCATGGAAATATTGCTTAATTTTTCCTCAATCATTGAGTGAAAAACCTTTAACTTTGGCCTGCAATAGTCATTTCATTATTTTTTCATTTTGTAAATAATGTTAAGTTTTGTAATAAAATAGTTATGTTCTGATACCAGTACAGTTTCTATGGTTGTAATTGAACTTGAGCAGACTTTTAGAGGTTAAAAATTATGATTTAAATCTTACTCTGAAACTCTATAAAAAGAAAAAAAGGGTAGCATGGTGGAAACATGATCTTTTTTTTGCTAGAATGTCTTTGTGCAAACCTAAATCACAAATAGGGAATATACTACATAACCTGCAGTTCTTTTCTCTTTTGTGAATCCTGACATGACATGCTGATAGATGGGGGATTGTTGATCAGAGAACTTATTAATATTTAGTACTGGAAGAACTCTGTCTCCACAATTGCCAGTAATAGAAAGAAACATTGGCTACTATGAGCACCAATCACTGGGTTATAGCTTTCAAAAGTATTGATGCTGCAGGGCTTTAGAGCTATTTCCTTGAATTTAAGAAACAAATCTTAACGGTTTTATGGTGCTGATGCTTAGTTATCTCATGCCATTAAATTGTAAAAGTGAGTTGATGCAATACCTGTGACTTTCTGCTAGAATGCAAATATTTATTTTTTAAATTTATTTTAAAATGCCGTGAAAACTGTTTAATAAAGATTTATTGTTTTAATATTTAAACTTTCAGTGGTTCTCATATAAGAGTCAAAATTTTTCAAAAAGAGGGATGGCTCAGGGAAGGTCTCTTAAATTTCAGATTGCTTTGTATTCCCATACGAATTTATAGAGGTCCGCAGTCTCTTAACCTGTAATTCTAAAATCTAAAAAAACTGAAAATATTGTCATCTCTCACTTTGCAGAAAAACCTGATCTGAATTGTTGAAGCTATTTATGGTATTCACTAAATAAGACTATGACCCCTGTTGGGTGCTTTAAAAAATTCTTTAAAATTCGTAATTCCAAAATGCAAATAAGCCCAAGGGGTTGGATGAGGGGTTGTGGACTTGTACTTTTCAGTAGGTCAACTTAAGAAACTATTGGCGAACCATAGAACTCTTCTATAGATAGAAGCACTAAAACAATGTTCTCACCTAAGGTACTTTTCCTCAAAGTAGTGGCATTCTTCCCCATGAGAATGTCTCCACGTACCTGATATTATACCATATTCCCTGTTCATCCACTCCTTGAGGTTACATGTCAGATGCTGTTTCTCAATAGTAGTAACCTTTGTATATTATGAAGCTGATCTGTGAAATAGCAGGCACTTTGGATTAATAGTTCCATGAACAAATACTGTAACAAGAGAATAGCATCTCATCCGGCAGCACATTGTACAAAGCTTAATTTGGGGACACTTCCTCCCTGTTACTCTAGACTATGATACAGTGTATTAATTAACAGCAAGGAGATTCATGGTGGAAAGTTAAAATACCATTGAAGATTTCTGAAATTGCCATTTACTTTTAAAAAACAAGGAAAGTCCCGAGCTTTGTAGATAAGAGCAGCAAAGCTGCAGATCATTTGCTAAATTGTAGGGACTTTGATTATTGAGTTGGCTAAATACTGAAGTATTTGGCCTCCACACATCTATTTGTAAGGTACAAATATATAGTGTGTTTGTAGCTCTCCTGTCTTAAGTCATTCAAGCTAGTAGCCATTGTTCAGGATGATTAAGACGACAGCAGAACCAAGACATTCCTTTCAATTAAAAGGAAATAAAAACCAGAATGCAGGCTGGGCGTGGTGGCTCACACCTGTAATCCCAGCACTTGGAAGACTTGAGGCGGGCAGATGGCTTGAGTCTAGGAGTTCGAGACCAGCCTGGCTAACACAGTGAAACCCCGTCTCTACTAAAAATACAAAAAATTAGCCGGGCATGGTGGCGGGATTTCACCATGTTGGCCGGGCTGGTCTCAAACTCCTGACCTCAGGTGATCCGCCCACCTAGACCTCGCAGAGTGCTGGGATTTCAGATGTGAGCCACAGCACCTGACCAAGTTACACATACATTTTAAGGGGGACACTGCTGGCCTCTTCAAGAGTACTTTCTCCCTCAAAATAAGTAGGTTCTCAGGTCAGCCTCAAAAAGTTGATACCAAATGTCGTCTGTAGTCTTTGGACTTAAAAGACCTGGCATCCAAGAACAGATTTTCAGTTAACCCAGCCTTTGTATCACATGGATTTTCACTATCCACCACTTCCTGTTCTCTCTCGAATCCCAAACTTCTGGTCCTTTATCATAGGACATTGTCACATCCTTCTTAGGCCCTGCCCTGCCTTTTCCCCACGTTTTACTTGCTCAGGCCTCTAGCCTAAAATGGTTGAAATAGTTCTGAAATGCTTGGTGGTGATATATCGCCTGCTACGATCAGCACCATCAGTGTTTGCAAGTACTGGTCTGGTGAGACTAATGTAATAAACTGAATGAAGAAATGTATGAGAAAGAAAGCATCTAATACTATAGCATTCGAAGCTGTACAAATTCTGCAAGATTTAAAAATTATATACCTTAAACAATGTAAGTTAACAGAAAAAAGTCAAATGACAGTTTTAATAGACTTTAAAACAGTGTACAAGTAAAAAAACACTGGTTTTGTATTTCAAAAGTTGAAGATATCCAGTCATTAAACAGTCTACAAAACATATGCCAGTAGATTACATAAAAGACTATGTACAATATAAAAAGAGCTGAAAACAGTCTTCACTGTAAAAATAATTTAAAACAAACTTTTCAATTTAAAATATTATCTATAGCACAAACACATCATGCAAATGGAAAACTAAATATACTGCATTCTTTAGTGTAGCCAAATAAATTCAGATTCAGACATCTTTTAGGTAGGGAAATGGCCATTCAAATACGATTTTTTTTTTCTCTGGCAGTAATGGTCCTAGCTGGGTATTTTATGCATAAAGAACAGCTATATTTCAAACCCTTTTTATTGTAATAAATACTAAAGCAACAGAGGAATACTTTATTAATTTGGGAGTAATGTTCAAAAATGGTCTGAAAAATAAATGCTTACGGTGCAATTCAAAGTATGAAATTCTTGAAAGACTAGAAGCTTTTGCAGCTGAGAAAGTTGATCTCTAGTTTTAAGGCAGGCTAAGCTTTTAAATAAAAGATAAATTATAAGAACTAGTTTCATTCATTAACTATTCTGCTATTACAAGTTACATCATGTTCATCTCCATAATACTAGGCTAGCAGTTTGGTATTTAACACCAAATCCTCCCAATGGAAGGAGACATGTACTTTCTGGCTGAGTTATAATTAACATCTTATTACTTTGGAACTGTAATCAGGGGCCTGTTGCTCTCCTCATTAATGGAAAACAGCAGTCCAAAATATTACACTCTCCCCAGTAGAAGTACCATTATTATAGATTCGGAAAGGCTTTGCATATTCACATTTTGGCAGTTTAATACTTGTGGAAAAGATCAATGCAAGCTCTACCACAGTGATAAGTATTTAAACAACAATGGCAAATACTTCAAAACTAAGGGGATCCAGGCAGGCACTATTGTTTCTAAAGCAACTGAAACATTTCCAAAGCATTTATTTGTTTTTCAGGTTAGTTTTATGAGCCAATATAGACATTACTACATGTCCACAGGAAGTACAAAAGCCATCTTCATTTGAACATAAATACAATAATCCTGAAATTCTTAGCACCAAGTATTACTTTTAAAAGTAAAGACAACCGAGTGCCCTCCCACCTATTGTCGACTTCCTTCTACTCACATTGCATGTCATTTGAGATTTTAAAAAGTTAGCTGCCACAAGTTTTGGAAAATGCCAGTGTTTAAAAATAAGTAATTGTGTTAAAGAATCAAAAGTTTAGAGTTAACAGATTTTGAGTACTTCAAACCATTCCATGTTACAAAGAAAAGTGAAAATACCATTCTTTGGTCTAGATAAGCTGTTCCCTTTACATTAATTTAACATTCCGATGGCTTTTTGAAAACTTTAAAAATGTTGAAACTCACTAGACAAAAACAAAAATTATATATACATATGAATTTATCATACAAGTGAATCTTTAAAAGAAAGTTAGTCTTGACCAACAGCTGATTAAAGATACTTAGTACCTTTTTTTAAAAAAAAAGTTAGTGTTGAATTTGTACAAGTACAGAAATAATGAAGTTAAAAATTATCCATGAAAAACAATCTATTTTACCAATCTATAAATATTACCTTTCTGGTTTCCTTGCTCTATAGAGTTCACAAGTAAACATTCATTTTGACATGCTAAAGTTCCTAATGCTGGTGGAACAATTCCTGTACCTGCACAATTATTACACTATGATTTGTTTGATGGATAGTTCATGTCTGTTACTTCCTGTTTCATAGATATAGCTTCATTAATTGCCTCTTGATCATCTCCATCAGTCCCAAATCCAGCTCCTCCAGCTCTCTCTGGAATATCAGGCTCATCTTCTAAGCCATTGTAGAATTCTTCAATTTCACTTTCATCCTCCATGGGTTCTTCTAAACTTGGACTCTGGCATGTCCCACTATCACTGTTACTGCCACAAGAACTAGAGGATAAGACGTCATCTTCAGAGTCTGAATATACCTCAGCGCCATGGAAAATGTAACGATTTGGTGGCAAAAACAGATACTGATTACCTGAAATATAATGATGAAAACGTTACTTTCAGTTTTCTAAGTCTGAGCAGTCTGGAATGAAGTGTGGGTACCAGCTCTGCCTTTTATAAGTGTCCTTATGAAAGACTACCATTAGTGTTTAAAAACAACTGGGAGGCCATGATGTGCCTGCAGTTCCAGCTACTCAGGAGGATGAGGCGGGTGGACTGCTTGAGCCCAGGAGTTCAAGGGCCAGCCTAGGCAACACAGTGATGGCCTGTCTCTTAAAAATTAATTAAATACAAGCAATACACTTAGTCCTGGGTTCAAATCTTAGTTCTGCCATTTATTATATCTTTGCAAATTTGTAAGTGTACCTCTGTGCCTCAATTTCCTCATCTAGAGAATGAAATAAATTTTCACAACCCTATGAAGGAGGGAAGTGTGAAAAATGTAGAGAACCATATTCAATAAAGGTTATTTCACCAATTATTTTAAAAAGATTTGATGAAAATGAAGTATCCAGCCCAGCCTACATTAGATACCCAATTTGTGTTCATTAAGCAACTTCTCTAAAACACACAGGCTTTTAAAGCATCTTCATTAACTATTTTCATTTAACTTTTTTCTGATTATAAACCTAAAATATTGTCAATAATGTAATCACCACAAATTCATAGTGTAGTCTGTAGACACTGAATCTACAGTATCACCTGTGAATCTAAATTTAGATTCACTCGAGAAGATCTCAGGCCCCATGAGCCACCTACTGATTCAGAATGTGTGTGTATATACACATACAGTCTAAGATGCTTTTGAAGTCCTATAAGATGTAATCTGAATCCATGAATACCAATAAAGTTCTTTCTAGAGCACACCAAATCAATCCTAGCTTGGCCATTTGGGGTTTAAGTGAAAGAGCAGGATCCCTAAAAACTGATGGAAAAGTTTTCTATCCTTGAATTCACAGTATGTCCCTAACTTAACATCTCTTTTCACACATAATAAATGTAATATTTATTGTACCGTATCCCAGACTAATTCACAAAAGCCTGGTTACCACACTGGTAGGTGGCAAACCTAAAGTTCTCTCCAAAGTGGCTCTCAAACTTTTTTATACTGCATCATGACCCAGTTCTCACCCTGACTACAACCTGTGTGACAATTCTGACCTGAATCCCTGAAATTTATTTCACAGTCCACTACAAATCACTGTGAAAACCACTTATTTCCCTCTATTACAACAGATACATAGTACTCATCAGTTTCCTAAGACACCACAGGCAGGGTACAGTGGCTCACACCTGTAATCCCTACACTTTGGGAGGCCAAGGCAGGCAGACTGCTTGAGCCCAGGAGTTCAAGATCAGTCTGGGCCATGTGGCAAGAACTTGTCTCTACAAAAACTAAAAAAAAAAAAAAAAAAAAAAAAAAATTAGCTGAGCATGAGGGCACGCGCCTGTGGTCTCAGCTACAGCTACTCGGGAGGCTGAGGCAGGAGAATCGCTGGAACCTGGGAGGCGGAGGTTGCCGTGAGCCGAGATCACGCCATTGTACTTCAGCCTGGACAGCAAAAGCAAAACTCCGTCTCAAAAAATAAATAAATAAAAATGTAAAAAAATAAAAATGCTCCAGGTTAACTGTTTCCTGGGAAAAGAGATTTATGCGTTTGACACATCTGCCAAAATGACATTCAAGAAAAGTTCCCAGTGCAAGTCTTAGTGCACAGGTAGACTTTGTATATGATAGAGACGACTGTATATTACCTAAGTCAGTAGCAATTTTTCTACTTTCTGACTTCTGCCACGATTTGCAAACATAAGCATCCCTCTATGCTTTTTCTAGTTTCCCCTGGGAACACGTCTGCTCTTTTTAAATCCCTACCTATTGTTAAATATTTTGCTCCTTAGAAAGCCTTGTATAATCTAATCTCCAAGTACAATCTACCTTTTGGGGCTGGGCATGGTGGCTCACGCCTGTAATTCCAGCACTTCTGGAGGCTGAGGCGGGTGGATCACAAGGTCAGGAGATTGAGACTAGACTTACCAACATGGCAAAACCCTGTCTCTACTAAAAATACAAAAATCACCCGGGCATGGTGGCGCACGCCTGTAATCTCAGCTACTCAGGAGGCTGAGGCAGAAGAATCACTTGAACCTGGGAGGCGGAGGCTGCAGTGAACTGACATTGTGCCACTGCACTCCAGCCTGGGCAAGAGTGAGACTCCATCAAAAAAAAAAAAAAAAAACCCCAAAAAAACAAACTACCTTTTGGGTGATGTTTTGTTCAAAACAATACTACTTTGTTCTTCAGCAGCACCTATACCAAAGTATTAATGAGTAACACCCACATTTATAATTACATACAACATTAATCACTGTGTCTCCAGAACTTACCACAGTGCCTAATATGAAAAAGGCCAAAGGTTTATTCAACTGAACTACAATGTATTTACAGCAAATGACTGGAATACTCAAATACAGTTGTCTAAAATTTGTCAGTTTTCACCAAGTATGGTAAATGGAATGAGACTTAAGAGTTCTAAATTATAGCTAAGTTACAGTGGGTTTTTTTTTTTTTTTAACAGTATTTTTCTAACATTAAGTTAGGAATTTCGACCAGACTACTTGGACTTAAAACATCAGCTTCCGAACAGTAGAAAGTGATTTCACCTACGTCAATTAACACTGATTGATAAAGACTATGCATGTTCTAAACAGGGTAGAAACTATTCCTATATTCAGTGGAGAAGAATCACGGATTCTTTCCAAGTCCTCAGAGGAAACACAGATGTGTTCTAAATCTCAGACAACACTGCATAGTAGTTAAGGGGGCAGGCTCTCAGCACAAATAGACTGGAATTTTAATCTGGTTCTTTCACTTCTTAGTATTTACCGTGCATGAGGTATCTAACCTCTATGGTCCTGAGTTTTCCCACCTGCAGAAGAAAGTAATAGATTCTACCTCAGAAGATTAAAATCAGGTAACATATGTAAAGCAGCTAACCCACAATAAGCACCCAAATCTGTCATTGTTTCCGCCAGCTAATAACCCATTCTTATTTTTCCATCCCCTAGAGAAAACATACAGAGCACTATTAAACACTTCCTTCTCTGTATTATGAAGGATACCAGAAGATTTACCTTTCTGATTACGAACTGTACAGTTTCTCTAAACAGAATCAACTACATAAAGCTACCCTATCGATTAACCTGCCGAAATAGCTAATTTTTTGGAAATATTGTTATGACAACTATACTTTCAAAATGGTTCGATTGCCTTTCTTACCATCAAGCCGCTTACTAATCTGCTCCTTTGCCACTCTACTAGGCCAGCATTTTCTCACTGTTCCAGCCACTGAGGTTCTTTCATTTTTCTCCCCAGTACTGGAACCAACATTCTTCAAATCCGGATTTCCCATGTGTTCAGCAATACTTTCAACATTCCTAGAAGTCTGTACTTCCTGTGGTTTTTCTTCCATACGACCTTTTGATTCAGACACATCTAAATCATCATTACTCTTAGCTGCTTGGTCTAAAAGTGTGACAATCACTGAAGAATCTGGTGGTGAAGTTCTTTCTGGTGAACTTGAGTCTTCTGAAATATGAAGAGGTGTGGGTGGCAAGTCTGACAAATAAGCCAATTCTTTTTGTGTTCGTGGGGGTTTTTCAGTAATTTCTGAAAGCTTTACAGGGTTACAGCAAAGTTTGGCATATTCACCACCTAACCTATGACACAATTCATTAATTATGACATCACAGTCTCCAAGAAGCTCTACATCAAAATGCAGATGAGGCAAAGGTTCTCTATTAATTAATATCTGAGGCACTTCATGGGGTATGGAACCTAAAATAGGGTGAAAAATAAGAGTTAGAAAAAGGGAGGAAGAAGTAAGCTAATAAAACCACAACAGATACATTACACAAAAATCCAACAAGGGCTTGAGCTCCAAATTTCCAAAAAAAACCCATGCACTAAATACTTAACCAAGCCATTACATTTCATCAAGCAAGCAGATGGGCAGTTAAATGTCTTTTATAAAACGTTCAGGTTCTGCTCCTGTCACCTGGTTACCCCTGAGCAATATTCCCAGACTTTCCCACTCTGAACCTCAAATTTCCTTGTCTGTAGAATGGGGATAATAGTACTTTTCCACAAGACTGTGAAGATTAAATGAGTTAATAAGTCAAGTGCATAGAAGAGTTCTTGGCACATAAATGTTCTACTTAAGTAGCTCCTGATATAAAGAAGGTGAGCCAGGTGCGGTGGCTGACACCTGTAATCCCAGCACTTTGGATGGCCGAGGCAGGCGGATCACCCGAGGTCAGGAGTTCAAGACCAACCTGACCAACATGGTGAAACCCCGTCTCTACTATTAGCCGGGTGTGTGGTGGCGCATGCCTCTAATCCCAGCTTCTTGGGAGGAAAAAATGCTTGAATCCAGGAGGCAGAGACTGTACTGAGGAAGAGACTGCAGTGAGCCAAGATCATGCCATTGCACTCCAGCCTGGGCAACGAGGGGGGCAAGGAGGACGGGAGGAAGGATGGGAGGGAGGGTGGAAGGATGGGAGGGAGGATGGAAGGATGGGAGGGAGGATGGGAGGAAGGAAGGACGGACAGAAGGATGGACTGATGGGAAGGAAGGACGAATGGACAGAAGGACGGACATACAGAAGAAAGGAAGGACAAACAGAAGGAGGAAGGATGGAAGGATGGAAAGATGGAAGGAAGGGAGGAAGGGAGTGGGGGGGAGGGGAGGGAAGGAAAAAAGTCATACAAATAAATTCTACACTATTGTAAACCTGTTTCTTTTTTTAATTATCTTTGCAACACACCATACTATCCCACAGAAAGCTTTCGAAATGAAAGTTTTTAAGGACTGGGCGTGGTAGCTCATGCCTGTAATCCTAATGCTTTGAGAGGCAGAGGAGGAAGGATCACTTGAGGCCAGGAGTTTATGACCAGCCTGGACAACAAAGTGAATCCCGTTTCTACAAAAAAAAATTTTTTTTCATTAGCCAAGCATGGTGTGCGTGTGTGGTCCTAACTACTCGGGAAGCTGAAGTGGATGGATTGCTTGTCCCCAGGAGTTCAAGGCTGCAGTGAGCTATAACTGCACCACTGCACTCTAGCCTGAGCTACAGCAAGACACCCATCTCTTAAAAATAAAAAAAAAAAAAGCTTTTAAGCAGAGTGCCTCTGAATTTGCTTTAAAAAGAGTAACTCAAGAACAAAGGGACTTGTATATTACATTTTCATGTTTCATTTAATTGCAAATTGTCTTGTATTCTACTTTAACAGAATTTCACAGCTAATTAGGTAAGACTGAGTTAACTGCTAAAGCCACAAGATATGGGATAGACACAAAATTGAAGAGCTTGACTCCATGTTTCCTTCAACCGTTTACTCTGGCTGCCTTGACTGCTGATGTGGGGTGTAATTAAATTCTCTGGCTAGGGATTTAATATTGTTTCCTCTCCTCTTTCTCTCACTTGTGAAAGGACACATCTGATGCAACTGAAATCTCTCTCTCTCCCCTCCTCCTCCTCCTCCTCCTCCTCTGATTCTAAACTAGAGGAGAGAACAGTATGAGAATACATATGACAAAGAAATGTTCCTGAGAGTAACAGGGATTTAAATTTTATGTGAACATTTTATACACACACCCTTTTGGGTAAACTAGACCAACATATCACCATTATGACTTGGCTATTATTACAACAAGAATGAACCAATCATTTTGAGCCCCCAAATTCCATCTTACATGGTACGTTACACTTCTACCTTCTACCAAACTATATATTTGAATTTATTAAATGTGAAATCAATTAAATTTGAAAGATCAACAACTGTAATCTTAAGAATAAAAAATATGAGGATTAAGGACCATTTCATAAATTAATTGATGCTAACATTAAAAACACATTCCACCAAAAAGTCTAAGTTACACTCTTTACCTTTGTCTTAATTTTTCACATAAATCAGAAGTAGAGTTTAGCATTACTTGTGGGGTTTTTTGTTTTTGATTTTTTGAGACAGAGTCCCACTCTGTCGCCCCGGCTGGAGTGCAGTGGCACAATCTCGGCTCATTGCAACCTCTGCCTCCTGTGTTCAACCGGTTCTCACACCTCAGCCTCCCACGTAGCTGGAACTACATGCGCACACCACCACGCCCAACTGATTTTTGTATTTTTAGCAGAGACAGGGTTTCACCATGTTGGCCAGGCTGGTCTCAAACTGCTGCCCTCAAGGGATCCACACACCTCGGCCTCCCAAAGTGCTGAGATTACAGGCATGAGTCACTAACATTACTTGTGTTTTGACAACCCTCCACACCCCATCAAAATGTCAGATTCACCAGTCTCAATGAACAACAATGCCACATAAAAAATAGTTTAGCCAGATGTGGAGGCTTGTGCCTGTAATCCTAGCTACTCAAGGGGCTGAGGCAGGAGGATCCTTGAGCCCAGGAGTTCGAATCCAGCCTGGGCAACACAACAGGACCTCATCTCTACTAAAAATAAACAATTTCTGGCCAGGCATAGTGGCTCATGCCTGTAATCCCAGCACTTTGGGACGCCAAGACGGGTGGATCACCTGAGCTCAGGAGTTCGAGACCAGCCTGGTCAACATGGCGAAACCCGGTCTCTACTAAAAATATAAAAAGTTAGCCAGGAATGTTGGTGGACAACTGTAATCCCAGCTACTCAGGAGGCTGAGGCAGGAGGATCGCTTGAACCCAGGAGGCGGAGGTTGCAGTGAGCTGAGATCACGCCACCACACTCCAGCCTGGGCAACAAGAGGGAAACTCCATCTCAATAAATAAACAAACAATTTCGAAAATTAGCTCTTCACCACTCTTTCAAACAGAAGCAGAGTAAGATTACTAGGGTTAGGGTCTATTATACAGATCCACAACCCATGACATTATATATAGAAAATGATCTCCAAAAGCCATCACCAACTTACTTGGAATTAGTGCTACCGGTCTTACTTTGAGGGAAGACCCAATAACAATGAGGAGGTCAACTTCATCTTTGTCATACTTCATGGCTCTATGAAACTGTTCTGGTAAATTTTCACCAAAAAACACAATCTCTGGTTTCATGATAGCAAGCGGTTCATCAGCTGGGCACCTAGGACATCGAGGAACTACCTACGTATTTTCAGATTTTGGTTGAGGCAGAGAAGCAAACAGTAAGCTCAAGTTAGAAATAGTCAACATTTCCATACCTCTAGGAATACATCTCAGAATTATTAAAAAAAAAAAAAAAAAAAAAAAACAGAAAAGCTATAGATAAACAGCAACTGGATAACAATCTAAACATCAATGATGGGTAGTTTATTAACATACTATGAAACAGTGAAATACTATGCTCTTGTTATAATATCTATATAGAAAAACACTTGACATTGAAGAGTCCATCATATAAGAGGAAAAACACAATGTGTGTATATACACAAAATGGGAATTGATCCTTTAAAAGAAAAATACACATTTGTAAAACAAAATGACTCCATTTTATTTGAGATGGAGTCTCATTCTGTTGCCCAGGCTGGAGTGCAGTGGCATGATCTCAACTCACTACAACCTCCACCTCCTGAGTTCAAATGATTCTCCTGCCTCAGCCTCCCAAATAGCTGAGATTAAAGGCATATGCCACCATGCCAGGCTAATTTTTGTATTTTTAGGAGAGACGGGGTTTTGCCATGTTGGCCAGGCTGGTCTCGAACTTCTGGCCTCAAATGATCCACCCACCTCAGCCTCCCAAAGTGCTGGGATTACAAGCATGAGCCACTGCACCCGAACAATGATTCCATTTTAATATACTATTCTTCCTCTTTCATAATAACATAATTAACTCTACATATTGCTAAGCACACAGGACATATTTCTGGATAATTTTTATTTTCTGCTACATTTTCCTATATTTTTTGGCAATGAACATGTATGAAATAATTTTAAAAGATTACCACAACTAATTTAAGGTTCAAATCTGACAGGCACAAAAAGGGAAAGGAAGGAGAAAAACTACAACAACAACAACTTGCTTATGATCTGATGTTTTATGTTCGGCTTAGATACTAAGAAGCCAATTTCATAATTTTAACAGACTTCATAGGGCTGTTTTCTATATAAGGTATTGAAAGGTTCTTGTATATTTTACCAAAATTCTCAATTACTATTTTCTTCCTGAATATTTCTGTATCACGTATACTTTTAAGGGTAAAAAAAGGATTTTGAGGCAAAAGAAGAAATACTTCAGAGACATGCACAATTCCTAAAATATGGGAAACAAATTACCTGATTAAAAATATCTCCTCGTACAGCTTCACAGTCAACTTTGTATTTACAAATCAGGCAAGATGCTGTTGCAAAGGAACCTAAAAACAACCAACATATATGTGCTTTATTAATGAAGTATTTCTGTTTCTTGAACACACCACGAATGTTATAAAGTTTGACATCAGAAATGTTAACAGGGTTTAAAGATTTTTAACTTTGATTTTAAACCTCAGAACACACTGCAGATTTTGTGATACACTACAGGAGAATCTAGGGGATGAATAATTTATATATTTATTTATACATAGAATGAATACAATTCTCAATCGCTGAGACAATACTGATGCCTTCTAAAGCTACTCTTTTGAACAAAACTGTAACAACTCACTCCTGCAGAGCTAAAATCCTGCAGAGTTGAACAGTTCCAATTCTATTACCTTAGTTCAGCAGTTCTTAGAAACACTTTAGATACCTAATGGCCTGTTCATACTTGTTTTACATTAAACATTTCTGAATCTCTGAATTCTGTACATCTCAACTATCCAGTTCTTTTAGTTTCATAAACTAAAGACGTCACATTTCTTCATTAATAGTTAACATTACTCTTGTAATCAGTTTTTTTTTTTTTTTTTTTTTTTTTTTGACAGAGTCTCACTCTCTGTCTCCCAGGCTGGAGCGCAATGGTGCAATCTTGGCTCACTGCAACCTCCAACTCCCAAGTTCAAGTGATTCTCATGCCTCAGCCTCCTAAGTGGCTGGGATAACAGGTACGCCACCATGCCTGGCTAATTTTTGTATTTTTAGTAGAGCCAGGGTTTCACCATGTTGGCCAGGCTGTTCTCGAACTCCTGGCCTCATGTGATCCGCCCACTTCAGCTTCCCAAAGTGCTAGAATTACAGGCGTGAGTCACCACACCCAGCCAGAAAAGATTATTTAAAATAACTGAACGCATGCAACTGCAGCATCTTTTGAAATCAAAAGCAAATTAATATTTGAGGTTTTATATAATTAACTGTTTTTATTATTTTTGTTTTCTACTTTTCAACTTTTCTGAGGTTATCTATAATTAACAAGATAACGTGATTAAATAATGCTTTATCTCCACTTCTCAATGGCAGTCTGCTTTAGAGGAAAAATCCTCCTATAAAACTAAAATAAATTACAGAAAACTATTCTGAAGTTTACTAACCATGACACTGAATTATCCTCTGGATTCCCGCAACCTGTTCCAGCGTGTCTATGTTCTGGGTATAGTTGCGAAGTAGTTTTCCTTCCTTATCTGACAAGGCTATGAATTTGTGACAGAGAGATGGTTGGAATTGTCCAGGATATATTTCCTATATCAAGTAAAAGGTAGAAAAAATTTACATTAGTGAAATAAACTACAGATGTCATATGTTTAACAAAAAACTACCGATAATCCCCCACATATAATTTTAAAAATGAAATAGATGAACATTTTAAAGTATCTAGATGGATGCAACACACACCTACAAAAGGACTGTTGCTGTCACGTATAAAACTCAGCAATTAGTGAACTTGGCCCCTTGAAGAAAAAGACAAAGTCAGCCCATAAACATCTCTAATAAATGTTGATATTTTAATAAAAGTCAGAAGTAACACAACCTTAGGATATCTAATTTTTGTTGGCTGCAAATTCAGATTTTTTTCTTTAAAGAAAAATGGGAAACTTTAAAATTACAGGTATCAAGGTAGGGTGATTTTAAAAAAAGCACTGTCAATACAAGAATATTTTAAAATTTTTTTGATTTATCATTCATTAGAATATCAACCTGTTGGAAGTTTAAAGCTAAAGTTTTAATCCTTACCAAAATTGTTTTCCTTCCACTGCACAGGCACATACTGGTATAGTATAGAGTTGCTCATGAATGCTGAGTTGCTGGATTTTGTGTGTGTGTTTTTCCCCCCAAATAATGCTTCAATGCTGTTTCTTCTTTAAAAACAAAGAATTCAGATATACACATGGCAAAAAGATCAGAGAAAAAGTATCAATTTTGGTCCTCCCAACTTTTGACAGTGTTTTTATTAAATTTCATTTAGTAAGTGACTATGGCAAAGGAAGTTTCTTCTCTACTTTTTCCTTTAAAGTAGTAGTGCTATCATCTACTTACTTCCTTACCATTCATTACAGGCTCTAATCTATCATAATGCTAGCAAAAAACTAGACACAACCGTATGCCCATCAGTAGGGAACCGGTTGTATAAATATGGTACGTCCATAATAGTGGAATATGTAGCCATTAAAAAGAATGAGGGAGATCTAGATGAACTGCCCTAGAAAATGGTTCATGACATACGTGAAAAAAGCAAATTAGTCACCAGTATGTATAACTTTTGTTTTTGTTACTAAGCAAAAATTGAAATTATATGCACATGTATATAGAGATGTCCATTTAATCAACCAAGTCAGGAAGGATACAAACAGGCTGTAAGCAGATGTGGGGAGCTTTCACTTCTGACATTATACAAAAAAGTTTAATAGCAATTAAGGATGACTTTTTACCTATTTAATATTTCAAATTAAAAAAAAAAAAATCCCCAATGAAATTTCTAGGTTCTACTACCCAGGCTTCTAAGTAAAACTTAAGTGAATTCTGTAACAGCTATCACATACATGTCCACATGCTGCTAAAAACCTAGTATCCCAAAATATTGCCATACATTCAAATATTTATCACAAATTTTATGAATAACTCTTTCCAATTTAAGAAATGGACAGTGCATATAGTAGCAAGGGAAAAGCTTAATAAAGTCAATGTTTACAGAAAATCAAAAGCCATTGTTTTGGAAAAGTGACTTGTGTTAAATCCACCACTGTTTTCTTCCCCAGAAGGCTTTGTTCTAATACATTTACATTTGAGAGATTAAGCATTATAATGTCTTATTAAAGCTCCTTCTGGAAACAGCTTTTAGAGTATTTTCGGCACTACGAGAATATGCTAGACAACAGATAAAATAGGATCCATAGTAGTAAGCAAGTGATAATAGCATGCCAAATGCAGAATTAAAAAGAGAAAATAACTCCAAAGCATGGTCAGGGAACAAGAGCAAGTACCAAGACTCCACCCTCCCTGAATTAACTGTGTGCCTTATCCACGTCCACCCCCACCCTTCCTAAAGGGTAGAGTAAGAGAAACAAACAAGTATGGGACACTAGATTTAGCTCTTACACTTGTTTCCCTCCATGTCCTACTTATAACAGTTCAAAGTTAGCCCTTAAAATTAACTATTTAACTACCTTTAAGACAAATCATAAAGGACATTTTTTATTTTATGAGCCTTTTTTTTTTTTTTGGGACAGAGTTGCGCTCTTTTTGCCCAGGCTAGATGGAGTGCAATGGCACAATCTCGGCTCACCGCAACCTTCGCCTCCCGGGTTCAAGTGATTCTCCTGCCTCAGCCTCCTGAATAGTTGGGATTACAGGCATGTGCCACCACCCCGGCTAATATTGTATTTTAGTAGAGATGGGGTTTCTCCATGTTGGTCAGGCTGGTCTTCAACTCCTGACCTCAAGTGATCCACCTGCCTCGGCCTCCCAAAGTGCTGGGATTACAGGCGTATGCCACCACGCCTGACCAAGCCTACATTTTACGTATGTGAGAATCTGAATGATTTGGGTCTCTGACTCATACTTTCTGTCACGTATGAAATGGACCATGTCTGAATTATTAGATTTAAATACAGTGTTCAAACTAAGAGAAATAGTACAGGTGTAGTGGCTCACACCTCTAATCCCAGCAGTTTGGAAGGCTGAGGCGGGCAGGTTACTTGAGACCAGGAGTTCGAGACCAGCCTGGGCAACATGGCGAAACCCTGACTCTACAAAAAACACAAAAATTACAAAAATTAGCCGGGCCTCATGGTTCATGCCTGTAGTCCCAGAAACTCAGGAGGCTGAGGTGGGAGGATCACCTGAGCCCAGGGAGGAAGAGGTTCCAGTGAGCTATGATCATGTCACTGCTCTCCAGCCTGGGTGACAGAGAGAGCCTTTTAAAAAACACAAAACAAACAAAAAAAACTAAAAGGAATCTGAAATAATGAAAAAAATTACTCTGGAAGGACTGTTCTAATAATATAAACCACTCCTCCTAAGATAGGACCACTTGTTGAAAACCAAATGACTGGAGATACAACTTACAGATAGAATATAGATTAACTCTTCCACAGTGAAAGTGTGACATGCTTAGTCCTATTCCAAGCAAGACAGGCCACCCAGTTTGAATATCCTAAAGCCTTTTTAAGGAACCAATCATGAGGGCTGGGCCATTCTGTTGCTGCCATACAGATCCTTATAGACTAAGAATGGAAGCAGCACTGGAACCAAAGGCTCAAAACACTGTAAAAATAAACCCTGCTTTCACATAGCTGTGTCTGGAAACATGTAAATAATCCAGGAATTGGCCATAGGCAACCAACGTGGTCAATATTAAAGCTTAGAACTATCTGCAGAAAAAATGGCTTTTCTCCAGAGATTATGCCTTTCTTTCGTCTCCAAATTTCTAGCAATATGAATAAAAGACTCCAGTAAAGGCACAGGTGTAAATGCAGTCCCTCAAAACTAAGAAAGCTGGGTGTGGAGGCACAGGCCTGTAAGTTCCAGCTACTGGGGAGACAGATGAGGGAAAATCACTCGAGTCTGGGAGTTAGGGAGTTGTAGTACTCTAGGATCGTGCCTATGGATGGGCAATACACTCCAGCTCACACAACATAACGAAATTCACCCCCACCTTTTTTTTTTTTTTGAGACAGAGTCACCCAGGATGGAGTGCAGTGGCACGATCTTGGCTCATCGCAACCTCCGCCTCCTGGGTTCAGGCAATTCTCCCACCTCAGCCTCCCAAGTAGCTGGCACTACAGGTGCACGCCACCACACTCAGCTAATTTTGTTTATTTTTAGTAGAGACACGGTTTCGCCATGTTGGTCAGGCTGGTCTCAAACTCCTGACCTCAGGTGATTCACCTGCCTTGGCCTCCCAAAGTGCTGGGATTACAGGTGTGAGCCACTGTGCCCAGCCAAAATTTCCTCTTTAAAAATAAGAATTTTAAATTAAAGAATTCATCAAAATTTACCGATGTTAATCTTTGCTGATATCCACCTCCTCCTATATATAGTTCAGATGGAGGCAGTAAGTAGAGTTGCTAAGAAAATAGAACGTAAATGTTCCTGTCAAAAAAAGTGAAATACAACAATCCCGGTAAGAAGCGTCCTCATAATCCCTCCTGTCTCTTTCATTCCACAAAACCACACTTGAATAAACTGCTCAACATCTTAATCAATACTAATAAATTGATCATATGACAAATTCAACTGCATTTCAATATATAAATGAGTATGGCTATGTTCTAATAAAAGTTTGTATTTATGAACACTGACATGAGAAATTTATATAATTTTCAAGTGTCATGAAACAGTTCTTTCAATTTTTTTCCCCAGTCATTTAAAATTAATCATTAGCGGGGGGGGGTGGAGGTGGGACTGGGAAGACGTTGGGAATAATAAGTTCAGGAGATCTATTGCTGACTATAATTAAGAACATACTGTGGCCGGACACGGTAGCTCATGCCTGTAATCCCAGCACTTTGGGAGGCCGAGGCAGGCGGATCACCTGAGATCAGGGGTTCAAGACCAACCTGGTCAACACGGTGAAACCCCATCTCCACTAAAAATACAAAAATCAGCTGGGCATGGAGGCAGGCACCTGTAATCCCAGCTACTTGGGAGGCTGAGGCAGGAGAATCACTTGTACCTGGGAGGCGGAGGTTGCAGTGAGCCAAGATAGCACCACTGCACTCCAGCCTGGGGAAGAGAGAGAGATTTTGTCTCAAAACAAAAACAAGAACAACAACAACAAAAACATACTGTATACCTGAAAATTATTAAGAGATTTTAAATGTTCTCACCACCAAAAAAAAGTATGTGAAGCAATGAATATTAGCTTGAGTTAGCCATTCCATAACATACACACGTCAAAACATCATGTTGTATACCACATAAATTTTATTTGTTGATTTAAGTAATAATGCTTAATGCTTAGCTCACAGGCTATACAAAAACGAGAAGTGGGCCACATTTGGACTGAGGCCATAGTATGCCAATCCCTGTATTAACCTAACACAAGAGAATGTCAAACTGCCAGTCACCACTTAAAAATTTTAGTATGTACCACGTATAACATAAGCACTTTTAATTTCCTCTTTATTACGCTACAGACAAGGCTGAGAACTGGGTTTAAAAAAATGTGTTCAAGGCTATAAAGAAAATAAAGAACATATGACAGAGACCCTATGCAGTCCGCAAAGCAGACCACATTTACTACCAGGCCCTACCTTACTACAGAAAGTTTGCTGACCCAGCTGTAGACGTATACCCCGATGCAGATGAAAAAACACAAAACAAACATAACTTGCCATTTTGGTCACAAGAGCAAATAAGTAGCAGAGCCCTGTTTTGATACGAAAATCCAGCACTGCACTGAGCAACAGGCAAGATCCCATCTCTATCAAAAATACAAAAAAAATAGCTGGGCATGGTGGTGCCCACTTGTGGTCACAGCTACTCAGGAGGTGAGAGGATCACCTGAAGCCAGGGAACAGAGGTTGCAGTCCAGCCTGGATGTCAGAGCAAGACCCTATCTCAAAAAAAAAACAGGAAAGAAGAAGAAAACCCGAAAACCCCAGCACTTAACCCTCTATGCAATATTTACTGCCTTTTCAATTTGTGATCCCTCATCCTCAAGTTTTCTATTTTTCTTTTAGGATAAGCACCATTTCTATTATGTATTACAAACCAAATGACTAAAACTAGTAAGTATGTTTCAGTTTGCTCACCTTCATGGGATTACTAAAGGCTGGAACCCCGGTAAGCCTGACTCTTCGAGAATATATAATGTACATGTACAACTATTATGTATCCATAAAAATAAAATTTTTAAGGTAAATCAAAAGAAAAAGAACATAATATTCCCAGAAGTCAGTATGAAAAAGCACCCAAATGGGGAAAATGGCTAAGAACAAAGAGGTAATTCAGGGATATACAAATGGCCAGTAGTAACCACCAGTCATCCACATTAATAAAAACAGAACAGGCCTAACGTGGTGGTTTAATGCCTACAATCCCAGCACTTTGAGTAGCTGAGGCAGGATAATCACTTGAGCTCAGGAATTTAAGATCAGCCTGGGCAACATAGTGAGACTGTCCATACAAAAAAACCAAAGAAACAGCCAGGCATGGTGGTGCACACCTATAGTACTAGCTACTTGGGAGGCTGAGGCAGGAGAATCATTTGAGCCCAAGAGTTGGAGGCTGCAGTGAGCTATAAGATCACACCACTACACTCCAGCTTGGATAACAGAGGGAGACCCTGTCTCAAAAAATAAGATGCTGAGTCAGGCGCGGTGACTCACGCCTGTAATTCCAGCACTTTGGGAGGTCAAGGCAGGCATATCACCTGAGGTTAGGAGTTCGAGACCAGCCTGGCCAACATAGTGAAACCCCATTTATACGAAAAATACAAAAAATTAGCTGGGCATGGTGGCGCATGCCTATAATCTCAGGAACTTGGGAGGTTGAAGCAGGTGAATTGCTTGAACCCGGGAGGCAGAGGCTGCAGTGAGCCAAGATGACGTCACTGCACTCTAACCTGAGTGACACAGTGAGACTCCGTCTCAAAAATACATAAATAAAGCTGGGTGCAGCTTTATTTTTATAATTTTATTTAAAATTGTATTTATTTTTGAGATGGGGTCTCACTCCGTCGCCCAGGCTGGAGTACAGTGGTGTAATACTGGCTCGCTGCAACCTCCGCCTCCTGAGTTCGAGAGATTCTCCTACCTCAGCCTTCCGACCAGCTGGGACTACAGGCGCATGCCACCATGGCCAGCTAATTTTTTGTATTTTTAGTAGAGACGGGGTTTCACCGTGTTTGCCAGGCTGGTCTCAAACTCCTACCTCAAGTGATCCACCTGCCTCGGCCTCCCAAAGTGCTGGGTTTACAGGTGTGAGTCACTGCACCCAGCCTACTTTACTTACTATAGTTTTCAAACTGCCTTAAAAACAACCCTAGATCAAAAAGACAAAAACTAAGATACCTATCAATAGGAAACTAATATACTGTGAAACGACTTTAAAATAGAATGCTATGCAGCCTTCTTTTAAAAATAAGGTCTATCTGTTAAGTGCTGTTATGAAATTATTCTCAAGAATATTATATGGTGAAAAAAGCAAGACAGAAAAGGTATTTTTGATTCTGTTGGTAATCATTTATCAAGTATTAAAAACTTATGCTGCCATCCCTCCTCCACCCCAACACAAATTTTTTTTCCCCCTGAGTGATACCCCAGAGTTTCACCATAGTAACCATTGAGGACAGATATGAGGGGCAGGAAAGACTGAAGGGTCAAACTACATATAGAGACAAGATTTTTGAAAGATACTGCACTCCAGTCTGGGTATCAGAGCCAGGCCCTGTCTCAAAAAAAAAAAAAAAATTTTATAAATATACATATATATATATGTATTTTAATGCTAAGAACGTATTCTGGGGTTTTTATGGATTCTGGGTGGGTACAGGTGACAGCAGCATGATAAATTAGCCAAATCAGCTAAATCGCAAAGTGCTGGGATTACAGGTGTGAGCCACCGCACGCAGCCCTAATGGAAGATTTTATTTCAACCTTTCCAAGCTGCAATACGACAAAACATATCAGGAGACTTAAAGGCTTAAAGAAGAACTTTGACATGTTTCTCTGAAGTTCAACTGAAATTCACTTTCAGGAATTTATCCTAAGAACACTGGAAACATACCAAAAGAAGACAGCTGTAGCAACACTATTTGTACATCCAAATGTACAAATACAGAATTACAATTCACCACTTCATAAACAACCATTAAAAAGTACTCAATCCCAGCACTTTGGGAGGCCGAGACGGGCGGATCATAAGGTCAGGAGATCGAGACCACGGTGAAACCCCATCTCTACTAAAAAATACAAATAAAAAAAATTAGCCCGGCGTGGTGGCAGGCGCCTGTAGTCCCAGCTACTGGGGAGGCTGAGGCAGTAGAATGGCGGGAACCCGGGAGGCGGAGCTTGCAGTGAGCCGAGACTGCGCCACTGCACTCCAGCCTGGGCAACAGAGCGAGAGACTCCGTCTCAAAAAAAAAAAAAAAAAAAGTATTCAAGTACCTCACAGAAAGTAAGTTTATTATATTAAGTAGAAAATACTACAAATCAAAAGCAAAGTAAAACAGCCAACTTTTTTCTTTTCAGGGATGGGTCTTGCTCTGTCACTCAGGCTGGTGTGCAGAGGTGAGATCACAGCTCACTGCAGCCTCAAACTCTTTGGTTCAAGCAATCTTCCCACCCTACCCTCTTGAGTTGCTGGGACTACAATCGCAAGTCACCGGGCCCAGCAAAAGCCAAATTTTACGCTAAAAAGGTAACATAAATCCAGCTACAATACTATAAATGTATACATATATAATCCATATACACGTATTAAAACATTATCTTCAGATGAATGGCACGGTGGCTACCATCTATTTTCTTTTTACTGACGTTGATTTTTTTTTTTTTTTTTTTTTGAGACGGAGTCTTGCTGTGTAGCCCAGGCTGGAGTGCAGTGGCCAGATCTCAGCTCACTACAAGCTCCGCCTCCTGGGTTCACGCCATTCTCCTGCCTCAGCCTCCTGAGTAGCTGGGATTACAGCGCGTGCCACCACGTCCATCTAATTTTTGTATTTTTAGTAGAGATGTGGTTTCACCATATTGGTCAGGCTGGTCTCAAACTTTTGACCTTGTGATCCGCCCACTGTGACCTCCCAAAGTGCTGGAATTACAGGCGTGAGCCACCATGCCCCACCGAACACAGTCCTTTTTATTTAAAAAAAATTATTTTATACATCCTAATTCAGTTTCACTTTGACTCTAAATACAACCACTCATTTTTATTAGCATCAGTGAATTATTTTAGGTTTCTGAGAACCATGACCACAACTTACTATCAATTTAAGTCATTATGCAAAAGGATAAGAACACAGTTCAGGCAGGGCGAGGTGGGCTCACGCCTGTAATCCCAGAACTTTAGGAGGCCAAGGTGGGTGGATCACCTGAGGTCAGGAGTTCGAGACCAGCCTGGCCAACATGATGAAACCCCATCTCTGCTAAAAATTAAAAAAAATGGCTGGGCACAGTGGCTCATGCCTGTAATACCAGCACTCTGGGAGGCAGAGATGGGTGGATCACAAGGTCAGGAGTTCAAGACCAGACTGGCCAATACAGTGAATATCACTTAAGCCCCGTCTCTACTAAAAATACAAAATTAGCCAGGCATGGTGGTGAGCACCTGTAATCCCAGCTACTCAGGAGGCTGAGGCAGGAGAACTGCTTGAACCCGGGAAGCAGAGGTTGTAGTAAGCCAAGCTCCCGTAATCAAGGCTACTCAAGAGGCTGAGGCAGGAGAATCACTTGAACCTGGGAGGCGGAGGTTGCAGTGAGCTGATATTGCACCATCGCACTCCAGCCTGAGCAACAAGAGCAAAACTCCATCTCCAAAAAACAAACAAAAAAAATATAGTTCAGAAATGTATTTAACTTAAATTTAAAGCCCCATAGCTTTAAAACTGGCCTTAACTGTCTTTATGTGAAAGAATCCTGCAACCTCCGCCTCCCAGGTTCAACTGATTCTCCTGCCTCAGCCTCCTGAGCTGAGATTACAGGTGTGCACCACCACATCTGGCTATTTTTTCTTAGTAGAGACAGGGTTTTGCCACGTTGACCAGGCTGGTCACCTGGGCTTAAGTGATCTGCCAGCCTCGGCCTTCCAAAGGGCTGGGATTAAAGTCGTGAGCCACCTCAATTAGCCTCAATGAGTAATTCACAAGGAACATTTTGAAGACATTTTTTATCATCAGGACTTGGGGTGGGGATACAAATGGCATTCCGTAGGTGGAGGCCAGGGATTTTTGTTTTGTTTTGTTTTTTTGAGACAAATTCTTGCTCTGTCACCCAGGCTGGAGTACAGTGGCGCAATCTTGGCTCACAGCAAACTCAGCCTCCTGAGTTCAAGTGATTCTCATGCCTCAGCATGCACCACCACACCTGGCTAATTTTTGTATCTTTAGTAGAGACAGGGTTTCACCATGTTGGCCAGGCTGGTCTCTTCTGAACTTCCAGCCTCAAGTGATCTGCCCACCTCAGCCTCCCAAAGTGCTGAGATTACAGGTGTGAGCCGCTGCACCTGGCCGGTCAGGGATATTGACAAACATCCTACAATGCACAGGAAAGTTCCCCACAGCAAATAAATATCAGCCCAAGGCCGGGTGCAGTGTCTTATGCCTATAATCCCAACACTTTGTAAGGCTAAGCAGGAGGATCGCTTGAACCCAGGATTTCAAGACCAGCCTGGACAACACAGTGAAAACCTGACTCTACCAAAAAAAAAAAAAAAAAAAGTCAAAAAAAAACATTTAGCTAGGTATGCAGTATGTGCCTACGGTCTCAGCTACTCAGGAGGCTCAAGCAGGAGCCCAGGAGTTCAAGGCTGCAATGAGCTGTGATGGCTTGACAGAGTAAAACTGTCTCAGGGGGGAAAAAAAAAAAAAAAATCCAGCCCAAAATGTCAATAGTGCCAAATTTAAGAAACTGCTGTAATAGAGCAATAACTTCTTTAACACACCTCTCCATTACTTGAAATTTCCAGTCTAAATGAAATTTAAGGGCTGGGCATGGGGGGGGCCTCACGCCTGTAATCCCAGCACTTTGGCCTAGACAGGAGGATCACCTGAGGTCAGGAGTTTAAGACCAGCCTGACCAACATGGTGAAACCCCATCTCTACTAAAATAACAAAAATTAGCTGGGCGTGGTGGTGGGCACCTGCAATCCCAGCTACTCAGTAGGCTGAGGCAGAATTGCTTCAACTCCAGACACGAAGGTTGCAGTGAGCCGAGATCCCACCACTGCACTCCAGCCTGGGTGACAAGAGCAAAACTCTGTCTCCCCCCCCAAAAAAAACTTAAGTTCATTCTCAGTAATCACAATCAATGATATAATAGATGGTATAGAAATTCTCTTTCCTTCCGAAGTATCTAAATTTCACCAATATTTTCTCTTTTCATGGCTTCATTTTTAATGTTTTCTCATAAGTAGCAAAAATCAAAAACCATTTTAGTGAACTTTCTGCCTAGTACACTGACTCACAAAAAAGCTTAGGTTATCCTATCAGTATTCTGTTCTTGTAATATTTACAAATTCAGTAAAATATTGATAATATTTACATACCCTCCCCATCCTCTGTTTCAGGGTACTATCCCCCACACTCTTTGTCCTTACTTATTTCTCCTTAAACAATATTGGTTCACTGCAACCTCTGCCTTCTGGGTTCAAGCAATTCTCCCCATCTCAGCCTCCCGTGTAGCTGGGATGACAGGCGCCTACCACCACGCCTGGCTGATTTTTATATTTTTTATGAGAGACAGGGTTTTGCTGTGTTGGCCAGGCTGGTCTTGAACTCCTGACCTGAGGTGATCCACCCACCTCGGCCTCCCAAAGTGCTGGGATTACAGGTGTGGGCCACTGTGCCCGGCCTAGAAGCTTTCTTTTTTTTAGTCAGTTACCAGTGTGAGAATTAAAAGATAGACAAAGAATTATATGTGAATAATAATTGTAAAGGCTAGCTGCTTTAACCATTACCATAAATGAAAACTCAGAAAAGCAAAATTAATCAGCTGGACGTGGTGGCTCACACCTATAATCCCAACACACTGGAAGGCTGAAACAGGCCGATCACGAGGTCACGAGACCCATCCTTGCCAACATGGTAAAACCCATCTCTACTGAAAATACTGATCATGGTGGCACGTGCCTGTAGTCCCAGCTACTTGGGAGGCTGAGGTAAGAGAATTGCTTGAACCCGGGAGGTGGAGGTTGCAGGGAGCCAAGATCGCGCCACTGCACTACAGCCTGGCAACAGAGTAAGACTCCATCTCAAAAAATAATAATAATAAATAAATGTATATAAACAGGATTAGAAGAGGTTACATCTTATAAGTGATTGAATCTTTTTTCAGTTTAACAATAAAAAATGTATTCTCCATAACTAGTGAATCAAGTTTTTGTAGTTAGATTTAAGATCAAAGTAAGTTCTAGTTACTTGCTGATCTTCTGATAGTGTCAATGTCTGTGCTACATGGAGATTTTATAATGCCAGTGTCCTAGCTCCAATTCAAGAAACCTTTAAGTCATATTTCACCGGTCTTCAAAACCATGAGGCAGTGCCACTAGCAAGAGTAGGTTAAAACAGTAAATCTTCACTAATCCATAATTAACAAAAAATAACTTTATTTATTCAATCCAGGTATGAACCAGTTGTCTGCTCTAAAAGCTAGATATAGATGACCATCGTTATTACGGATATATGAAGTAAAAAGTTCAAATTGTAAGTTTTAAATTAAAAATTCTCGATAGCCTGAAAACTTTTCAAATTCAGTTTAGTAATCATATTCAAGAATTTATAATATAATTTTCCCACTTTACACTAATGCCCATTTAATGTACCACAACCTGGATAAAACAAAAATTACATGGGGCGGGGGGGTGTAGTGACGGGGTCTCACTATGTTGCCCAGGCTGGTCTCAAACTCCTGAGTTCAAGAGATCTTCCTATCTCAGCTTCCCAAAGCACTGGGATTATAGGCGTGAGCCACTGCATCCAAAAAATTACTTTTCTTTAAAGACAGTCACCAATTTAAGTAACACAATTTATCCTGAATTAGCAGAGCTTCTCTTGTAGTCAGGTAAATACACCACATGGTCGGAAAGTAGATGAGGCCACCGTTTAGCTAAAATTTAGGTTCACTGGCCGGGCACGGTGCCTGGCACCTGTAATCCCAGCACTTTGGGAGGCTGAGATGGGCGGATCACAAGGTCAGAAGTTCGAGACCAACCTGGCCAACATAGTGAAACCCCATCTCTACCAAAAATACAAAAATTGGCCTGGCATGGCAGCATGCGCCTGTAGTCCCAACAACTCGGGAGGCTGAGGCAGGAGAATCGCTTGAACTCGGGAGGTGGAGGTTGTGTGGTGAGCGGAGATCACGCCACCGCACTTCAGCCTGGGCAACAGAGCGAGACTGCATCTCAAAAAAAAAAACAACTAGGTTCATTAACTTCTGGATTCATTAAAGTCGTCCCTATTCACATTTTCTAACGATTAAGGGGGAAAAAAGCCAGTAATACAAGATTCTCTCGCTGGAAGCCATCATCCTCAGCAAACTAACACAAGGAACAGAAAACCAAACACAGCATGTCCTCATTCATAAGTGAAAATTGAACAATGAGAACACATGGACACAGGGTGGGGAACACCACACACTGGGGCCTGTCAGGAGGTGGGGGCAAGAGGTGGAAGAGCATTAGGACAAATATCTAATGCATGTGGGGCTTAAAACCTAGATGACAGGTTGACAGATGCAGCAAACCACCATGGCACATATACACCTATGTAACAAACCTGCGTATTCTGCACATGTATCCCGGTACTTACATAAAATAAAATGACTCCTTCAAGTATATGTACCTCCAAGTTTAACAATAACAAATTTTGTAATTTCTTTCCAAAAGACTAAAATACAGGAAAGAAAAGTTTTCTAATGACTAAATCTCTTGAGAATGGTATAATGCATTATTAAACTTTATACGCTAAAGCAAAGCTATACAACAGATATATAATGTGAGACATACACATAACTTTGTTTCTTTTAATAACTACATTACGGTGAAAACTTTGGCCAGGCACGGTGGCTCACGCCTGTAATCCTAGCGCTTTGGGAGGCAGAGGCAGGTGGATCACTGGAAGTCAGGGGTTCAAGACCATCCTGGCCAACTTGGTGAAACCCTGTCTCTACTAAAAATACAGAAATTAGCTGGGCATGGTGGCAGGCACCTGTAATATCCCAGCTACTCGGGAGACTGAGGCAGGAGAATCACTTGAACCTGGGAGGCAAAGGTTGTGATGAGCCAAGATCATGCCATTGCACTCCAGCCTGGGCAACAGAGCAAGACTCCATCTCAAAAAAAAAAAAGAAAAGAAAAAGTAAACACTTCAAAAAATATACATATATTTTTGAAACACTCTTGCTCTGTTGCCCAGGGTGGAATGCAGTAGCAGATCATCGTTCACTTCGAGTCTTGAGCTCCAGAGCTTAAGGGATCTTCCCACCTCAGACTCCTGAGTGGCTAGGTCTACAGGTGCACACCACCATGCTCAGCAAATTTTATTATTTATTTTGTAGAGACGGAGTCTCATTATGTTGCTCAGGCTGGTCTCAAACTCCTGGGCTCAACTGATCCTCCTACCTTGGCCTCCCAAAGTGCTGAAATTACAGGCATGATGCAACATGCACAGCCCAAAATATTTTATTTAACCCAGTATCAAAAGTACTTCAAAAGTAAGAATTCAAAATTAATTTTAAAAAGTATTTTTTCCATATAAAAACCAATATTTGTTTAACATTTGACAAATAAAACTAATGAAATACTTTGTATTTTCCATACTGGATCTCTAAAATCTGATACATCTTTTACACTTATTGCACATGTAAATATATTTCAAGTACTCAACAGCCACATGTGGCTAGTGGCTTCTGAACTGGACAGTGCAACTATACAGAATAAGGATCCTCTGCAATTTGTTGACAAAAATGCAACCCGAGAATCTTCCCATTCTCTAATTAGAAATGATTTTTCAGGCACATCCTTGTTAAAATTTGACTACAGAACACCAAAGTGATGTTATAACGCCTTTACAATCTCTAATAAACTATTAAAAATCACAAGTTATGTTACTTTTATGCGGTGTACAAACTTCTTTAAAAAGCCCAGGCAGAATACTGACCATTGCTGCAGGGCAAATTTTAAAAATATGAAACTGTCTCTTTGAAAATAAGCTCACTCTAAAATGAAGTAGATGATAGTCCTTCTCTAGGAATAAGGGAATTCTGGCCATAATGAGTGATCTTCCTCCGCCACAGTAGCAGCATCCACTTTACTAAACAACGAATGATAACCTTAAGGTGGCTATATATGAACAAAATACATTTTCATGAGAGAAAGCCAAAGAAACAACCAGAAGAGTTCATCGTACCTTTGCAAACTTGAAGAATGGTCTTGGATCTTTTCTGAAATATTCAATATCAAACATCGCTTGAGGATCTGGAAGATCTGGGAAGTCTACAGCAAGGCGAGCATAAATACCATCCCTTGACCTGAAGTCAGGTATTCCACATGAAACAGACACCTAAAATGTGCATGGCATAATTTGTAAAATTAAATCTTCTACCTTTATAGGAACTAGCTAGCTCTCTTACCATATAATTAGCTAAGAGTTGAGAAAGAAAATTTTAGAATGAAACGTCTTTTAAGAAATAAAAATACGCCAGGCGCGGTGGCTCACGCTTGTAATCCCAGCACTTTGGGAGACCGAGGCAGGTGGATCACCTGAGGTCGGGAGTTCAAGACCAGCCTGACCAACATGGAGAAACCCCGTCTCTACTAAAAATACAAAATTAGCCAGGGTGGTGGCACATGCCTGTAATCCCAGCTACT
>NW_012104710.1:66527-72604 GCF_000951045.1 Mandrillus leucophaeus | reverse complement strand
CGATCTCAGCTCACTGCAAGCTACACCTCCCAGGTTCATACCACTCTCCTGCCTCAGCCTCCCGAGCTGCTGGGACTACAGGCGCCCGCCACCACGCAGGGATAATTTTTTGTATTTTTAGTAGAGACGGGGTTTCACCGTGTTAGCCAGGATGGTCTCAATCTCCTGACCTTGTGATCGGCCCACCTCGGCCTCCCAAAATACTGGGCTTACAGGTATGAGCCACCGTGCCCGTGCCTGGCCTTTTGTTCTTTTTTTTTTTAAGACACTTTCGCTCTAATGCCAGGCTGGAGTGCAGTGGAGCCATCATGGCTCACTGTGGCCTGAATTTTTCCGGCTCAAGCAATCCTCCCACCTCAGCTTCCTGAGTAGCTGGGACTACAAGTACACACGAACACACCAGGCTAATTTTTTGTAGAGACAGGGTCTATGTTGCTCAGGGTGATCTCGAACTCCAGGGCTCAAGTGATCCTCCCACTTTAGCCTCCCAAAATGCTGGAATTACATGCATGAGGCACTCCACCAGCCAAGAATTTCTACTACAGAAAAATAATTCCAAAGAAATTGCTCCTTTAGTTAGGATTCTATTACCTCAATACTACAATTTTCTATTTTCATTAAAAAAACAATGTATAGCCAGGCGCGGTGGATCACGCCTGTAATCCTGGCGCTTTGGGAGGCCAAGGCAGGCGGATCACGAGGTCAGGAGTTTGAGACCAGCCTGGCCAATATGGCGAAACCTTGTCTCTACTAAAAATACAAAAATTAGCTGGGTGTGGTGGCGTGTGCCTGTAATCCCAGTTACTCGGGAGGCTGAGGCAAGAGAACTGCTTGAACCCGGGAGGCAGAGGTTGCAGTGAGCCAAAAGACTGCGCCACTGCACTCCACCAGCCTGGGCAACAGAACAAGACTCTGTCTCTCTTGAAAAAAAAAAAAAAAGGAAACAAACACTGTACAGGCCAGGAGACACTGAGGTTGCAGTGAGCCATGATGGCACCACTGCACTCCAGCCAGGGCAACACAGCAAGACGCTGTATCCAAAAAAAAAAAAAAAAAAAAAAGTGTGTAATATTTCAATTATTCATTTCTTTGAGACTTATGCACTAATCGTACAAAACAATCCTGACATTTCAGATAGCGATTCCAGAAGTTATTGTTTCATCATCTTACCAGAGTTGACTCCAATTTGACCTGGAGTCAAGGTCAATTCAAGTTAAACAAACTTGTCTACATCGTTATCTGTGAGCAAAACATTCTCCTGATGATCATCTAAGATTATGCAACACCCTTTCACAACTCGGAACAGCAGAAAACAGGACAAAATTTTACAGCAGTTGCTCTGGCTGCTAACATGTAATATACTCCGCATAAAACACACACTATGCAATAGCCTTAGGTAACTAATTAGCTGCAACCCTAACGTAGATCAAAGAGAAAATGTCGCCACAATCACATCATCTTAATTAAAACGGAGGGAAGGCAGGAATCTGTTATCTTCCCAACATTAAGTTTTTCACTTGTGAATACCAAGTAGGTTTCCAGTTTCTCATAAAGATCGAACAAATAGCCAATTTCTCCATCAGACTCTGACATCCCTTAACAAAAGCAGTTTCAATTCCCTGCATCTCCTTTAGGAGCTGTAATAAAATGCAGGTAAAAATCTTGCCTTAACTCCATTTACCCAGTGTGCTATAAATAAGCAGAAGCAAATATTTTTTTAAGGCTGTTGGAGAGGTTTTAAAAATCTGAACTAATTTAGCAACTGCTGCTGCACTCAGTTTTTGGCAGTTTCCAAACATCCATTATCACGTAAGGATAAATCTTTCTAAATCAGAAAAATGCTTCCTACTTGGAAAAGGCATGAGAAAATACATATACGACTTCCCACATTTACTAGTCTTACATACCCCAGCTCCAGTTAGAACTATAATTTTTTTGCACTCTTGCAGTAATTTCACAGCATCTTCAATTGTATTAATATCTTTTCTTTTTTTCCTTTTTGGTGGTTCTGAAAGGATATTAATAACAATCTGCCACAGTGTCATATCATCCAACTCAGGTGGAGGAATTGTTTCCGGCAATAAATCTTTAAGAATTGTTCGAGGATCTGTGCCAATCATAAGATGTTGCTGAACAAAAGTATATGGACCTACAATAAGGGGGAAAAGACTTAAAGTCAACTTATCAAGTAACTAAAAATCTCATTTATTTTCTGAAGTAATGAGTTAGTAACCTGTGAGGGTTTTTTGCAAAGTAAGAAAATGCAATTTAATGGTATTCTATTCTCAGTACACCCTCAAAATTAATGCTATATCCCAATGAGATTAGGAAGATCTAATCAAGAGTTGGGAAGACCCCCTTGAGCTATAAGTATATATTTTAAGAGTCTAATTAACAACTAGAATTAAGTTCTTATGGTTAATACCTAGAAATACACAGTAACAAAAGTATTTACCAAAGGGTTCTAAAAATCAACACAGAAAAGATCTTACCAGTCCTAAAAGCCTGTATTACTTATCATTAAAACCACACAGGAAAAATAAATGAAAATCTACACATAACTGCCATCTTAATTTTTTTCCGGTAATTTTTCAATTTGATCTTAACCAATCTTCCAAGATAATACATACAATGTTGATGTTCTGAGAATTAATCATTTCCTTTTACCCTGAAATTGCTCAAACCAGCTCCCTAGCGTGAGAAAATCAAAAAAAATTAATAAATCAGACACCAAAGAGAAACTGATCTTCACTGTTTAAATAGTCAAGCCATTTGTAAGAGTGAGAACATAAAAAGATCCACTTTCAAGATAGTTATGTTATACCTTTGGTATAAAAAAACTGATAACGCTTTCTATATCAAAATACTTTCCCGTTTCATTCACATATTTATTAAGTATTTACTGAGCACAAACTATGTGCCAGGCACTTTTTTAGGCACTGACAAGACAGGAGTATACAAGTCAGTCAAAAATTCCTGCTCCCATCGAGCTTATATTCTAGACCAGGAAACAATACAATTTAAAAAATAAGATACAGAGCTTGTCAAGAAGTGGTAAGTGTAAAATAAAGTGAAAAAAACAAAGAAGGAATATGAAGTGAGGGAGGAAGATATTCTAACTGGATGAAGAACACTACACAAAAAGGGTACAAATGAGGCTGGACGAGGTGGCTCATGCCTGTAATCTCAGCACTTTGGGAGGCTGAGGCGGGCGGATCACCTGAGGTCGGGAGTTCAAGACCAGCCTGACCAACATGGTGAAACCCCGTCTCCACTAAAAATACAAAATTAGCCGGGCATAGCGGTATATGCCTGTAATCCCAGCTGCTCAGGAGGCTGAGGCAGGAGAATCGCTTGAACACGGAAGGCGGAGGGTGCGGTAAGCCGAGACTGCGCCATTGCACTCCAGCCTGGGCAACAAGAGCGAAACTCTGCCTCAAAACAAAATTATCAAAAAACATACATTTACTCTCTAAAGTTAACAGCTCTGAGCCATACCTATCCGTGGCCTTGGAGTCCAGTCACTAGAGCTTGCATGTGAGGCTCTATCCTCCTCATCACTTTCACAAGAATGAAAACCATTAGTGATAATTTCATCACCGAACAGAAGGTTATCTGCAAAAGAAACCAAGTCAGTCAAGGCTGCCAAAACAATATGCACCTAAAATGTATGAAGACCTATAAACGGTTATAGAGCAATCATTTTCATCGAGTACAGCATTTAACATTTATACTGCATGTGTAAAGAATGCCTATGGGGTCAGCTTGCACTGTTCATTGGAACAGTTTCTTCATCTTTAGGAATTCTGCTCAGACTCAGTTTCAGCCAAAATCTAAAAATAAATTAAGTCTACTTAAAAAACAGAAAAAGATAGCCGGGCGCGGTGACTCATGCCTGTAATTGCAGAGCTCTGGGAGGCCAAGGCAGGTGGATCACCTGAGGTCGGGAGTTCAAGACCAGCCTGACCAATATGGAGAAACCCCCGTCTCTACCAATAATACAAAAATTAGCCAGGCATGGTGGCTCATGCCTGTAATCCCAACTACTGAGGAGGCTGCGGCACTAGAATGGCTTGAACCCGGGAGGCGGAGGTTGCAGTGGGCTGAGAGGTGAGCTGAGATCGCGCCATTGTACTACAGCTTAGCGAAATCCCGTCTTTAAAAAAAAAAGAAAATAATCTAGCTAGAATGTATCAATCACAAACAACAGCGTTAGTGAAACGTGTAATAAATGGGCATTTACACAAAAATGTCATTCAAATATAACCTTGGCAATGCGCACGTTAAACTCTCACATAATACTAAACAGGTATCTCTGCATTGTTTCTTCTATTAAACAGTATCAATAACACTATTATTATTAGGTAAATAATAAATTAATATTCAACTGTGTTGCTTGAAATCAGGGTCTCTTTACTACACCAGTCCCTAAAAGCATATACTACTTTTTTTTTGAGACGAGGTCTCACTCTGTCGCCCACCCTGGAGTGCAGTGGCGCGATCACAGCTCACTGCAACCTCAAACTCGGGGGCAATCCTCCCACCTCAGTAGCTGGGACTACAGCTGTGCGACACCACGTCCGGCTTTTTCAATTTTTAGTAGAGAGGAGGTCTCGCTATGTTGCCCAGGCTAGTCTAAAACTCCTAGGCTCAAGAAATCCTCCCGCTCTGGCCTCCCAAAGTGCTGGGGTTACACGAAAGAGCCACCGCGCCCGGTCTGACCCAAGTATTGATAAAGACGAACACATATGAAGGAGAGAAACTCCTCCTTGAGAGAAACAAAAATATGAAACCTGACGGGGCACGGTGGCTCACGCCGGTAATCCCAGCACTTTGGGAGGCCGATGCGGGCGAATCACGAAGTCAAGAAAACGAGACTATCCTGGCCAACATGGTGAAATCCTGTCTCTGCTAAAAATACAAAAATTAGCTGGGCGTGGTGGCGGCTGCCTGTAGTCCCAGCTACTGGGGAGGCTGAAGCAGGAGAATAGCTTGAACGGGACAGGCGGAGGTTGCAGTGAGCCGAGATCGCGCCACTGCACTCCAGCCTAGCGACAGAGAGAGACTCTGTCTCAAAACAAAACAAAACAAAAAACAAAAAACCTTGAAGAACATGACAATTGCAACATATCTGCTTCATTATGCTAGAAGTGTTAAATGTGTGTATCATTACTACGTACAAAAAGGTATGCTTGGGCCCAAACACCGTTACCGTACAAGAGCAAAATTAGAATAAAATATGAACTGCTCTAAAAGTACGATCACTCTCCCATGCCTACTCCTAACTGCATTACAGAATTTTAATATCTTCAGAAACAGCCATGTTCTTTAAATTTTGCAGGCTGTGACTACAGAAACAGCTTTCCTTTTTTAAAAATTGTAACTTCAGGCATAAAAATATAGACCTTCAAAAAAAAAAAAACAGCAAACTGCACAGGTGTCAGTTTACAAAAAGCAATTGAAAACGCCGACCAACGGGACAGCCAAAAAGTTGCAGACTTAAGTGTGTTGGTGGGTGAAGAAAAGCAAATGAAAAATAAAATAAAATAAAGAAGAAAAAGGAAAGAAAAAAAAAAAAGCTCTAACAAAACCAATACGCTAAAAGAGTAAGAGGGTGAGAGAAACTTATTTTAAAGCGACTGCGAGAGTCTCCCGACCTGGCTGCTGCGCAAAGCGCAAGGCCGCCCAGGCAGGTCACGGACGGAGGAAAAGAGCAAATCCACCAGCAGCTCGCGCAGCAGGAACGGCAGCCCCGGAGGAGCGCAGCTGAGCGGAGGGCCGTGGTGGGGAGGAGAACGCCGCAGAGCCTGCCCCGAGTCGCCGGCCGCCCTCAACCTCACACCAGTAGGAGCCCGGGGAAAGGGAGGAGGAGATGCGCAGTTCCGGCCGCCCGCACCCTGCGCACCTCGGTACCCAATCGCCGCCGCCGCCACCGCCTCTTCCTCCTCCTCGCCCTCGTCGTCGTCGTCTTCGTCGTAGAAGCTGTCGGCCAGCGGTGGCTCCCGAGATGGGCCCTGCAGGCCCGGCCCATTGTCTCCTTCCCCAGCCGCCGCAGTCGCCTGGGCCTCTTGCTCCCC
>NW_012104710.1:61016-66222 GCF_000951045.1 Mandrillus leucophaeus | reverse complement strand
ACCCACGCGGGCCAGACCACAACACTACGGGTCACGTGACGGGCGGAGGCTGTTGCATCTACCCGTCCGCCTGGGCTGGAAGCACGCTCGGCCGCGGCCCTGCGCCTTTGTGGCGGGCGTGTAGTGCAACCAAATTCGCCCTTCGGCCGCTTTTTGAACTTCTCTTTGAAACCGACCTCAAATCACTACCACCTGAACAGCTCAAGTTTTGGTCCGCCCTGGGAATTTCCACTTCTACCTGAAGTGTACACCTGGCCTGCCTTAGCGTTGTCTAGCTTTAGCTAAGGGTTGAAACACAGCTGAAGCTGGCTAAGGACTTAGCTCCCTGAAATACGCTGGATAGTCGTTCTGTTTTGTTAATGGGTAGGAATAGAGGCAAAAGGAGAAGGCTCCCGTCCCACCCTCCTCACACCGTTCTGACAGCTCTTTAGCTCCTTTTTCTGCTCCTAGCTTCTCTCCTTAGTCAGTTGCTTTTTCCCCTCTCTCCATCACTTGTAGGGTGGTATAGATTGTCAAATCCTGGGAAGACCTTTGACTTGGAGGTTTGGAGATCAGCCGATCTACTTTCTGGCCCCAGATTGGCTTCAAACGTGTGTGAATTCCCTCCTCTGGGCCTCAGTTTTCTCACGTGCAGAATGGGTTTGTTGGGTCGGTATGAGGAGAGCTCGGGAAGAAAATGGCTTGGTCTCCGTGCACATCTGCTCTTGGTTAAAATTTGGAGTCCTTCCTTTCTAGCATGAGCTATCTAACCTTTTCTAAAGTTAATTTTTCTCATGTCTTAAATTGTAATAATAAAGTACTTTAAAAGGTCATAGATTTAAATGAGATAACCACATGTAAAATCAGGGGTACCTAGTAGTTTAAAAGGCTTAGTGGAAAGCCCTTCCACTTTCCTCTCTCCCTGAAATTCTGGGACACTGTGACTCCATATCTAACCTTAACTAAGGACCCATATAACCCATGGTAGATCTAGAGCCGGTGTTTGTTATGGCATCTCCCTGGAGCACAGCCTTTCTATCTGTTTAAAGGACCTCTATGAGTTTATGGTACACTGTCCCTTAAGCCGAGCGTGGGTTCTGGCCATACTGCATCAATTACTTGCGTGACTTTAGGCAATCAACTTAAAGCTGTTTCTTCATCCTTAAAATTAAAAAAATAAAAAATAGAATGTTGGAAATATATCACTAAGGTCCCATCTGCATCTAAAAGTCTTATTTCATCTGGTCACCACTATTCATTTCTGAAAGTGATCATCTCTAGTCCTAGAAGCCTTAAACCCATCTTTGGGAGCGTGGGGGACAAGGGGAGGGAGAGCATTAGGACAAATAGCTAATGCATGCGGGACTGAAAACCTAGCTGGATGCGGGGGCTCACGCCTGTAATCCCAGCACTTTGGGAAGCCGAGGCAGGTGGATCACCTGAGGTCGAAGTTCGGGACCAGCCTGACCAACATGGAGAAACCCCGCATCTACTAAAAATACAAAATTAGCCGGGCGTGGTGGCACATGCTTGTAATCCCAGCCACTCAAGAGGCTGAGGCCGGAGAATCGCTTGAACCCGGGAGGCAGAGGTTGCGGTGAACCAAGATCGTGCCATTGCACTCCAGCCTGGGCTACAAGAGCGAAACTCCATCTCAAAAAAAATAAAACTTAGATGAGGGGTTGATTGGTGCGGCAAACCACTGTGGCTCACCTATAACTATGTAACAAACCTACACATTCTGCAGCTGTATACTGGAACTTAAATTAAAAAAATAAAAAAAAATTAAAAAAAAAAAAAAAAACTTTGAAGCGTCTGTTCATACTGATCCCGCTGAAATCTATCTGACCAATCAATGACCAAATCCTGTTATCCTTCCTTTCTTCCTACACTCCTCCCAATTCCTGACTAGGCACCGCACTCCTAGTGGTTGACATACTTGGTCCTCCCCACTTTCTGTCTTATACTACAAAATATTTCATAAATTGACTCTCAGCTACATTGGTGGAATGCAATATATGAAATGTTGAGAGTCAGTAGCCCAATAAAATAGAAACAAAATTCCCAGCTTTTTTGAGAAAAAGATGTTTGTAAACTTATGAGCATCCTGTTATTCATTCATTCATTTATATGTATAGTGCATTATTGACATGTGAAGTTTATGAACTACAAGGAACGTTATGTGATCAGTAGTAGTATTAGTATGCTGAGAGATCAGAGATGCAGTATGCTTTTCAGGTAGGATAAATGAGAGACAAAAATTGTATTAAAACAAAAACAAAAAATCCCGATTAGACTTCTGGTCTACCACTGGTGAAGAACTAACATTAAGGCCGGGTGCTGTGGCTCATGCCTGTAAATCCCAGCACTTTGGGAGGCCAAGGAGGGCAGATCACCTGATGTCAGGAGTTCGAGACCAGCCTGACCAATATGATATAACCTCATCTCCACTAAAAATACAAAAATTAGCTTGCAGTGGTGGCATGCGCCTGTAATCCCAGCTACTCGGGAGGCTGAGACAGGAGAATTGCTTGAACCCAGGAGGTGGAGGTTGCAGTGAGCTGAGATCATACCATTGCACTCCAGCCTGGGCAACAAGAGTGAAACTCGGCCTCAAAAAAAAAAAAAAGAGCTAACATATTCTGGTTGACTTAGCAGTTCTATTCTCTTAAGTTAATAAATTGGCCTAATAGCTTTGATATCAGTCTCGTGTGACTACAATTAGTAAGGGAGTTAGTATTAACTCTTTCGTACTAATAAAATGTTACTGTCAAAACTTAAAAATACAAATGGAAATCCCTACCTCACACAATATACAAAAATAAATTCCAGCCAGGCGTGGTGGCTCACGCCTGTAATCCCAGCACTTTGGGAGGCTGAGGCAGGCAGATCACCTGAGGTCGGGAGTTCAAGACCAGCCTGGCCAACATGGAGAAACCCTGACTCTACTAAAAAAAAAAATTAGGCGTGGTGGCACATGCCTGTAATCCCAACTACTTGGGAGGCTGAGGCAGGAGAATTGCTTGAACCTAGGAGGCAGAGGTTGCAGAGAGCCGAGATCGCGCCATTGCACTCCAGCCAGGGCGACAAGAGCAAAACTTCATCTCAAAAATATAAAAAATAAAAAAAATTCCAGATGGATTGAAGAACTAAATGAAAAAATACAAAAATAAAAATATTATGACATTTTAGAATATTTATAACTTTGGATCAAGAAAGAACTTCTTAGCAAGGCAGGAGCCATTTTTTAAATGATAAAAATATTTGACAACATAAAAATGTAAAATATGCTCAAACCTATTAGTAGTCAAGGAGATGCAGTGAAAAAATGTACTCGCCAAGTGTGATGGCTCATACCTATAATCCCAGCACTTTAGGAAGCTGAAGTAGAAGGATGGCTTGAGCTCAAGAATTTGAGATCATCCTGGGCCACACAGTGAGATCTCATCTCTACAAAAAAATATAAAAATTAGTCCAGCATCCTGGTTTGTGCCTGTAGTCTGAACTAATTGGGAGGCTGAGGCAGGAGGACTGCTTGAGCCTGAAGGTCGAGGCTGCAGTGATCCATGATCGAGCCACTGCACTCCAACCTGGGCAACACAGCAAGACCCTACCTCAAAAAAATAAAATAACATCCGGGTGCGGTAGCTGATGCCTGTAATCCTAGTACTTTGGGAGGCCGATGTGGGTGGATCACTTGAGGTCAGGAGCTCAAAACCAGCCTGGCCAACATGGTGAACCCTCATCTCTACTAAAAATATACAAAAATTAGCCAGGCGTGGTGGTGTGCGTCTGTAATCTCAGCTACTCTGGAGGCTGAGGCATGAGAATCGCTTGGACTTGGGAGGCGGAGGTTGCAGTGAGCTGAGATTATGCCACTGCACTCCAGCCTAGGTGACAGAGTGAGACTCTGTCTCAAAAAGAAAATAAAATAACATTAAAACATGACCAGGAACGGTGGCTCACACCTGTAATCCCAGCACTTTGGGAGGCTGAGGTGGGCAGATCACCTGAGGTCAAGAGTTTAAGACCAGCCTGGCCAATATGGTGAAACCCTGTCTCTACTAAAAATTAGCCAGGTGTGGTGGCACACACCTGTGACCCCAGATACTCAGGAGGCTGAGGCAAGGGAATCGCTGGAACACAGGAGGCAGAGGCTGCAGTGAACCAAGATCGCAAGATCTTGAGACAGAGTGAGATTCCATCTCACACACACACACAAAAAAACAAGGTATTACTTTTCACCCCTCAAATAGGCAAACAAAAATTTTTATTGTCACTGTCTGTTGCTAAGCAGAATATGGAGAAACTGATCCATTGCTATCATAATGTTGGAAAGTAATCTGGAAACGTTTATTTACATTATACATATATTCCCAGCATTTTGGGAGGCAGAAGCAGGGGGATCACTTGAAGTCAGAGTTTGAGACCAGCCTGCCCAACATGGCGAAACGCTGTCTCTACTAAAAATACAAAAATTAGCCGGGTGTGGTGGCATGCACCTATAGTCCCAGCTATTGGGGAGGCTGAGGTGGGAGAATCACTTGAATCCAGGAGGTGGAGGTTAGCCAAGATCATGCCATTGCACTCCTGCCTGAGTGACAGAGTAAGACTCTGTCTCAAAAAAACAAACAAACAAACCAAAAAAATCTTTATTGTGGCATTGATATTGCTGGGGAAAAGTCAAGAAAATAATCCAAATGTCTTCAATAAAAAACCTGTTGATCAAATTATGGTGCACACATACTATGGCATATTATGCCACCATTAAAAGGTTTTGTGAGCTGGGGGCGGTGGCTCACACCTGTAATCCCAGTACTTTGGAAGGACAAGGCAGGAGGATCACGAGGTCAGGAGATTGAGACCATTCTGGCTAACATGGTGAAACCCTGTCTGTACTAAAAATACAAAAAATTAGCGAGGCGTGGTGGCGGGTGCTTGTAGTCCCAGCTACTCGGGAGGCTGAGGCAGGAGAATGACGTCAACCCGGGAGGCGGAGGTTGCAGTGAGCCGAGATGGCACCACTGCACTCCAGCCTGGGCAACAGAGCAAGACTCTTGCTCAAAAAAAGAATAAAAAAAAAAAAGGGTTTGTAACTGTTGTTGTTGAGGAGTGTGTGTGATACACTGTTAGTGACAAAAGCAAGTTGCACAGTAATGTGTGCATTATTATCCTTTCTTATTTAATAAATATCCCTTTATTATTATTTTATTTTATTAATTTATTT
>NW_012104710.1:52177-56716 GCF_000951045.1 Mandrillus leucophaeus | reverse complement strand
GACCTCGTGATCCACCCACCTTGGCCTCCCAAAGTGCTGGCATTACAGGTGTGAGCCACCATGCCCAGCCAATTATTTCTTTTCACTAGGACTTTACCATGCCCGGCTACTTTTTGTATTTTTAGTAGAGATGGGGTTTCACCATATTGGCCAGGCTGATCTTAAACTCCCGACCTCAGGTAATTCACCCGTGTTGGCCTCCCAAGGTGCTGGGATTACAGGCGTGAGACACGGTGCCAGGCCTAGGTCAAAATCTATATACAAATCTACATACGAGGCCAGGCACAGTGTCTGACACCTGTAATGCTAGCACTTTGTGAGGCCGAGGCAGGGAGACTACTTGAGCCCAGGAGTTTGAGACCAGCCTGGGCAACATGAGGAAACCCCATCTCTATAAAAAGTACAAAAATTAGCCAGGGGTGGGCTGGGCACGGTGGCTCACGCCTTTAATCCCAGCACTTTGGGAGGCAGAGGCAGGTGGATCATGAGGTCAGCAGTTCGAGACTAGCCTGACCAACATGGTGAAACCCCATCTCTACTAAAAATACAAAAATTAGCTAAGCATGGTGGTGCGTGCCTATAATCCCAGCTACTCAGGAGGCTGAGGCAGGAGAATCACTTGAACCCAGGAGGTGGAGGTTGCAGTGAGCCAAGATCGTGCAATTGCAGTTCAGCCTGGGCGACAGAGGGAGACTCCATCTCAAAAAAAAAAAAAAAAAAAAAAAATTAGCCAGGTGTGGTGTTATGCACCCGCAGTCCTAGCTATTTGAGAAACTAAGGCAGGAGAACTGCCTGAGCCCAGAAGGCAGAGGTTGCAGTGAGCTGAAGTCACAACATTGCACTCCAGCCTTGGTGACAGGAGTGAAACCCTGTCTTGAAAAGAAAAAAGAAAGAAAGAAAAAGAAAAAATATCTACATATAAATATGGCTATAAAGCCGGGCGTGGTGGCTCACACCTGTAATCTCAGCACTTTGGGAGTCCGAGGTGGGCGGATCATGAGGTCAGGAGTTTGAGACCAGCCTGACCAACATAGTGAAACCCCGTCTCTACTAAAAACACAAAAATTAGCCAGGCATGGTGGCGCTTGCCTATAGTCCCACCTACTAGGGAGGCTGAAGCAAGCAAATCGCTTGAACCCGGGAGACGGAGGTTGTAGTGAGCTGTGATCATGCCACTGCACTCCAGTCTGGGTGACAGACCAAGACTCTATCTCAAAAAAAAAAAAAAAAGAAGGAAAAAGGCTGTAGAGGCTTAGAAAAACTATGGCAAGTTACATATCAAAATGTTAACATTTTAACATCCCTGATTGGGGGGCCTGGACATAGATGGGAATACCGGCGTGTGTTACCATGCCCAGCTACTTTTTGTATTTGTAGTAGAGACAGGGTTTCACTATATTGGCCAGGCTGGTCTTGAACTCCCAATCTCAGGTAATTCACCCGTGTTGGCCTCCCAAAGTGCTGGGATTACAGGTGTGAGACACAGTGCCAGGTCTAGGTCAAAATCTAAGATGGGAGGGTTGAGGACACATTAATAACTATTTCTTGCTAAGATTTCACATATTAAAATGAGAACTTTTTTTAGTAATTTAAAGGAAAAAGCTTGCAGTTTTTTTGTAACTGCAAGCTGAGCACTAGCCCTTGAGCTCTGGTGACCCTCCCACTCTTTGAGGCTTGAGCAGTTGGCTGACTTTATCATCCTACATCTCTTCATTTTAGATTTCCTAGGTATACCTACAAATTTAACAGATGCTATTCTTTCATGGTTTAATATATGTTGTTTTTTCAGAAACAAGATCTCACTCTGTTGCCCAGGCTGGAGTATATTGGCACAATCACAGCTTGCTGCAGCCTCTAACTCCTGGGTTCAAGCAATCCTCACTTCAGCCTCTGAGTAGCTGGTCTACAGGCATGCACCACCATACCTGGCTAATTTTTATTTTATTTATTTATTTATTTATTTTTGAGTCAGAGTCTCGCTCTGTCGCCCAGGCTGGAGTGCAGTGGCACCATCTTGGCTCATTGCAAGCTCCACCTTCCGGGTTTAAGCCATTCTCCTGCCTCAACCTCCCGAGTAGCTGGGACTACAGGCGCCCGCCACCATGCCTGGCTAATTTTTTTTTTTTTTTCAAGTAGAGATGGGGTTTCACCATGTTAGCCAGGATGGTCTCCATCTCCTGACCTCATGATCCGCCCACCTCGGCCTCCCAAAGTGCTGGGATTACAGGCGTGAGCCACCGCGCCTGGCCCCAATTTTTAAATATATAGTGCATTATTATTAACTATGGTGACCATGCTGTGCAATCAACCTTAAAAACTCATTTCTCTTGTCTAACTGATCATTTGGAAATACAATTAATTTTCAATATTAACTCCAATTTTACTAAACTCAGTTATTAGTTCTAGGAACTTTTCTGCAGATTCTTTGAAATTGTCTACATGGACTATCATGTTGTCTGAGAACAGAAACATTTTCATTTCTTTTTTTTTCAAATCTGCATGCCTTTTATTTAGTTGTTCTTGCCTTATTGTACTGGTTATGATTTCATACAATGTTGAAGGGGAGTAAAGACAAAAGATATCCTTGTCTTGTTCTAGATATTAGGAGGAAACATTCATTCTTTCACTATCTTTTTTAAGACAAAACATCTCACTCTCTTTCCCAGGCTGGAGTGCAGTGGTGCTTACTGTAACCTTGAACTCCTTGGCTCAAGCAGTCTTCTTGCCTCAGCTTCCCAAGTAGCTGGAACTATAGGTGCATGCCACCATACCCAGCTAATTTTAGAGACAGGGTCTCACTGCATTGCCCAGGCTAGTTTTGAACTCCTGGGCTCAAAGGATCCTCCCACCTCGGCCTCCCAAAGTGTTAGAATTACAGGCAGGAACCCCTGTACCTGGGCGCCAGCTTTCACTACTTTGTATGACGTTAGCTGTAAGTCTTCTAGTTTTTTTTTTTTTTTAACAGATGTTCTTTCTCAGGTGAAGAAAGTTCCTTTTATTACTAGTTTGCTGAGAGTTCTTACTATAAATAGGTGTTAAATGTTGCTAAAATGTTTTTGCATCTATTGAGACGGTCATATGGTTTGTCTTCTTAGGCTGTTTAAATGGTGAATTACCTTCATTTTTTTTTTTTGGTATGGAGGGACAGAGTCTTGCTCTTGTCACCCAGGCTGGAGTACAATGGCACAATCTTGACTCACTGCAACCTCTGCCTCCTGTGTTCAAGCAATTCTCCTGCCTCAGCCTCCTGAGTAGCTGGGATTACAGGCCACCACCACCACACCTGGCTAATTTTTGTATTTTTAGTAGAGACAGGGTTTCGCCATGTTGGCCAGGCTGGTCTCGAACTCCTGACCTCATGATCCACCTGCCTCAGCCTCTCCCAAAGTGCTAGAATTACAGGTGTGAGCCACTATACCAGGCCTGTTTTTTTTTTTTTTTTAAAGATAGGGTCTTGCTCTGTCACCCAGGGCAGAGTGCAGTGGCATGACCATAGCTTGCTGCTGCGGCCTCAACCTCCCGGGCTCAAGCGATCCTCTGGCCTCAGCCTCCTGAATAGCTGTACAAAGAAAGTGCCACCATGCCTGGATAATTTTTAAATATTTTGGCCAGGTGCAATAGCTCATACCTATAATCCGGAACTTTGGGAGGTCAGGGCAGGCAAATTGCTTGAGCCAGGAGTTTGAGAGTAGCCTGGGCAACATAGCAAAACCCTGTATCTACAAAAACAAAAACAAAACAAAACCAAATATTAGCCGGGTGTGGTGATGTGGGCCTGTAGTCCCAGCTACTGAGGAGGCTGAGGTGGGAGAATGACCTGAACCCAGGAAAAACAGTTGAGGCTGCAGTGAGCTGTGATCATGCCACTGCACTCCAGCCTGGGTAACAGAGTGAGATCCTGTTTCAATAATAATAATAATAATAATTTTTATATTTGTAGAGACAAGGTCTCGCTTTGTCACCCAGGTTGGTCTCAAACTCCTGGACTCAACCAATCCTCCTGCCTTGGCCTCCCAAAGTGCTGGGATTACAGGCATGAGCCATCATGCCTAGTCCACTAATTGATTTTTGAATGTTGAGTTAGCCTTGCGTTTCCAAAATAACTCCCATCAGATTCAATTTGATAATATTTTGTGGAAGATTGTTGCATCTATGATCATCGGTGACATTGATCTGTAGTTTTAATTTCTTATATTTTTCTGTTGTTTTGGAAGAGTAACAGACTAAAAGTATAAGGAGTTGGAAAGTGTTCTCTTCTGTTTTCTGGTATTATTTCTTCCTTAAATGTTTGATAGACTGGAGTTGTCTAAGTTGGAGAATTTTTTAACTGCAGATACAAGATAGCTTGTATCCTTCCAGAAACTGATCCAGCCAGGCTCTGTGGCTCACGCCTGTAATCCCAGCAATTTGGGAGGCTGAGGTGGGTGGATCACTTGAGGTCAGGAGTTAGAGACCAGCCTGACCAACATGGAGAAACCCTGTCTCTACTAAAAATACAAAAATTAGCTGGGTATGATGGCCCATGCCTGTAATCCCAGC
>NW_012104710.1:49544-50637 GCF_000951045.1 Mandrillus leucophaeus | reverse complement strand
CATGCCTGTAATCCCAGCAATCTGCGAAGTAGAGGTGGGTAGATCACCTGAGGTGAGGAGTTTGAGACCAGCCTGGCCAACGTGGTGAAACCCTGTCTCTACTGAAAGTACAAAAATTAGCTGGGCTTGGTGGCGGGCACCTGTAATCCCAGCTGTTCAGGAGGCTGACACAGGAGAATCACTTGAACCCAGGAGAAGGAGGTTGCAGTGAGCCGAGATCCTGCCATTGCACTCCAGCCTGGGGGACAAGAGCAAAACTCTGTCTCAAAAAAAAAAGTAAATAAATAAATACTTTTTAAAAATAAATAAATAATTTTAGTTTAAGTGTATGTAAATGAATATTAGTCATTACTAGAATGAGACACAGTTGTGAAAAACCTTGTTTCACATATATAAAGTGGAGGGAATTTTCTATAACTATGTCACTCAATTCTTCAAACTTTCCAGTTATATGCCAAAAATCACATAATCTTTGGTCTTCAAAAATCGTTTTTAATGACCTATTAGCTAACAATTTGATCAGTTTCTCCTTTGGCTTTTGGAAACTACCTGACTTTTAAAAGGATTTTTCGTCAGTCATTAGAGTCATTCATTCTCTCAGTTTGTGAGAAGTTTGACAAGACTTACCAACCATTAACTGCACCTAATTTTCTTCTGTTAGAGGCACCTTGTTTAAGAAAGTTTGGGGAATATTAAATATTGTTAAATTCTTTTTTGTGTGTGTGGTGATCTCAGCTCACCACAACCTCTGCCTTCCGGGTTCAAGCAATTCTCCTGCCTCAGCCTCCTGAGTAGCTGGGATTACAGGCATGCACCACGATGCCCATCTAATTTTATATTTTTAGTAGAGACAGGGTTTCTCCAGGTTGGTCAGGCTGGTCTTGAACTCCTGACCCCAGGTGATCCGCCCGCCTTGGCCTCCCAAAGTGTTGGGATTATAGGCGTGAGCCACCATGCCTGGCCTAATATTGCTAAATTCTATACAACACAAAGTTTTTGATAAAACTATTTTTTTTTTTTTTTTGAGACGGAGTCTGGCGCTGTGTCACCCAGGCTGGAGTGCAGTGGCGCGATCTCGGCTCACTGCAAGCTC
>NW_012104710.1:40695-48889 GCF_000951045.1 Mandrillus leucophaeus | reverse complement strand
GCCCAGGCTGGAGTGCAGTGGCAAGATCTCAGCTCACTGCAACCTCCACCTCCTGGGTTCAAGCGGTTCTCCTGCCTCAGCCTCCCAAGTAGCTGGGACTACAGGTGCATGTTACCACAGCTGGCTAATTTTTGTACTTTTAGTAGAAATGGGGTTTCACCTTGTTGGCCAGGCTGGTCTCCTGACCTCAGGTGATCCACCCGCCTCGGCTTCCCAAGGTGCTAGGCTTCCCAAGGTGCCGAGATGGCTCGGCATGAGCCATCTCATTCGGCCAGATTAAATCAACTTTGGTGTAACATAAATTAATCTGTTTTGTATTGTAAGTGATAAAACATAATCTTAAATATAAGACTCTTATTATGCTGAGACATGCATACTGCTTGAAGACGGGAGTTTGAGACCAGTCTGGACAACATGGTGAAACCCTGTCTGTACTAAAAATATAAAAATTAGCTGGACATGGTGGTGCACTACTGTAGTCCCGGCTACTCAGGAGGTTGTGGCACGAGAATCACTTGAACCCAGGAGGCAGAGGTTGCAGTGAGCCAAGATTGAGCCACTGCACTCCAGCCTGGGCAACAGAGCAAGACTTTGTCTAAAAAAAAAAAAAAAGAGATGTGGCATATATATAAGCAAATGTGCATATATACATATTGATCCCTGGTGTTTGATTTTTAGGAACAGTTGAATGAAAAACATAAAATAATTCTATTAATTTAAAATGAATCCTAATATTATGCCATTAAGTTTTTAGATAGCATCACACATTTTTCCTATTTATTTAGCAAAAAAGAGAAAGTTATATAATGCTAATATATAAAATATATATATTTAGATAGAGTCTCACTCTGTCACCCAGGCTAGAATGCAGTGGTGTGATCTGGGCTCACTGCAACCTCTGCCTCCCAGGTTCAAAGATTCTCCTGCCTCAGCCTTTGGAATAGGTGGGATTACAGGCGCAAACTACCACACCCGGCTAATTTTTGTATTTTTAGTAGAGATGAGGTTTCACCATTTTGGCCAGGCTGGTCTCAAACTCCTAACCTCAGGTGATCCACCCACCTCCGCCTCCCAAAGTGTTGGGATTACAGGTATAAGCCACTGCGCCCGGCCTGAAAATTAATCAGTTACTCCTGCTGCTAGAATAAGATTTTACTTTTTGGCCATAGAAACCATAAAATATCAAACATTTCAAAAATGGAGAGATGATGGGGTGATAGACAGAATTCTAAGATGGCCCCCGGCTCAAGATTTTTGCCCCTTTCGTGTGTATGCCCCATATGATCCCCTGCCCTTGAGCGTGGGCACAGCCTGTGGATAGGATGGGATAGCCGATCCTTTGATTAGGTTACATTACAGAAGACTGTCTCAGCAGATGAGAGAGTCTCCAGCTGGTCATAAACTGCTATGTTGTGAGGGTGGCTGTGAGAGGGCCATGAGGCAAAGAGCTGCAGGGGCTTCTAGGGGTGGAGAACAGATGGCTGACAGCCAGTAAGAAAGCTGGGACCGTGGCTCACGCCTGTAATCCCAGCACTTTGGAAGGCCGAGACGGGCGGATCACGAGGTCAGGAGATCGAGACCATCCTGGCTAACACGGTGAAACCCCGTCTCTACTAAAAATACAAAAAAATTAGCCGGGCGAGGTTGCGGGCGCCTGTAGTCCCAGCTACTCTGGAGGCTGAGGCAGGAGAATGGCGTGAACCCGGGAGGCGGAGCTTGCAGTGAGCGGAGATCGTCCCACCGCACTCCAGCCTGGGCGACAGAGCAAGACTCCGTCTCAAAAAAAAAAAAAAAAAGAAAAAAGAAAAAAGAAAGCTGGGACCTCAGGCCTACAACTGAGAGAATTGAATTCTGCTGACAACCAGTAAGTTTGGAAGAGGACTCCTTCCTGAGCCTCAGATGATATCAGACCCCCCGACTACACCTTGATTGCAGCCTGTGAGAACTGAGTAGAGAAATGAGTTAAATCCTGCTGGGACTTCTGGAAACTTAGATCATAAAGGTGTGTTGTTTCAAGTCACTAAATTCATGGTTCATAGCAATTTTTAATGTAATATAAAAAATGAATACAGATGGCCTATAGTAAGGAACTAAATATTATTGACATGATTTAATACAACATGTTCTAGATGGATACAGTGGCTCACACCTGTAATCCCAGCACATTTGAAGGCTGAGATAGGAGGACTGCTTGAGGCCAGGAGTTTGAGGCTGCAGGGAGCTATGACAGCTCCACTGCGTTCCGGCCTGGGTGACATAGCAAGACCCTATCTCAATACAATAAAATAAATAAGATAAAATAAAATAAAATAAAAAATTTCTAACTACTGTTTTGAATAATCCATCCGCCTTCTAAAAGAAATTATGAAATTATGAATGGGCCATGGTGGCATGAGCCTGTATTCCCAGCTACTCAGGAGGGAGGGTCACTTGAGGTCAGGAGTTTGGGGACGCAGTGTATTATGATTGCTCCTGTGAGTAGTCACTGCAGTCTAGCCTGGGCAATGCAGATGTTATCAGATGGAACTAGAGTCTGCTTACTGTATCCATACAGTTTTGAAGCGGAGAAAGAAAGGTGTTTATTTGTGCGGCAGCAGCAAAGATGATCAGGCAGCTAACACTTAAGTCCCAACCTCCCAGATGGCTTGCAGGTAAAGATTTTTTTTTTTTTTTGAGACAGGGTCTTACTCTGTTGCCCAGGCTGGAGTACAGTGGCTCCATCATGGCTCACTGCAGCCTTAAACTCCTGGGCTCAAGTGATCCTCACACCTCAGCCTCCTAAGTAGCTGGGACTATAGGCACAAGCCACCACACCTGTAGAGATTTTTGTAGAGATAGGGTTTCACCATGTTACACAGGGTGGTCTCAAACTCCTAAACAAACTATCCACCCACCTGGGTCTCCCACAGTGCTGCAATTATAGGCATGAGCCACTGCACCTAGCCTGCAGGTACAGATTTTTAAAGGCAGGGGTGAATTTCAGGAAAGCAGAAGTTAAAGGCAAAATCGTAAACCAGTAGATGGAGGTTATGTATTGGTTTGGCCTAAAAAGGTGGGATACCTTGAAGTGGGGGAGGAGGGCGCTTCCAAGGTCATAGGTAGATTCAAAGACTTTTTTTCCTACCTTAGCTCCTGCTTGTGGGTGTGACTTTCTGTAGTCCCCTCAGGAAGAAATTTGGAACAAATTTGGTCAGAGTTCAGTCTTCAGTTCCCCTTTGTCTGAGGTCTTTGTGCCAGAGGATCCGTTTGGTGGGGGTCTGGGTTTCTGAAAAACAACTCAGACACATATGTTCAGATGTTTTCTTTAGTTTCTATAGGGGAACCAAACATCCTGTGATTTTTAACTTCCTTGTTTTTTTCTAAGACAGAGTTTCGTTCTTATCGCCCAGGCTGGAGTGCAGTGGCATGATCTGGGCTCACTGCAACCTCTGCCTCCTGGGTTCAAGCGATTCTTCTGCCTCAGCCTCCTGAGTAGCTGGGATTACAGGCATGCGCCACCACGCTCAGCTAAGTTTTTTGGTATTTTTAGTAGAGACGGGGTTTCTCCATGTTAGTCAGGCTGATCTTGAACTCCTGACCTCGGGTGATCCGCCAGCCTCAGCCTCCCAAAGTGCTGGGATTACAGGCGTGAGCCACCGTGCCCAGCCTTAACTTCCTTTACTATGGTTTTAAGCTACCTTCTTGATTATCAAATTGCTCCTTTACTTCTCAAGGCTAGTTAGGTACCTGGGAATTTCCCTTGAAGGAACTCAAGGTTTTCCTCTATTTTCATGCTTCGGGGGCCCGCAGGCAGCTTTGCGCCTAAGAAGGGTCCCTACTCTGTCTCAGGATCACTACAGCTTCCATAGTCCACATTACTTTCAGAACATCCCAACAAGACCAATAATCTCATTTATAAATCAGTGATTCATCCTAAACAGAAATATGTTTAAGTTTGGGAAGGGCAGGAAGCTCTAAGGAGGATTCATGGTACATTTTTTTTTTGAGACGGAGTCTCGCTCTGTGGCCCAGGCTGGAGTGCAGTGGTGCAATCTCGGCTCACTACAAGCTCTGCCTCCTGGGTTCATGCCATTCTCCTGCCTCAGCCTCCCGAGTAGGTGGGACTACAGGCGCCTGCCACCACGCCCGGCTAATTTTTTTGTATTTTTAGTAGAGATGGGGTTTCACCATGTTAGCCAGGATGGTCTCGATCTCCTGACCTTGTGATCCGCCCGCCTTGGCCTCCCAAAGTGCTGGGATGACAGGCGTGAGCCACTGCGCCCGGCATGGTATCTTGATTAACATTAAAGGGACTGTTTCCAGTTGTCCATTGGGTTGGCATCTTAGAAGTTCTCACACTTGGGACTTTGTCAGACTGTAGTCATATTCAGGATGGAGGTTGGGAATGACTTTTTTTTGTAAAGTGGGATGAGTGCTGCTATGGCGGGGAAATAGGAAAGATACCCTGAGATATGCTTTAGGGAGGGTACGCAAGGAAGTTGAAGGCGTGGAAATAGAGTTTCTTAAAATTATAGACATCTAGGCCGGGCGTTGTGGCTCATGCCTGTAATCCCAGCACTCTGGGGGGCTGAGGCAGGTGGATCACAAGGTCAGGAGATCGAGACCGGCCTGGCCAACATAGTGAAACCCCATCTCTACTAAAAATACAAAAAATTAGCTGGGTATGATGGTGGGTGCCTGTAATCCCAGCTACTCAGGAGGCTGAGGCAGGAGAATTGCTTGAACCTGGGAGATGGAGGATGCAGTGAGCTGAGATTGGGCCTCTGCACTCCAGCCTGGGCGACAGCGTGAGACTGTCTCAAAAAAAAAAAAAAAAGATTCTACACATCACATCTATGTATCCCCTAGAAAGTCTTCCTTTTCTCCAGTTTGAAGACTTTGGCTCTGAAATATGTGTTCCTCCCAGTCAACGACTTTATCTTATCTTTACTCCCTTCCTATTCTCCCTTCCCTTAGCACCAGGCTAAGTAGACATTGGCCTAGTCAGTAGACATTGGCCTCCCTCTTGGAACCAAGGAGACTCTGCCAGAAATAGGGTCCCTGGACTGGACTGGGCAGGATAACTGCAGTCAAATTCTTGCTTCCTAATCTCCATTACATTGATTTCCTGTAGGCATTTTACCACCACATTACTTCAGAAAGGCAGATTACCATGTGAAATGAACCATTTCCTCTAATTACTCTTAAATTTAACATAGATTTGTTGAACCCTGCGTAAAAGCCCTGTGTTTCTTTGGAGTGTGTATAGTGGGAGGTAAGGGAGAGAGTACCACTGGGGAAATAGATTCATCTATAGAAAATTCAGACGCACAACTATTTCATTTAGGCATCACCTGTACTCCTGAAGATCCCACATCAATTCAAACCTTACATTTTTCGAGACTAATTTGGACAAAGGACTGTGGTGAAACCATTTCTGTTTTGCAGCTAAAGCAGCAACAATATTAGCAATGAAATTAGCTACCCAGCTTTGAAATAATGTAATTTTGATAATTTTTTTACTTTGGGACATTTGCATTATTTCCAAATTTACGCATTGAAAGAATATTTATTAATACTCTTATATCACAGGATTTCACCATCTTATAATTCAAATTCTCAGTGTGTCTGCACTGTCCAATGAAGAAAAGTACTGTAACTGAATTAAATGTTTTGAGTAGGGCTCCTTATTCTGTAAATTAAACATCTGGGGTCGCCAATGCTTGGCAGAGTGTAGGGCACTTGGTGGGTGAGCAGCACGTGAGTACCTTGTTGAACTCACTCTCAGGGTACATAGTACATATGGTGGAAATCCTATGGTTTCAGAAAACCGTGAATAGGTCAAAGGAGACTTTTTTTTTGGGGGGGTGCCATATGTGTCAAACATTAATATATGTTTAAAATTAAACAAACGAACAAACAGGATGGTAGGAAGTAGCTTTGTTCTGCCTGAGGCTAGAATGTAATGGCTCAGTACAGCCACCCATCAAATTGGGATTTTCACTTCTCCTACTCTCCAGTCAAGTCTGTATCAGTGCAAATGGAGGGGGTGGGGTTTGGGGGTGGGGAAGGTAAGGAGGTGGCTGTTCTTCCTGCATGCATTCTTTCCCTGTCAGACCAAAGGGATATGGGAGACGCAAAACCTTAACTAAGATAGCTGGAAGAAGGTCCATCTGAAAACACACTCAAAAACAAACCCACGGCACTGCCAAGGGAAAAGGGTACTGAGCTGCAGGAGGACTGTGTACAGAGTGGCCGATCTCCTCTAGACCACAAGGTCAGGGGAGGAGGGTGGTTTGCTTCTAGGTCAGCCCTCAGGCCTTTGTGTGACCCAGGGATTGGGAAGATACCAAAATCTAAATCTCAATGTAGGTCTCAAAGTTTATTTTAAATAATGCAACAGAAGACAATGACAGCAAAAAAGCTCAGTGAGTCTTTGAAAGGGATCATTGTAAAGACACAAGAATGGAACCCAGGTGGAACTCAGCTGGCGGTGGTTTCCAACCTTGACTCGCTATTAAAGTCCTCTGGGGAGCTCTTAAAATCTCAATGCTAAGGTTGGACTTCAGACGAACTACAACAGAATCTGTGGGGATGGGACCCAGGTATGAATATTTTTTAAACTCCTCAGCTTATTCCCATGTGCAGTGAAGGCTGCTTTTGGAGCGAGCTGGGAGCTCACGTTTTACCTTCCAGGCAAAGGCTCATTGCATTTTAGTTAGCAGATTCTATTTATAAGTCAAGCTGATTTAGTCTGCCATAAATACTCAAGGGTAGACAATGATATTAGGACATACTTGATATTTGGAGTATATATTCCACAGGAACTATGAAGAAGGGTTTTTTGTTTGTTTGTTTTGAGACAGTCTGGCTCTGTCGCCCAGGCTGGAGTGCAGTAGCTCAATCTTGGCTCACTGCAAGCTCCGCCTCCTGGGTTCTTGTGGCCTCAGCCTCCTGAGTAACTGGGATTACAGGCGCCTGCCACCACATCCGTATCTGGCGAAGAAGGTATTATGCTTTTTTATTAGTTGGCTTCTTCCCTTTCCTTTTTTCTTTTTCTTTCTTTCTTTTTTCTTTTCTTTTCTTTTTTTTGAGAGGGAGTCTTGCTCTGTCGCCCAGGCTGGAGTGCAGTGGGACAATCTCGGCTCACTGCAACCTCTGCCTCCCGGGTTCAAAGCGATTCTCCTGCCTTGGCCTCCTGAGTAGCTGGGATTACAGGCGCGCGCCACCACACCCAGCTAATTTTTGTATTTTTAGTAGAGACGGGGTTTCACTATGTAGGTCAAGCTGGTTTCGAACTCCTGATCTCAAATGATCCACCTGCCTCGGCTTCCCAAAAGTGCTGGGATTACAGGTGTGAGCCACCGCGCCGGACCTCCTTTGTTCTTACAAAGCACAGTAGCTTTAAGTGAACTAAGTGCTACTCTGAGGCCTGAGAGACTCTGATTTTATCTCTCTAGGCCTCAAGTCTCTGTTGCCCAAACTGGAGTACAGTGGCATGATCATTGTTCATTGCGGCCTCCACCTCCCGGGCTCAAGCAATCCTCCCACCCCAGCCTCTGGAGTAGCAGGGACTACAGGTGTGTGCCACCATGCCTGGCTAATTTTTAAATATTTTGTAGAGACTGAGCCTCACTGTGTTTTCCAGGTTTATCTTGGACCCCTTAGCCGCAAACTATCCTCCTACCTTGGCCTCTCAAAGTGTTGGGATTATAGGCGTGAGTCACCACACCCGGCCCCACATTTCTTTATTAGTTAACTTCTTCCTCCTACCTTTTTCTTATAGAAAACAGTAGTTTTAAATGAGTTGGTAAGCATTTCTCCAAGCAATTCAAAGAGCTTGATTCGATTTCATTCTTCCATAGTAGATGTGTAGGTAGAAGTCAGTTTACATTTGGGAAATAAAGTTCAAAGCTGAGAAACGTCAATATTACACAGATAACCCTTCTGTGGCAAGGTCATTATTTTGAGTGTTTGTGCTTCCTAGCCTAATGTTTTGCCCACCAGATTTGACTGCTCAGTTATAGCAATTAAGGAAACGGCTTAGTGTTATTTCATCTTCACAGTTCTTTTTTTTTTGAGACGGAGTCTTACTCTGTCCCCTATGCTGGAGTGCAGTGACACAATCTAGCTCACTGCAAGCTCTGCCTCCCAGGTTCACGCCATTCTCCTGCCTCAGCCTCCCAAGTAGCTGGGACTACAGGCGCCCGCCACC
>NW_012104710.1:13412-39140 GCF_000951045.1 Mandrillus leucophaeus | reverse complement strand
GCTTCAACCTGGGAGGCAGAGGTTGCAGTGAGCTGAGATCACACCATTGCACTCCAGCCTGGGTGACAGGGTGAGACTTTGTCTCAAAACAAAAAACAAAAGAATATATAAGTACGTATTTGCACAAAGGATATACAATAAACTAATGGGAACGGTTACCTCGTCGTGTGAGAACTAGACAGATGAGAGATAGAAGTGGATGTGAGATTTTTCACTGAATACCTTTTCATATTGTTTTATTTTTGAGCCATGTGAATGTGTAACCCAAAGAAAATCAAATTTAAAACATTAAGGATGCCGGGTGCGGTGGCTCACGCCTGTAATCCCAGCACTTTGGGAGGCTGAGGCGGGAGGATCACAAGATCAGGAGATCGAGACCATCCTGGCTAACGCAGTGAAACCCCGTCTCTACTAAAAACAAAAACAAAAAATTAGCCGGTTGTGGTGGAGGGCGCCTGTAGTCCCAGTTACTCTGGAGGCTGAGGCAGGAGAATGGCGTGGACCCGGGAGGCGGAGCTTGCAGTGAGCCGAGATCCCGCCATTGCACTCCAGCCTGGGCGACAGAGCCAGACTCCATCTCAAAAACAAAAACAAAAACAAAAAATAACATTAAGGATATGACTGAAATAAAGCTTATCCACATACAGTAAAATATAACTCGTTTAAGATTAGGTGAAAAATACAAGTTGCAGAATAGTATAGAGAGCATTCTTTCATTCATTTCTTTCAATTAACAGATGCTTTTGAGTTCTTAATTTGTGTTCTAGACACTTGGGATATGGAAGTAAACAAGGCATCCAGGCTCCTGCTCTCAGGGAGGTCACATTTTAGCAGTGACTAAGCAAGCACTTATAGGAACAAGGCAATCTCAAACGTTTGTGATGGAGAGTGACTTAGATTGGGCAATAGTTACTTGATGGGTGTCACAACAGGCCTCTGTGAGGGAGTGACATAGGAGCTGACATCTGAGTGAGGGAACCAGGGAAAAGAAAGTGGTCCAGGACCTGGCGCCGCGGCTCACGCCTGTCTGTAATCCCAGGACTATGGGAGGCCAAGGCGGGTGGATTGCTTGAGCTCAGGAGTTCAATACCGGTCTGGGCAACATGGTGAAACCCTATCTCTACAAAAAATACAAAATTAGCTGGGCGTGGTGACATGCGCCTATAGTCCCAGATACCAGGGAGGCTGAGGTGGGAGGATCCTTTAAGCTCAGGAGGCGGAGGTTGCAGTGAGTGCAGCAGGGCCACAGTAGAGTGAGACCAGACCCTGTCTCAAAAATAAAAAAAAGGAAAAAGAAAAAGAAAGACAAGAAAGTGTTCAGGAAGATAATGTAGTGAGGGCAAGGGTCCTGAGGCTGGAACAAGTTTTTTGTTTTGTTTTGTTTTTGTTTTGAGACTGAATCTCACTCTGTCCCCCAGGCTGGAGTGCAGTGGCTCGATCTCGGCTCACTGCAAGCTCCGCCTCCCGAGTTCACGCCATTCTCCTGCCTCAGTCTCCCGAGTAGCTGGGACTACAGGCGCCCGCCACCGCCCCCGGCTAATTTTTTGTATTTTTTAGTAGAGACGGGGGTTTCACTGTGTTAGCCAGGATGGTCTCGATCACCTGACCTCGTGATCCGCCCGCCTCAGCCTCCCAAAGTGTTGGGATTACAGGCGTGAGCCACCGCGCCCGGCCGGCTGGAACAAGTTTGACAAGTTTAAGATCTGAGTGGTAGAAAATGAAGTTAGAGTGGTAGTCAGGGGACACATCATGGGTTTAAAGATTAAACATGAAAATATCTGGAAAGATACACAAAAATCTTATTAACAGTGACTATTTTGTGCGTGCGAATTGGAAATGAGAATCAGTCTTTAATTTCCTATATTCTACTAGAGTTTGAATTTTTAAAGCATTTTAATATGCATAAAATAGAAATATGCTTCAAAGAAAAAACGTTAATAGAATATTGAGCAGCAATCAGTGAAGGTAAACACTGTAGCTAGCAGCTTGATAATTCCTTTGGTTCTAGTCCCCCTAGTGGTGATGGTGAGGTAGTGCTGCTGATTATGTCCGAGCACAAACATCCTAGAGTGAGAGCTAAAATATCTTTAATACAACTCTGAAACACTCGGCTGGGCACTGTGGCTCCGCCTGTAATCCCAGCACTCTGGGAGGCCGAGGCGGATGGATCACCTGAGGTTCGGAGTTCGAGACCAGCCTGACCCAGTGACCAACATGAAGAAACCCCGTCTCTACTAAACACACAAAATTAGCTGGGCATGGTGGCACATGCCTGTAGTCCCAACTACTTGGGAGCCTGAGGCAGGAGAATCGCTTGAAACCGGGAGGCGTGGCTTGCAGTGTCACCCAGGCTGGAGTGCAGTGGTGCAATCACAGCTCACTGCAGCCTCAACCTCCTGGGCTCAAGCAATCCTCCTACCTCAGCCTCCTGAGTAGCTGGGCCTACAGACGCATGCCACCAGGCTAATTTATTTATTTATTTTTTTAAAAAAATTTTTTGTAGAGACAGGGTCTCATTAGGTTGCCAGGCTGGTCTCGAACTCCTGGGCTCAAGCGATCTTCCTACCTCTGCCTCTCAAAATGCTGGGATTACAGACATGGGCCACTGTACCCAGTCAGCATGTTTTTGTTGTTGTTGTTGTTGTTGTTTTTGCTCCCCTCAATGATTCTAATGTGCAGCAAGGTGTCACGTAGACCAAGGATGTTAATCTATAGGAAATATTAATGGAATAAAAACAAGAACTTGTAATACATACTTTTTATGCCCTAGGCCTTGTCCTTTTTGGTAAATTCAGAGAATCTATTTGATTCAGTGATAGTTTCACAAATGCCATATGATTCTGTGATAGCCTAAGCTTGCCAAATGAATGTCTGCTAAAAGGAAGTGAAATAAATAAATATAGAATAATATTCATGAGCAGATTGATGGCTCAGCAAAAGTTCCTTGAGAACATGGTATATGCCTAGTGCTGCCGGAGGTGTAAAAGGAATCTACCTGAGTGGTTCTTCCCATAAGGAATTTGGATTGTAATTAAATAGATGAGATGGACGCCAGGCTTGGTGGCTCATGCCTGTACTAGGGCCATCTAGTCCCTCCCCCGAAGGCAACTACTCTCACGGGTTGCTTGTGAATCCTTCCAGAGACATTATTATCATAAGTTAAATAGTTCCTTTTTATTTTTTGGCGTCAGATAGGAATTTTCTTGAATCACTCTCTTTTTTGACAGTTCCCTTAATATTTCCTTGATAGTAACAAAGCTAAGTTTAGAAGGAAAGACTGATTCATTATGTTAGAGTGTAAAAGGATCTGGAGGCCATCCTGTCCTTTGCTATTCCAAGTGTGGTCCTTGAATCAACATGAAGCTCACCTGGGTGCTTGCTAGAAAAGTAGAATCTCAGACCTCACCCAGACATCCTGAAGCAGAAGTTGCATCTTAACCAGACCTCCAGGTGATTTGTGTGGACCTTTAAGTTTCAGAATCATTGTTTTTGTCCAATCTTAACAAATCAAGGAAGCATGGTTCTGCAAGGAGCCAGTGCAGAACTGATACTCTAAATCAGGTCTTCTGACACCTCATCTAGTGCATTTCTTTCCTTTCTTCCTCCCTCCCTCCCTCCCTCTCTCCCTTCCTTCCTTTCCTTTCTTCCCCACCCTCTTCTTCCTTTTTTTGAGACAGGGTCTTGCTCTGTCCCCCAGGCTGGTGTGCATTGATAGTGCAATCATAGCTCACTGCAGCCTCGAACTCTTGGGTCCACGAGACCATCTTGCCTCAGCCTCTCGAGTAGTTAGGAATACAGGCGGCCGGGCGCGGTGGCTCAAACCTGTAATCCCAGCACTTTGGGAGGCCGAGGCGGGCGGATCACGAGGTCAGGAGATCGAGACCATCCTGGCTAACACGGTGAAACCCCGTCTCTACTAAAAAAAAACCAAAAACTTGGTGGGGCTGGTTGGCGGGCGCCTGTAGTCCCAGCTACTCAGGAGACTGAGGCAGGAGAATGGCGTGAACTCGGGAGGCGGAGCTTGCAGTGAGCCGAGATCCGGCCACTGCACTCCAGCCTGGGTGGCAGAGCGAGACTCCGTCTCAAAAAAAAAGGAATACAGGCACACGCCATCATGTCTGGCTAATTTATTGTATTTTATTTTTAGTAGAGATAAGATCTCACTTTGTTGCCCAGTTTGGTCTTGAACTCCTGGCTTCAAGCAATCCTCCTGCCTCCCAAAGTGTTGGGATTACAAGCATTTTCTAATATGCCACAATTCTGGTCAGATAATTTGACATAGCATTTTAAACATTTTCTTCACCAGGGACTTTGGAGTCAGACAGCAGAGCTCAAGTCCCAGCTTTATCACTGGCACATAATAAGAGCTCAATTATGGTGTTAAATAAAATTTATAGGCCATTGGTTTGAACTGAGCTCCTGCACTAGGCCCAATAGACAAAACCAAAATGAAGTTACTCATGCTGATCTACCATGTCACCAAACTGAAACTAAGTTGCTTATTCCACCTTCCAAGAAATCAGGAGAGAGAGAGACAATAGCCACATCCCCACACAGGCCAGTTTCAGCTGGCATGATAAGAAAGTCGGCTGTGCTTTAACTTTACAAGGAAAGTAACTTTGAAACGACCAATCTGCTTTTTGTTATCTCATTCTGCTTTCTGCAGCCACTTTTTGGCTTATAAAGCCAGTCTCCTACCCAAATCACCAGAACACTCAATTTATTTTACAGAATGAGGTGTTATCTGATTTTTTAATTGCAAATGAAAGCCAATTAAAGTCTTTAAATTTCTTGTAATTTTATCTGATGAGTGGTTATTATACTTCTAATTTTTTTTTTTCTTTGAGACAGAGTTTCGCTCTTGTTGCCCAGGTTGGAGTGCAGTAGCATGATCTTGGCTCACTGCAACCTCCGCCTCCCGGGTTAAAGTGATTCTCCTGCCTCAGTCTCCGGAGTAGCTGGAATTACAGGCGCCCACCATCACGCCCGGCTAATTTTTGTATTTGTAGTGAAGACGGGGTTTCACTATGTTGGTCAGGATGGTCTTGAAACTCCTGACCTCAAATGATCCACACGCTTTGGCCTCCCAAAGTGCTGGGATTACAGGCGTGAGCCATCGTGCCCGGCCTATTATATTTCTTATTGTTACTTAAAAAAAAAACAAAACAACTTTTAGAGCAGTTTAGTTTCACAGCAAAATTGAGGGGGAAAGTACAGACTTCACATACCCCATCTCCCTTCCCCCAAGAATAACCTATCAACATCCTGCACTTACTATTCTTAATAACGGCATTCATAGCATTCATCGTCACACCTGATTATAACTTGAAAACGCTATTTCAACAGCCTTTAAAGAATCATTTACGAACTTCTAGGTATTCATATACTCTACATCTGACTCAACAGTAATGCCTTTTGACTCATCCGGTTCTTGGACCAGGACGCTGTCTTGCTCTGTAAGCCAGGATGAGATTTTATTAGGCTATTTTACAAATGGAGGGTCTGAAACATAGAAAGTTTACGGTCCGGGCAGGCTATGTTTTCTTTCTACTGGATCTTAAGCTGGACCGGATCAGTAGATTGAGGAGCAGGCTTTGAAAGCCCAGTGTCAATCTGGAATCTAAGCCTTTCTATCAGAGCGCAAAACTGATAAGAGTTAAGGTTGGTGTCCAGGACCCCAACCTTAGCGGGGAGCAGGGGCCCGTGTGTCAGGAAAAAAGGACGAATGGTTGCAAACACAGTTTCTGGAACGTGCGTTTTGAGAGTCCTTTGCTCGTATTTGGAAGAACCGGTGGGGAAAGGCGCCAATTTCATTTCTGCAATACAGAACTTTGAAGTGAGACTGGAAGGAAAAACGAGAGGCATAAAGGGTCACGTCAGAGTGCGACTTTCGGGGCCGCGCAGAGCCCACCTGTGGGCTGGCTAATTTTCATCCTCGCTCGGAGCTTCTAGAGCTTGTAGCCTCTCGTCTTCCAGCCTTTCTCCTTTTGATATGAGCTTAGTTTCAGTTTACCTACTCGCAGACGAGAGCATTCGATGTAAAAATAGCACTTAAGGAGGGCGAGGGGCGGGCGGTGTCCCTAGAGTGTGAAAGCAACTGGCTGTTTTCCGCTTCCCCGTAGCGACGTTCTCGCTATGCCTTATGGGAGTTGTAGTCTCGGGTGAGAGACGCTTCCCGGGAGGGAGGAACAGGCCCCCAAGGGCTGAGATTGAGCATCGAACTCTCCGTGTCTTGGGTGTGTGGTTTTTTCTTTTCTCTTTTCTTTTCTTTTCTTTTCTCTTTTTCTTTCTTTCCTCTTCCTTCCTTTTTCTTTCTTTCTCTTTCTTTCTGTCTGTCTGTCTGTCTCTCTCTCTCTCTCTCTCTCTCTTTCTTTCTTTGTTTTTTCTTTTTCTTTTTTTGATACGGAGTGTCGCTCTCTTGCCCACGCTGGAGTGCAGTGGCGCGATCTCGGCTCACTGCAGCCTCCACCTGCCGGGTCAAGCAATTCTCCTGCCTCAGGCACCCGAGTAGCCGGGACTACAGGCGCCCGCCACCACGCCCGGCTTAATTTCTGTATTCTTAGTAGACATGGGGTTTCACCATGCTGACCAGGCTGGTCTGGAACTCCTGACCTCAAGTGATCCACCCGCCTCGGCCTCCCAAAGTGCTGGGATTACAGGCGTGAACCACCGCGCCCGGCCTCCGCAGAGCTTTAACTCTGTTAAAAAGGTCTACATGATTTCTACTATACGCTATATTCTTCCATACAGAATAAAAATTATGGGATGACTACACTGACTTCACACAGTTTAAAAAAGTATAAAAGGAAATGAAAATGTTCTTTTGAGTACCTGCTGAGTTCCTCCCCTAAAAGAATACTGTTGCTTGCTGTTTTTTTGTTTTTGTTTTTGAGACATGCTTTGGCGCTTTTTGCCCAGGCTGGAATGCTATGGCGGGATCTCGGCTCACTGCGACCTCCCGAGTTCAAGGGTGGCCACTCCGCCTCCCAAGTTCAAGCGATTCTCCTGCCTCAGCCTCCTTAGAAGCTGCGATTACAGGTGTGCTCCACCACTCCCAGCTAATTTTTTTTTTTTTTTTTTTACTGTTATTAGTAGAGAAGGAGTTTCACCATGTTGGCCAGGCTAGTATCGAACTCTTGACCTCAATCAGGTGATCCACCCGACTCGGCGTCCCAAAGTGCTGGGATAATAGGCGTGAGCCACCTCGCCCGGCCTACTTTTATTTATTTATTTATTTATTTATTTATTTATTTATTTGAGACAGAGTCTCGCTCTCTAGCCCAGGCTGGATTTCAGTGGCACGATTTTGGCTCACTGCACCTCTGCCTCCCGGGTCCCCGTTCAAAAAATTTACCTGCCTCAGCCTCTTGAGTAGTTGGGATTACAGGAATGCACCACCATGCCCAGCAATTTTGTTTTGTTTTGTTTTGTTTTGTTTTGTTTTGAGACAGAGTCTTGCTCTGTCGCCCAGGCTGGAGTGTGGTGGCGCAATCTCGGCTCACTGCAACCTCCGCCTCCCGGGTTCACGCCATTCTCTTGCCTCAGCCTCCCGAGTAGCTGGGACTATAGGCACCCGCCACCACGCCCGGCTAATTTTTTGTATTTTTAATAGAGACAGGGTTTCACTGTGTTAGCCAGGATGGTCTCAATCTTCTGACGTCATGATCCTTTTTTTTTTTTTTTTTAGTAGAGACGAGGATTTCACCATGTTGGCCAGGCTGGTCTTGACCTCCTGACCTCATGATCTGCCCGCCTGGGCCTTCCAAAGTGCTGGGATTACAGGCGTGAGCCACAGCACCCAGCCTGTTGCTTGCTTTTTAAAGGCAGTTATCTTCAGAAAAAATTACAAGTGCAAATGTACATACTATTAAAAAGTACACAATAGAGATAATACTGTAATACTCTTCTCAAACCTGTTTTTTCATTTGATAGCACTCCTTAGACATCTTTCCATATTTGCACATAAAAAAGCTATCTTTATTCTCTTTTCACTGGCTATACAGTAGTTCATCCTATGAATAGCATAATGTATTCATCCCCTGCCCTCCTCCACTCCACCGATGAACATTTTGTTGTATATATATTTTTTCCTGTTGCAAACAATGCTGCAGTGGTCCTCTTGAACATATTTTGGTGTATATCCACGAGCTGAATTTGTAGAGACAAAATTGCCCTGTCAAGGATATATATGCTTTATAAAAGGTGATGAATACCACCAAATTGCCAAATTGTACCAATTTACACTGTCATCCAACAATGTATGGAAATGCTTTCTTCCTCATTTCTGTTTTCTAGCATGGGTATTATCAAACCTTTGCTAATCTGACAGGTGAACAACTTTATCCTCGTTAGATTGATTTGCAGTTTCATAATTATTAGTGAGGTTGCACTACTATTTGTATATTTATTGGCCGTTTGTATTTCTGAAAGTAGTTGTATTTTTGGCTTAATTTTCTATTGTGTTGTCATCTTTTTAAAATTGATTTGTCTGCACTTGTATATGAAGAAAGTTAGTCTCTTGTCTGTTATGAGAATTATGAAATTTTTTAAATTGTATATTGTCTGCTTTCTGATTTTGCTTTTGTATATTTTTTGGTCACATAAATGTGCTTGCTTTTTTTTTTTTTTTTGAGACAGGATCTTGCTCTGTTGCCCAGGCTGGAATGCAGTGGCATGATCTCAGCTCCCTGCAGCTTGGACTTCCTCAGACTCAAGTGCTCCTCCTGCCTCAGCCTTCTGGGTAGCTTACTTTTTTTCTTTTTTTTTTTCGTAGAGACTGAGTCTTGCCATGTTGCCTAGGCTGGTCTCAAACTCTGGGGCTCAAGCGATCCACCTGCCTTGACCTCCCAAAGTGCTGGGATTACAGGCATGGGCCACCGTGCCAGTCCACTTATTTTTTTAAAAATTATTTATTTATTTATTTATTTTTTGAGACAGAGTCTCGCTCTGTCACCCAGGCTGGAGTGTGGTGGCACAATATCTGCTCATTGCAAGCTCCACCTCCTGGGTTCACACCATTCTCCTGCCTCAGCCTCCCAAGTAGCTGGTACTACAGGCGCCCACCACCATGCCCAGCTAATTTTTTGTATTTTTTTAGTAGAGACGGGGCTTCACGGTGTTTGCCAGGTTGGTCTCGATCTCCTGACCTCGTGATCTGCCCGCCTTGGCCTCCCAAAGTGCTGGGATTACAGGTGTGAGCCACTGCACCTGGCTTAATTTTTCTATAGTCATGCTCATGAGATTTTTTTCCATGGCTTCTGAGGTATTTGATTTTTCTGTAATTTATTTTGGTATAAGGAGGAGTGGCTCTAGCTTTATTATTTATCACTTCTCCAAAAGATTAGCTAGTGGTCTTATCATGATTTTTGTTACCTCTATAGATGGGGAGAAAACCCCAAAGAACATTAAAATTATACCCTACCATGAGATGCTGCAACAGGTTTGAAGGTTAGTTTTGGGGAAAAGAGCAGGAATAACAAAGTGGCACTCCAACTTTCCTCAAAACATCTGCTCATCTTGTATGATTGCTTTTTCTGAACAATATCCAATGCTAATATTTATTTATTTTTATTTTTATTGTTGGCTTTTTTTTTTTTTTTTGAGATGGAGTCTCACTCTGTTGAGACGGGGTTTTGCTCTTGTTGCCCAGGCTGGAGTGCAGTGGCTCGATCTCGGCTCATGGCAACCTCTGCCTCCTGGGTTCAAGTGATTCTCCTGCCTCAGCCTCCCAAGTAGCTGGGATGACAGGCATGTGCCACCACGCCTGGCTAATTTTGTATTTTTGGTAGAGACGTGGTTTCTCCATGTTGGTCAGGCTGATCTTGAACTCCTGACCTCAGGTGATCCGCCCATCTCAGCCTCCCAAAGCGCTGGATTACAGGCGTGAGCCACTACGCCTGGCAAGCTAATATTTATTAAAATAAGTAATGAAAATTTTCTAATCAATACGCAACTTAAAAAAGACACTGGTTAGTCCGGGCACGGTGGCTCACACCTGCAATCCCAGCACTTCGGGAGGCTGAGGTGGGTGGATCACGAGGTCAGGAGATCAAGACCATACTGGCTAACATGGTGAAACCCCTCTACTAAAAATACAAAAAATTAGCTGGGTGTGGTAGCACGTGCCTGTAGTCCCAGCTACTCGGGAGGCTGAGGCGGGAGAACCACTTGAACCCAGTAGGCGGAGGTTGCAGTGAGCTGAGATCGCACCACTGCACTCCAGCCTGGGAGACAGAGCAAGACTCCGTATCAAAAAAAAAAAAAAGGGACACTTAAATAAAGTATTGTATTCAGGGTGGAATGCTTTGCAGATGTTGAAAAGAATGAGACAATCAAGTGAAAAGGAAAAAAGAGCACTAAGATTCAGAAGTGTATCGCTACGGTTTGAGTGTGTCCCTCCAAAATTTATGTTGGAATTGAATCCACACTGTGATGGAATTAAGAAGTTGGGTCTTTTGGGAAGTGATTAAGTCACGAGGGCTCTGTGTTCATGATGGGATTAGTGCCCTTATAAAAGGTTGAAGGGAGCTGCCTTGCCCTTTTCGTCATGTCAGGACACAGCAACTAGGTGTCATTTATGAAGCAGCGTAAGCCTTACCAGACACTGAATCTGCTGGCAGCTTTATCTTGAACTTCCAAGCCTCCATAATGTATGAAATAAATTTATATTATTATTATTTGCTTTTTTCAGATGGAGCCTCACTCTGTTGCCCAGGCTGGAGTGCAGTGGTGCTATCTTGGCTCACTGCAACCTCCGCCTCCCGGGTTCAAGTGATTCCCCGAGTAGCTGTGATGACAGGTGTGAGCCACCATGCCTGGCTAATTTTTGTATTTTTAGCGGAGAGGGTTTCACCATGTTGGTCAGGTTGGTCTTAAACACCGACCTCATGATCCACCCGCCTCGACTTCCCGAAGTGCTGGGATTACAGGCGTAAGCCACCGTGCCTGGCTGACCAGACTAATCTTAAAAGTTCTGTGTTTAACATGTTATTCCCGTGCTCAAGAACCTACAACAGGCTGGGCGCGGTGGCTCACGCCTGTAATCCCAGCACTTTGGGAGGCCGAGGTGGGCGGATCACGAGGTCAGGAGATCGAGACCATCCTGGCTAACACGGTGAAACCCCGTCTCTACTAAAAATACAAAAAATTAGCCGGGCGTGGTGGCGGGCGCCTGTAGTCCCAGCTGCTCAGAGGTTGAGGCAGGTTGCAGTGAGCCGATATGGTGCCACTGCACTCCAGCCTGGGCGACAAAGCGAGACTTTGTCTCAAAAAAAAAAAAAAGAACCTACAACAATTCTTGTTGCATCCATACTCACTCAGTGTCTTCCACCTGATCATTAAGGCTTTCTACATTCTGGCCCAGGTCTTCTGTTCAATCCTAGTATTAAAGGCGTTCTCTCCAACATACCTTGCCATAAGGTCACTTTCCTTACCTTTAACTGAACACACGCAATGGACATTTCCATCTCTGTATGATAGCTTATGTGTTTTGCTCCTTCCTCCTTTCATTTATTTTGTGGGTGCTTCTATGAATTCCTGGGTTAAAATGTTCCTAAAAATCACATTGTCTTAGGCCATACTTGCAGTGCTATAAGAGAATACCTGAACCTGGATAATTTATAAAGAAAATATATATTTTCTTACTTTTAATTGAGACAGGGTCTCACTCTGTCACCCAGGCTGGTGTGCAGTGCCATGATTGTGGCTCACTGCAGCCTTGAGCTCCTGGGCTCAAGTGATCCTCCCACCTCGGCCTCTGGAGTAACTGGGACTACAGGCATATGCCACCATGCCCAGCTAATTTTTGTACTTTTTGTAGAGATGGGATTTTGCCATATTGCCCAGGCTGGTCTCGAACTCCTGGGCTCAAGTGATCCACCCGCCTCGGCCTCCCAAAGTGCTACAACTACAGGCATGAGCTGTGGCACTCGGCCAAGAAAAGAGTTTTACTTGGCTTGTGGTCCTGAAGGCTGTACAACCATGGAGCCAGCATCTGCTTGGCTACTGGGAAGACCTCAGAGAGCTTTTACTCATGGCAGAAAGCAAAGCAGGAGCAGGAATGTCACATGGCAAGAACAGGAACAAGAGAGTGAGGGGGAAGATGCCATGCCACACACTTTTAAACAGTCAGATCTTACGAGAATTCACTCACTATTCTGAGCACAGCACCAAGAGGATGGCACTGAACCATTCATGAGAAATCTGGCCCCATGATCCTATCTCCTCCTACCAGGCCCTACCTCCAGCATTGGGGATTACAATTTAACATGAGATTTAGAGGGGACAACGTCTAAACTGCATCATTTTACCTTGACCCCTCAAATCTCGTATTCTTCTCACATTGCTGATTACAATTATCTCCTGCCCATAGTTTCCCAAAGTCTTAATTCTTTCTAGCATTAACTCAAAAGTCCCAAGTCCAAAGTTTTATCTGAGACTCAAGCCAAGTTCCTTCCACCTATGAACTTGTAAAATCAAAGACAAGTTATTTACTTCCAAGATACATGGAGATACAGGTATTGGGTAAACATTCCCTTTCCAAAAGGAAGAAATCAGCTAAAAGAAAGGAGCAACAAGCTAGGTGCTGTGGCTCATGCCTGTAATCCCAGCACTTTGGGAGGCTGAGGAGGATGGATCACCTGAGGTCAGGAGTTGGAAACCAGCCTGGCCGACATGGTGAAACCCTGTCTCTACTAAAAATACAAAAATTAGCCAGGCATGGTGGCACATGCCTGTAATCCCAGCTACTCAGGGAGGATGGGGCAGGGGAATAGCTTGAACCTGGGAGATGCAGGTTGCAGTGAGCCGAGATTGCGCCACTGCACTTCAGCCTGGGCAACAGAGCATGACTCCATCTCAAAACAAGTCCCAAGCAAGCCTGAAATCCAGCTGTACACTCATTAAATCTTAAAGCTCCAGAATAATTCTTGACTCCATGTCTCACATCCTTGGCACACTGCTGTGAGGGGTGAGCTCCCAAGCCCTTGGGCAGCCCTGACCTTGTGGCTTGCAGGCTGCTCTCTTGGGTTGGAGTTGAGTGCCTGTGACTTTTCCAGGTGCAGGGTGTGAGCTGCCAGTGGATCTACCACTCTGGGCCTGGAAGGTGGGGGCCCTATTCCCACAGCTTCACTAGGCGGTGCCCCAGTGGGGACTTTGTGTGGGGGTTTGTATTAGGTCATTCCCACATTTTTATAATGAAATACCTGAGGCTGGGTGCAGTGGCTCACGTCTGTAATCCCAGCACCTGGGGAGGCCGAGGCAGGTGGATCACGAGGTCAGAAGTTCAAGACCAGCCTTGCCAAGATGGTGAAATCCCGTATCTACTAAAAATACAAAAAATTAGCCAGGTGTGGTGGCAGGCGTCTGTAATTCCAGCTACTCAGGAGGCTGAGGCAGAGAATTTCTTGAACCTGGGAGGCTGAGGTTGCAGTGAGCTGACTTTGTGCCATTGCACTCCAGCCTGGGTGACAGAGTGAAACTGTCTCAAAAAACAAAAAACAACCTGGGACTGGGTAATTTATAAAGAAAAGAGATTTAATTGGCTTATGGTTCTGCAGGCTGCACAGGGAGCATAACACAGGCATCTGCTTCTGGGGATACCTCAGGAAGCTTCCAGTCATGGCAGAACACTGAAGCGGGAGCAGGCATCTCCTATAGTGGGAGCAGGAGCAAGAGAGAGAGCGCGAAGTGATACACACTTTTGAATAGCCAGATCTCAGAGAAGTCACTCGCTTTTGTGAGGACAGCATCAAGAGGATGATGCTCAACCATTCATGAGAAATCCAATCCGATGATCTGATCACTTCCCATCAGGCCTTACCTCCAATACTGAGGATTACAATTCAACATGAGATTCAGGCAGGGACACTTTCCAAACTATATTAAAGTTCCAACCTCACATTTCCCCTCTGCACTGCCCTAGTAAAGAGGCTCTTGGTGAGGGCTCTGTCCCTGTGGTAGGCTTCTGCTTAGGCTTTCTTACATATTCTCTGAAATCTAGGGGGAAGCTGCCAAACCTCCTTCACTCTTGCATTCTGAACACCTGCAGGTTTAACACCACATGGAAGCCACCAAGGCTTACAGCTTGCACCCTTCAGAGCTGTGGCCTGAGCTGTAGCTGGGCCCCTTTGAGCTGAGGCTGGGGCTGAAGTGGCTGGATGCAGGAAGCAGCCTCCCAGAGTGGTGCAGGGCAGCAGGACCCTGAGCCTGGCCCCCTAAATCATTCTTAGATCTCTGAAATGCCTTTAAGGTTTTTTTTCTCATTGTCTTGGCTATCAGAACCTGACCCCCTTTCATTTATGCAAATCTCTCTAGCAAGTGGTGGTTCTATAGTCTGCTTGGATTCTTGCCCTGAAAATGGGTTTTTCTTTTCTACCACATGGCTAGGTTGCAAATTTTCCAAACTTACATTCTGCCTTCCCTTTAAATATAAGTTTCAATTTTAAGTCATTTCTTTGCTCCTGCATCTGAAGATAGGCTGTTAGAAGCAGCCAGGTCACTTCTTGAACACTTTGCTGCCTAGAAATTTCTTCTGCCAGATACCCTAAGTCATCACTCTTAAGTTCAAACTTCCACAGATTCCTAGGGCGTGAATACTATATAGCCATGTTCCTTGCTAAGGCATAACAAGGGTGACCTTTGTTCTAGTTCTCAATAAGTTCCTCATTTCCATCTGAGATCTCATTAGCCTGGACTTCACTGTCCATATCACCATCAGCATTTTGGTCACAACCATATTTAACCAGTCTCGCAGGAGTTCCAACCTTTCCCTTTTCTTCCTGTCTTCTTGTGAGCCCTCCAAAGTCTTCTAGCCTCTGCCCATCATCCAGTTTCAAAGCTGCTCCCACTTTGTCAGGCATCTTTATAGCAAGGCCCCACTCTGGTACCAATTTTTTGCATTAGGCCATTCTTGCATTGCTATGAAGGAATACCTGAGACTTGGTAATTTATACTGAAAAGAGGTTTCATTGGTTCGCAGTTCTGCAGGATGTGGAAGCATGGAGCCAGCATCTGTTCAGCTTCTGGGAAGGCTTCAGGGAGCTTTTACTTATGGCAGAACGTGAAGTGGGAGCAGGCACATTACACGGTGAGAACAGGAGTAAGGGAGCCAGGGGGAAGATACCATACACTTTAAAAACTTTTAAGCCAGGTGCAGTGGCTCACTCCTGTAATCCCAGCACTTTGGGAGGCCAAGGCGGGTGGATCACCTGAGGTCGGGAGTTCGAGACCAGCCTGACCAACATGGACAAACCCCGTCTCTACTAAAAATACAAAATTAGTCAGGCATGGTGGCACATGCCTCTGATCCCAGCTACTCGGGAGGCTAAGGCAGGAGAATCACTTGAACCTGGGAGGTGGAGGTTGTGGTGAGCCAAGATCACATCATTGCACTCCAGCCTGGGCAACAAGAGTGAAACTCTATCTCAAAAAAAATTTTTTTATATTATTAATATAAAAATAGGGACAGAGTCTCGCTACGTTGTCCATTCTGGTTTTGAACTCCTGGGCTCAAACAATCCTCCTGCCTTGGTCTCTCAAAGTGCTGGGATTACAGGCATGAGCCACTGCACCTGGCCAATACTACAATTTTTTGTTTGTTTGTTTTAGACAAGATCTTGCTCTGTCACCGAGGCTGGAGTGCAATAATGCGATCTCAGCTCATTGCAGCCTCCACCTCCTGGGTTCAAGCAATTCTCGTGCCTCAGCCTCCTACGTAGCTGAAATAACAGGCATGTGCCACCACACCCAGCTAACTTTTTTGTATTGTCAGTAGAGATGAAGTTTCGCCATGTTGGCCAGGGTGGTCTTGAACTCCTGGCCTCAAGTGATCTGCCTGCCTCAGCCTCCCAAAGTTCTTGGATTACAGGCATGAGCCACCATGCCCAGCTCTAACATTCTATTTGTTTATTCATCCATTGATGGACACTTGCATTGCCTCCACTTTTTGGCTATTGTGACTAATGCCTTGATGAACATGAGTATATAAATATCTTTTCAAATTCCTGCTTTCAATTCTTTTGTGTATTTACCCAGAAGTGGAATTGTGGGGTCACATGGTCGTTCTATGTTTAATTTTTTGAGGAACCACCATACTGCATTCCACCATGGCAACTTCACATCATTAAAAGGCCATTTATCGGTGATTTAGATCAAGATATTGTGACATACAAATAGAACTTCAAATACCTTAAAGGATGTAGTGAAATTTCCAAAACCAAATTAATTGTACTTTAAAATTCTTTTTTTTTTTTTTGAGATGGAGACTTGCTCTGTCGCCGAGGCTGGAGTCCACTGGCACGATCTCTGCTCACTGCAACCTCCGCCTCCCAGATTCAAACAATTCTCCTGCCTCAGCCTCCTGAGTAGCTGGGACTACAGGTACATGCCACCACGCCTGGCTAATTTTTGTATTTTTAGTAGAGACGGGGTTTCACCATGTTTGTCAGGCTGGTCTCAAACTCCTGACCTCCTGATCCGCCTGCCTTGGTCTCCCAAAGTGCTGGGATTATGGTGTGAGCTACCGTGCCTGGCCTTAAAATTCTATATAGAACTTTTAGCAAGATAGCATGTACAATGAAGGATTAGTAAAAATGGTGCTTCAGTACTTTTTCTTGCTTCTCTTCAGAAATAAACCTTTAAAAAGATGTATATAGGTGGGCTAAAAGAAAAACCATTTTTTTCCCCTAAGATGGGGGAATTCAAAGTGTTAAGGGCCAGGCATGTTGGCTCACATCTGTAATCGTGTAAAATTCAGAGAGCACTTTCGTGTAAAATTCAGAGAGCACTTTCCTCTCTGAAAAAGGAAACAAAAAAAGTGTTAAGGCAGTTAAAATGTTGTGTCCCTGACCACTCACCTTTTTCTCTAAATCCCAGACCTGAGCTGTATTTCTTAGGGCCAAAATGAACTGAAACATAAATTGCTTGGACTCACCTGAGACCAGAGACACTCCTGAGTCTGGAGAACCAACCCAGGAGAGGGGGGCACAGCCATCTGACCTGAGTTATCATATAGTTCTTCTCATTGTCCTATTTTATTTTCTCTACAGTATAAATCACTATTTTATTATTTTATTTTTTGAGATGGAGTCTTGCTCTGTCACCCAGTCTGAAGTGCACTGGCACCATCTTGGCTCACTGCAACCTTCGCCTCCCAAGCAAAGTGAGTCTTTCTGAGTTCAAGCGATTCTTCTGCCTCAGCCTCCCAAGGAGCTGGGATTACAGGTGTGGGCCACCATGCCCGGCCTACAAATCACTATTTGAAATGATCCTGGTTTTTTTTTTTTTTTTTTTTTTTAATGTTTTTCAGCTGTCTTCCTTCATCAGAACGTAAGCTCCATAAAAATCAAGACTGTGTTATTGGCCGGGCGCCGTGGCTCACGCCTGTAATCCCAGCACACTGGGAGGCCGAAGCAGGCAGATCGCTTTGAGCTCATGAGTTCTAGACCAGGCTGGGTAACATGGCAAAACCCCCTTCTCTTAAAACAAAGCAAAACAAAAACCAAAAATTAGCCGGACATGGTGCTATGTGCCTGTGGTCCCAGCTACTCGGGAGGCTGAGGTGGGAGGATTGCTTGAGGTGGGGAGACGGGGATTACAGTGAGCTGAGATCGCACCACTGCACTCCAGCCTGGGTGACAGAGTGAGACCTTGTCTGAAAATAAATAAATAAATAAAACGAAATATTTTAAACACTCAGAAAAGCTCCCACTATCCTTATTAACACATCCTAAGATTTTACCACATTGCTTCAAATTTTCTTTTTCTTTTTCTTTTTTTTTAAAGGATAGAGACAAAAATATATAGGAGATGGAGAGGTAGCTAATGTGGCAAGTTTCTGAAAATAGACAGTCTTTATTAACTCATAACACAAATGGTTCAGGTACATCTCTTATATAAACTCAAACTACAGATCCCAGGCAGCACTGCAATAATAGACACGTGGACTGTTCTTTTCTTCTCTGTAAACAGCCAATGAGAGGCAGAGTTTACAAAGGTCTAGGATGACATCTGCTGTATTGACTGTGGCCAGTCTTAAAGCTAGTTGTTGCTATTTGGAACGTGCTGCTCTAATTCAGATTTAAAGAGTTTCTTCCTGTTAATTAGAAGCTCACTGTGCCTCCTGTTTCCGAGGGAAGGAGGACTGATTAAGTCATCTAAATGGATGCAATACTGAATTACAGGTCAGAAGATATTGAAGATTACTACACATTACTGGGATGTGATGAACTATCTTCGGTAAGACAGTGGATAATGTTTTTATCACAACAGTATTCTTTTTCACAATAGTATTTCAAGTTTTTATTTAAGGTTTTAACTTTGAATTTTTGGTCACATTGCCTACAAACCTAACCTTGTATTGTTTTAAAGCACTTTTGGCTCAGAGAAAGTTAAGAATTTAAATGTATGTTGGGTTTTTTCTTGAATAGTGTCCTATGGGAATTTTATGGAAGCTTCTGATTAAATGTGTATATTCTGGCACGTGGCCATATGCTCTGTTTCACAATATAGTATATTAAAAATAAATATTTAAAATTTTATTGTAATTTCTGATGGCAGTGTTTCACAGTATACATAAGCTATACCTTTATTATGGTGACTCATAATTGAGGTGAAATGAAATTTCTTATAAAATTAGGGATTTAAATATATTTTATTAAAATGTGTACTCCTATGTGAGCAGTCAAAATATAAACCAAGAAGCGTCCTTTTATGTTAATATTTCAAATTGTGTGACAGAAATTGCTTCTTGAAAGGGTGGCTTCTGAAACAAAATGTGTGGAAACTCTGTAGCTGTTCACTGGATCTGTAAGAAAACAAAATTTTTAACGTTCCCAATAAACAATTATAAAGGTTGTAGAGGTTTTTAAAATTATGGAAAAATAATTTATAATTCCCTCTCCCAAGGATAACACTATTGATATTTTGGCATATTAATCTCCAGTCTTCTTTCTATGTATATTCTTTAAAGACATGTTTGGGAGGATATTATATGTACTTGTTGATTCCTGCTTTTTACCCATTTATATTATAACAAGGACTTTTCCATGCTATTAAACTTCCCTTGTACACTTCTTAGTGGTTGCAAAATATTTTATTTTACTGTGTTACCACAGCTGAATTATTCTCTTATTGTTAAATATTTTATTTATTTCAAATTTTTCAATATTTCAAATAATGTTGAGATTAATATAAAATATACTCATTATTAAATTATATATTATTAAATCATGTTATTAGGATATATTTATGTTTTATAATTAATATATTTTATTTTATTTATTTTTATTAAAATCTAAGTAGTAAAATTAACATTTTAAAGCAAAATATTTTTATATTTATTGTGTTTCATAAAGGCATAGTTCATTAATAAAATGTACTTAGTTTTGTTTTAAGAATAGAATGCATTATTGGATACAAAGGATTAAAATCTCTATTTTTGCCATGCTGAGGAAGTTATCTTAGACACGTTGAAATTAAAAAACTGCCCCGCCCCCATAATAGCTTATAATGGTCTTTCAGTTGCATAGTTCTTCTCAAGAATGTGTTACCCTTGTTTATGTTGGTGGTGATTTGCTTATAGCAATTGAGAAAGCTTATTACCATTTTTACCATGTGTTTCACAGTTGAAATTATACTATTATCAAACGATTTTTGAAGGAATACTTTAAAATCAAAGGAATATAATTTAACTTGATAAGGCTCACGATTTGGATTTAAAAAAATACATGCTAGCCTATAAAGTAAGGGTCATTATATCTCCATTATCTTGTGACCTATTTAGTCAGTCTTTTTTTTTTTTTTTTTTTTTTTAAATTTTACTTTAAGTTCTGGGATACATGTGCAGAATGTGCAGGTTTGTTACACAGGTATACATGTGCCATGGTGGTTTGCTGCACCTATCAACCCATCATCTAGGTTTTAAGCCTCGCATACATTAGGTATTTGTCCTAATATTGTCCTTTCCCTTGCCCCCCACCCCCCGACAGGCCCTGGTGTGTGATGTTCCCCTCCCTGTGTCCATGTGTTCTCATTGTTCAACTCCCACTTATGAGACAGAACATGTGGTGTTTGGTTTTCTGTTCCTGTGTTAGTTTGCTGAGAATGATGGTTTCCAGCTTCATCCATGTCCCTGCAAAGGACATGAACTCATTCTTTTTTATGGCTGCATAGTCAGTCTTTTGAAGTTTTGCTATTGTCTTTTCAGTCTACATAGAAGGGGGATTCATTCTGGACAGCCTAACAGAAAATAATCTCATTGTTAATGTGTAATATTCAAAATGTGGTTACCAGGTGGAGTCATGCTTCCTTGTCTCAATTTTCCTTTTACTGGATGTATTTTACTAGTCTGTCAATAGCATATCATATTTAGATAACAATTATTTATTTTTAACGAAATGTTTGTCATAATATTGTCACTTCTTTGTGTATATATATCATTTTTTCTCTCTCTTTTTTTTTTTTAGATGGAGTCTCGCTCTGTTGCCAGGCTGGAGCGCAGTGGCATAATCTCGGGTCTCTGCAACCTCCACCTCCTGGGTTCAAGCGATTCTCCTGCCTCAGCCTCCTGAGTAGCTGGGACTATAGGCACGTGCCACCATGCCTAGCTAATTTTCATATTTTTAGTAGAGACGGGGTTTCACTGTGTTGGCCAGCATGGTCTCAATCTCTTGACCTCCTAATCTGCCTACCTTGGCCTCCTAAAGTGCTGGGATTACAGGCGTGAGCCTTCGCGCCTGGCTTTTCTCTTCTTTTTATAGGTATGCTTCTCATTAAAAAAATATTTTTATGACACCTTTTACTAATATGACATTTCCTTTACTTGATTTATATTGGATAAATTGCCTTTATTTCAGGTATTCCTTCATTTGATGCTCTAAAATTAACCAGAACTCATCATGCCCAAAAGCATTTTAGCTGTTATAATTTCAAAACAATTTGATATTTTAATTTTACTTATCACAATTGAATTGAGACACCCATGTAATACTTTTGCTTCGGTATATAGTTCTTACAATTTCAAGTTTGTGCTGGAAATTGATTAAAGTTATATATTCGATTTTCCTGCTTCAGCCTTCTGAGTAGCAGGGATTATAGGTGCATGCCACCACACCCAGCTAATTTTTGTATTTTTGTACAGATGAGCTTTCACCGTGTTGTCCAGGCTGGTCTCAAACTCCTGACCTCAAGTGATCTGCCCGCCTTGGCCTCCCAAAGTGTTGGGATTACAGGTGTGAGCCACCGTGCCCAGCCTCTATGCCTCAGTTTTCTAACCTGTAAATGGGAGTAAATAGTACCCACCTCATAGAGTTGTGGGGATTAAATAATATATGATATATAAAGTACTTTGAGCAGTGCCTGGTGCAGAGTGCTAAGTTGTTGTGGTTGTGGTTGTGGCTGTTGTTTTGGCCCCCACAGTGTTACTGTGCACTTGGAACTTAGTACACTTATCCTATCCTTGAGTTTGCATTATTTTAAAGATGTTTTATTTTGCAGTAATTTTTGACTTACAGAAAAGTTGTAAAAATAGTACACAGAGTTCCTATATACCCTTAACCCAGCTTCCCTTTATGTTAGCATCATACCTAATGAAAGTACAATGATCAAAATCAGAAATTAAAAAAAAATTGTAGCTCTGAGGCATTTTATTATAAAAACTTCAAACTCATACACATAAACTAAAATGAACTTAAAATTCATCATACATTTACTTCATTTTTTAGCTTGACCTTCTAGTAAATCTCTAGCTTCACTAATTTTGACTGCTATGATTTAAGAGTATAATTTATTGCAGGCGCGGTGGCTCACGCCTGTAATCCCAGCACTTTGGGAGGCCGAGACGGGCGGATCACGAGGTCAGGAGATCGAGACCATCCTGGCTAATGCAGTGAAACCCCATCTCTACTAAAAATACAAAAAAATTAGCCGGGTGTGGTAGCGGGCGCCTGTAGTCCCAACTACTCGGGAGGCTGAGACAGGAGAATGGTGTGAACCCGGAAGGCGGAGCTTGCAGTGAGCCGAGATTGCGCCACTGTACTCCAGCCTGGGTGACATTGCAAGACTCTGTCTCAAAAAAAAAAAAAAAAAAAACAAGTATAATTTGTTAATGAGCATCTCTTATTTTCCCTTTATTGGCAGTAGGGCTTACCCTTGGTATTAATGCTCCTTCTTGTTTTGTCATTTTGGGTTCAAACTCACCTCAGTAATAGCCACCACTGAAGGCAGATTTTGGTAGACTTTGAAAAACTTGTTTTTTTTGAGGCTCCATGTGCTCCATGACTTGCAAAACATAACGGCCTGCAAATCCTGCAGCAGCAATGGTTGGTCCAGCTGCTACCATTGTACTGACCATGGTTCTGACTGGGCTTCCCTGCCTCTACCGAGAGCATGGATCATCCCAGCCCAGAGGTCACGGCCAACAACTGCACATCTTTGCCAGAGAGTGACGCAGCCGCTGACCACAAGCACAAACCACCAAAAAATCAGAAAATTAACATTGCTACAATTAACCCTACCACGGTCCAGCAAACATTTTTTTGTAAAGGACCAGATAGAGTCAGGACTAGAATGAGGCAAGTAGGGTGTGTAGGATGCAAAATTTAAGGAGGCACTAACATTTAGGGTTGTACACATACAGAAATTTGAGAGAGAGAGAGAGAGAGAGAGAGAGAGAGAGAGAAAGACAGAGGTAGAGGGAGAGGGAGAGAGAGAGAGGATATTTCCTTAAACCTAGGTGTCCTGCTTGCCTCACCTGGTGCTGATCCTGAGATAGCAAATATTTTAGGCTTTGCAGGCTTTACAGTCTCTGTCCTAACTGCTCAGCTCTGCCATTGGAGAAAACAGCCATAGACGATATGTAAGTGAATGATCTTGGCTGTCTTCCAATAAAGCTTTAATTAGAAAACAGGTAGCAGCAGGCCAGAGTCAGTTAATCCCTGATCTAAATTATAAGTCTTATCTAATTTCATCAGTTTTCCTACTAATGCCCTTTTTCTGTTCTGGGATCCAAGCCAGGATCCCTTATTACGCTTTGTTGTCTTGTTCCCTTAGTGACCTCCAATCTGATGCTTTCTTCTACCTTCTTTGTCTTTCATGACCTGGACACTTTGAAGAATACTGGTCAGTTATTTTGTAGAATATCCCTTAATTTGACTTTGTTTGATATTTTCTCATGATTAGATTAAGGTTGTGCATTTTTGGAAAGAACTCCTCAGAAGTGATGTTGTGCCTTTCTTAGTATCTCATGTGGGGGTGTATGATATGGATGTGCCTTACTGACCTTGAGCACTTCGTTAAGGTGATATCTGTCAGGTGTTTTCTGCTAGGTTTTTCCAGGTAGGGTTGTTATTTTTCCTTTTGTAATTAACAAATATCTTGGGGAAGATACTTTGAGACTGTACTGTTTCTCCTCAAACTTTTACTCACTAAGTTTAGCATCCTTTGGTGGATCTTGCCCGTAACCATTACTACTATGGTGTTTGCCTAATGGTGACTTTCTTTTTCTCATTAATGTTACATTTATTAGTATTCTACAGTAAGGGAATTCTTCAGTAAGGAAAAGCTATCCCTTCTCCCACATTTATTTGTTTATTTGGCTTAGTTTTTATCACTATCAATTAATAGCTACTGTATTTTAAGTGTTATAACCCAAATATTACCATTATTTATTTTGTGTCTCAAATTGTTTCTATTCCTCCTGTCTTAATTAATTATCATTTGATTAGAATGATGTAGGAGGATCTCTCATTCGTTGAAGAGATATTGCTAGTATCTGGAATTTTGTGGGAAAAATCTAGTTTTAAACCGAGTGAATTAAAATAATATATATCAATTAAATCAGTATTAAAAAGGTGAGACATGGTGCTAGTGTATAAAGAACCTGGTATCCAATTGAGGAGCCAAAGCTAATACACAGGAAACAATTTGAGAACAATTAAGTATTGTGCTGTGTACTGTTCTATAAGTGCAGCAGAAATTAAAGAAAGTCTATCTGAATAGATCTCAGAAAGAGATGGGGCTTGAAATGGCTTTCCTAGATGGCCATAATTTTAATGCACTGTGGGAGAGACAGGGCATTTGTATGGCTAGGAAATCTTGGAGAAGATTCATCCAAGTGGGAATTGGATTAGTCTCCACAGCACACTGGAGTATTTCCTTACTTAGACAAAAATACTTTGCTGCAGAATATGGAAAAGATAAGTTTCTAAGTTTTAAATTTAAGTTCTAAAATTAATATATGTTCAAGGAGGAAATGTGGAATACAAAGAAAGCACAAATAAAAATGTTAACCTACGTGTTTAACATTTTGGAGTATGATTTATACAGGTTAATTATCTGTGCATATACGCTATATCTGTATATGTATATAAATAAGTAAATGCATATGTGTGTATGTATGTATGTATGTATTTTTGAGATGGATTCTTACCCTGTGGTCCAGGCTGGAGTGCAATGGTGCGATCTCAGCTCACTGCAACCTCCACCTCCCGGGTTCAAGCAATCCTCCTATCTCAGCCTCCCAAGTAGCTGGGACTACAGGCATGTGCTACTATGCCCAGCTAATTTTTTGTATCTTTAGTAGAGATGAGGTTTCACCATGTTGGTCAGGGTGGTCTCGAATTCCTGACCTCATGATCCGCCCACCTTGACCTCCCAAAGTGTTGTGATTACAGGCGTGAGCCACCACACCTGGCCTATGTGTATGTATTTATATGAGTATTTTTGTATGTATTTGGAATCAGACTACATGGGTTCAGTTCCTAGATGTGCTACTTATTAGCTGTGTGACCTTGGGAAAATTCCTTAATTTTTCTATGTCTTGACTTCCTAATCTGCAAAATGAGAATAATGATAGTATTAACCTCATACAGTTGTGGGAATTAAATGAAACACTCTATGTAAAGTGCTTAGAAAAGTGCCTGCCATATATTAAGTTTCAATATTTTTTGAGACAGTCTTGCTCTGTCACTCAGGCTGGAGTGCAGTGGCGCGATCTCAGCTCACTGCAACCTCCACCTCCCAGGATCAAGCGATTCTTGTGTCTCAGCCTCCCAAGTAGCTGGGACTACAGGCCATGCCAGGCTATTTTTTTATTTTTAGTAGAGACAGGGTTTTGCCATTTGGCAATTGACCAGGCTGGTCTTGAACTCCTGACCTCAGGTGATCTGCCCACCTCAGCATCCCAAAGTGCTGGATTACAGGTGTGAGCCACTGCACCCAGGTCAATAAATTTAAAATAATAATAATTATCATTATTATATACATATATGTTACATAATCCCTTTTGAGATAAGACGTGGATTTAAATTGCACATAATAGTTACATATTATATGCAGTATAACATAATATATTGCACGTAATATCTTACCTTTTCTCATAGAAATATTTAAATTTTCTCAGGTTGTTAAAAATCTTTTATGACAAGATAATTTTTTAAATGACTGAAGTATTCTAACTTACAGTTACATTACAATCAACTCTAACAAATTTCCTATTATTGGACATATAGATTGTAAGAATTAAAGAAAGAGGAGAGAAACACGAAGGGCGGCTTGACAGTCAACAGGGACAGGTTTATTTATTTATTTTTATTTTTTATTTTTTTGAGATGGAGTCTCGCTCTGTCCCCCAGGCTCGAGTGCAGTGGTGCAATCTCGGCTCACTGCAAGCTCCGCCTCCCAGGTTCACGCCATTCTCCTGCCTCAGCCTCCCGAGTAGCTGGGACTACAGGC
>NW_012104710.1:2693-12087 GCF_000951045.1 Mandrillus leucophaeus | reverse complement strand
CACCGTGTTAGCCAGGATGGTCTCGATCTCCTGACCTCGTGATCCACCCGTCTCGGCCTCCCAAAGTGCTGGGATTACAGGCTTGAGCCACCGCACCCGGCCTTAATTACAGTTCTTAACAGGAAGTCATCTTTTCCTATTATTCGAAGGTGTTCTCAGAAGTTTAACAAAGAAAATAATAGAGTTATTAGTCTGGGTTTTATACATATGCCTATCTAATACAGCCTGACTTTGACTGTAAAAGTGAAGACATTTCTTATGAGAGTTGGCTAAGGATGACATGGAGCTGATCTACATATACAGAGATAAATACACACATATATCTATATATATATAGACACACACATATATACACACACACACAAACATATATGTCTCAATTTTTTTCAAGAAAGTCTATACCTATTTACCTCCCCACCAGGAGAGCATGAATGTTCATTTCTTTGCACTCTCAGTAACACTGGTCATTACCATCCTTTGGATATTTTGATTTATTTGATTACAAGTAAAGTTGAACATTTTTTGTATGTTTACAGGACAACAGGGTAGGCAGTTTTGTAGACTACTGGACTTGGGTCAGGAAGGCAGGATTTGGTGGACCTTGACATGGAGGGCGTCAGCTCCAATGGACTGTACTTGGCAGTGGGCACATGGAGTAGGGAGACCAGAAGATAAATACAATGTGTTCAAGATAAACTAACGCACTTTACCAGTTTACATAAAGCCAGCTCTGTGGGAGCTTTGTAATAAACTTTATGATAGTAAAGCTATGAAAAATAATATAAGAAAGAAAAAGACTTTCTTAATTTTTTAAAATATGAATTTGTTAAAACCTAGAAAATATAAAGAAGAAAATAACAATCATGCATGTAAACAAACTGAGAATCAACCATTTTGACACATTTGCTTCCATGTACTAAATACTGGAATTTTTTTTTTTTGAGATGGAGTTCCACTCTTATTGCCCAGGCTGGAGTGCAATGGCATGATCTCAGCTCACTGCACCCTCTGCCTCCTGGGTTCAAGCAGTTCTCCAACCTCAGCCTCCTGAGTAGCTGAGATTACAGGCGGCTGTTACCACGCCCCGCTAATTTTTATATTTTAGTAGAGATAAGATTTCACCATGTTGGTCAGGCTGGTCTCTAACTCCTGACCTCAGGGGATCCACCCACCTTGGCCTCCCAAAATGCTGGGATTACAGGCATGAGCCACTGTGCCCCTGTCTCTTATACACATTTTTGAGACAGAGCCCTGCTCTGTCACCCAGGCTAGAGTGCAGTGTCAAAATCTCGGCTCACTGCAATCTCCACCTCCTGGACTCAAGGAATTCTCCTACCCCAGCCTCCCGAGTAGCTGGGATTACAGGCTCATGCCACCATGCCCAGCTAATTTTTGTATTTTTAGTAGAGACAGAGTTTCACCATGTTGGCCAGGCTGGTTTTGAACTCCTGAACTCAAGTGGTCCACCCACCTCAGCCTCCCAAAGTGCAGGGATTATAGGCGTGAGCCACTGCACCCAGCCCAGAATGTTTTCTAGTGGGATAGAAATTAAAAAATAAAACAGCAGCAACAATAAAACCCCAAAACTTTCTACCTTTGATATATAGGTATAATTTTATCTATTTATATTATTTAAAAGCCCTAAGATATATATACATAAGCATATATATAAATACATTAAAAGTGCATCTTTAGGCCAGGTGTGGTGACTCATGCCTGTAATCCCAGCACTTTGGGAAGCCAAGGCAGGCGGATTGCTTGGGCCCAGGAGTGGACAACATGGTAAAACCCCATCTCTACAAAACATACAAAATCAGCTGGGTGTGGTTGCCCATGTCTGTAGCCCCAGCTTTTTGGGAGGCTGAGGTGGGAGGATTGCCTGAGCTCAGGAGGTGGAGGTTGCAGTGAACCAAAATGGCACCACTGCACTCCAGCCTGGGTGACAGAACAAGATGCTGACTCAAAAAAAAAAAAAAAAAAAAGAGAGAGAGATTCTGCTTCCCCAAGCATATAACGTGTTCTCCTGGGTATATTCCTTGAATGAGGAATAAAAGGATTTTGACTTTCTCACTTTTTTTCTGTAGTGATAGAATGTTTTTCAAAGAGAGTTTGTAAGTATTTATAAATGACTTACTAATTTAAAAATGCTTACTACTACACTCTATAGAATATTTAATAATTTAAAATTTAAAAACAAGTCTAATTCTCAGTTTTATTTGTTAGATAAGCAGGTTATGGTGACTAATGGTTAAAGACAGCACCCAGAAAGAGGAAACACATAATGATAGTTCCTAACAGGAAGTCATCTTTTCCTATTATTCATAGGTGTTCTCAGAAGTTTAACAAAAAAAATAATAGAGTTATTAGTCTGGGTTTTATACATATGCCTATCTAATACAGTCTGACTTTGGTTGTAAAAGTGAAGACATTCCTTATGCGAGTTGACTAATGATGTCATGGAACTGATAAAAATATGTATCTACCATGAATCTTTTGACAATATTCAGCTAAGGTGCTTGAGATTTAATTTCTCAAACAAGAGCTAATTTGTTTTCACTAATTAGTGGTTAGTAAATATGGAACCCCATGATAATTTCCTAAGCCTGATGAATTTGGCCATAGGGCATGGTGACACATGCCCGTAATCCCAGCTCCTTGGGAGGCTGAACCAAGAGGATCACTTGAGCCCAGGAGTTCTGGGCTGTCATGCTGCGCCGACGGGCTGTCCACACTAAGTTCAGCATCAATATGGTGACCTCCTGGGAGTGGGGGACCACCAGGTTGCTTAAGGAGGGGTGAACCAGCCCAGGTTGGAAATGGAGCAGGTCAAAACACCTGTGTTGATCAGTAGTGGGATCGTGCCTGTGGATAGCCACTGCACTCTAGCCTGGGTGACATAGCGAGACTGTCTCTGAAAAGAAAAAAAAAAGAAAGAAAAAACAAAGTTTGACTGTTAAGTTAACAAAAAACTCAGCTCTTTTTAGTAACTATCTGAATGACTTTAGACTTTAACCGCCTATATTTAATAATAGCCACTATTATTGAGTTCTTATGATGATCAGGTTTTGTGTTAAGTGCTCTACTTATATTATTCATCTGATGTAAAGATGAGTAAACCTAGACACATGGATGTTATGTAACTTGCCTAAAGCCTTGTGGCAGAACTGGGATTTCAAACCAAGCCATCTGCCCAGGTGCGGTGGCTCACGCCTATAATCCCAGCACTTTGAGAGGCTGAGGCGGGGGATCACCTAAGGTCAGGAGTTCGAGACCAGCCTGGCCAACATGGTGAAACCCCTACTAAATCTCTAGTAAATCTCTACTAAAAATACAAAAACTAGCCAGGTGTGGTGGTGGGCACCTGTAATCTCAGCTACTCGGGAAGCTGAGGCAGGAGAATCACTTGAAGCCAGGAGGTGGAGGTTGCAGTGAGCTGAGATCGCACCACTGCACTCCAGACTGGGTGACAGAGCGAGACTGTCTCAAAAATAAATAAATAAATAAATAAATAAATAAAATAAAAATAAATAAAATAAAACCAAGCAGTCAGATTCTAGAGCCACATAACCACTATTGTTTCCCACTGCTGTCATTGCAATTATAATTAATAAACCCAAGTCTTAATAATTCATGATAATAGGGATTAGATGGGTAAGTGAAATCAAATCAAATCATTGATGCTGCTCAAATCTCATTTTAGTTTGGGCTGGAGTTTCTGTTTTCCAAATCAAAATCTCTAATGAAGCTCCTAACTGGTAATAAAATTATCACGTTTAGATTATGTTCTTTTTCATTTAATTCTGAAATTATTAATAAAAAAGAGACCAAAAGACAGGAAGAAGGAGCTTTGTAATAGATAATTTGTAAATTATAACTTATAATTCAGAGACAGTTATCCTTGAGTAATGGTGGCTAAGCATCTTTGAAGAATTTGGATATTTTATATATTCCTAGGAGAAACCTACCTGACCATTTTGGGTATGTATGTATGTATGTATGTATGTATGTATTCATTTATTTATTTAGAGACAGAGTCTCACTGTGTCGTCCAGGCTGGAGTGCAGTGGTGTGATCTTGGCTCACTGCAACCTCTGCCTCCCAGGTTCAAGCGATTCTCCTGCCTCAGCCTCCCGAGTAGCTGCGATTACAGGCACCTGCTACCACATCTGGCTAATTTTTGTAGTTTTAGTAGAGACAGGGTTTCACCATGTTGGCTAGGCTGGCCTCAAACTCCTGACCTTGTGATCTGCCCGCCTCAGCCTCCCAAAGTGCTGGGATGACAGGTGTGAGCCACCACGTCTGGCCTGGATATTTAAATATTTTGAGCTCATAGATCTCTTGGGCCATCATTTAAATTAAGTAGTTAAATTGTCATCACAACAACTATTTCAGTAGGAGTGTTTATTGGATGCTTTCTGAATTTTGTTATTGAGGAAATTATTTCTTAGAGGAAAAAGTCAAAATAGAAATATAGGGATCAAAAAAAGTTGGGTTGATCATGGCTGTTTTGGGGAGGATTGATGCCCCAACTTCTTCCTTTATGACATTTAAGTTTGACCTTTTTTTTTTTTGAGATAGGGTCTTGCTGTGTTACCCAGGCAGGAGTGTAGTGGTGCCATCATAGCTCACTGCAGCCTTGAACTCCTGGGCTCAAGGGGTCCTCCTGCCTTAGCCTTCCAAGTAACTGGGACTACTGGCATGTGTCACCATGCCCAGCTAATTATTTTATATTTTGTAGAGACTGGATCTCGCTTTGTTGTCCAGGCTGGTCTTATTCCTGGCGATCCGCTTGCCTCAGCCTCCCAAAGTGTTGAGATTACAGGCGTGAGCCACTGCGCCTGGCATGACACCTTATTTTAAACACTGATTTTTGTTTTAGGTTGAACAAATCCTGGCAGAATTTAAAGTCAGAGCTCTGGAATGTCACCCAGACAAGCATCCTGAAAACCCCAAAGCTGGTAAGAATTTAATAAAGGCTATTTCTCAAGAAAATGAGTAGTATATAGAACCAAAAGCCAGTGAATGGTAACTTAATTTTTTCCTGTCTATTATGCTGAAACGTATTCTTTCTTTGCATTATTGGATGATAGAAAGGGAGAGGGCTGTGCAGGATCTTTTCTAACAGTAGTCGTTTAAGATCCATTTTTCTTTCTGCTATAATGTGTTGCTTTGTGGTTTAAAATTCTTCTAGTTCATGCTTTATTTCACCAGTTATTGAGTGTTAACATAACTTAAGTATATTTGTAACCAGGTGGTTGTCTTTTTTTTGTTTTGTTTTGTTTTTGAGACAGAGTCTCTGTCACCCAGGCTGGAGTGCTATGGTGCGATCATGGCTCACTGCAACCTCTGGCTCCCGGGCTCAAGCGATTCTCCTGCCTCAGCCTCCCGAGTAGCTGGGACTACGGGTGCGCACCACCATGCCCAGCTAATTTTTTTTTTCCTTGTATTTTTTTAGTAGACAGGGTTTCACTATGTTGGGCAGGCTAGTCTCAAACTCCTGACCTCAAGTGATCCGCCCGCCTCGGCCTCCCAGTGCTGGGATTACAGGTGTGTATCCGGCTAGGCGGTTGTCTTGATGAGAAACTTGTGATTTCTTCATTATTGGGAACCCGAATATATCCATATAGTCATACTTTTGTTTCTTTCCTTCACTATCACTTAAATATGCTTATGCCTATCCAGGCTTGTGAAAAATGTGAACAAACCAATTATCCTTCGGCAACCTGTCTCTCTTCTCTACTTCCCTGCCTCTCTTCTTCTCTTCAGACCCAGACTTCCTGAAAAAGAAGTCCACAGTTGATGTCCCTATTTCCCTTCTCCCTATTTTTCCATTTATTCCACTCTGACTTCCCTAGTTTCTCAGAAATAAACCAAGGACTGCCTGAGTATCAAATCTAGTGGTTACCTTTTGGTACTTATCTCTCCTGAACTTGCATCAAAATTTGGCCCTGGTGACCATACCTTCCTCCTTGAAAGAAAGTTTTTTTCTCCTAGCTGTCAGGATACTATGCACTTGTGGTTCTCCCCCAGCCTCTTTGGGCTGCTTTCTCTCCGTCTCCTTTGTGACTCCTCTGTTGCCCCAAGGTTCCCTCCTAAGCTCTCTTCTGAGCCCACTCCCCATTTTCTCCTGAAGCCTTGTCCAGGTCTGTAGCTTAAATCACCAGCTCTTTTGATGGCCCCCAAATCTATCCTTAACCTAGTTCTCACTCCCCATGTTAAGACTGTAGTTTTGACTGTTTCTGGGAAATTTCCATGTGGAAACATTTCAAAGTCACCCTGTCAAAAATTAGACTCATTATTGTCTTATCACCCCCTCTGAAATCTTGTTTATTTTTCTGTGTTATCCCATCTCTATGAATGACACCACCATCCATTCAGGTGGTGTCATGGAAGCCTTGTCTCCTTCCTCTCCCTCATGTCCATATCTGGGCAATTGCCAAACACTGTTGCTTTACCTTCCGGGTCTCTTTCCACTGTGTCCTCCTCCCTTCATCCTGGGTGCCATTGCTGTAGGTAAGCCCCCATCATTTCATGCCTGGATTGCTACAGCATTCTTTAAGTACTTCTCATTGCAGATTTTTCTTTTTAATTATGGAAGAAAATAATATGCACAAAAAGGAATAAAGAATACTCTAACAGATGTCCACATATGTTCCACCCAGCTTAAAACTTTACCAGTGCAGTTGAAGTCTCTTGTGTTTCCTTACTCTGATTTTATCCTCAGGGTAGGTAATATTATATCTTAATTTTTTTTTTTTTGAGACGGAGTTTTGCTCTTACTGTCCAGGCTGGAGTGCAGTGGCACAATATTGGCTCACTGCAACCTCTGGCTCTTGGGTTCAAGCGATTCTCCTGCCTCAGCCTCCAGAGTAGCTGGTATTACAGGCATGCACCACCACGCCCAGATAATTTTGTATTTTTAATAGAGATGGCATTTCTCCATGTTAGTCAGGCTGGTCTCGAACTCCCGACCTCAGGTGATCTGCCCGCCTTGGCCTCCCAAAGTGCTGGGATTACAGGTGTGAGCCACTGCGCCTGGCCTTATATCTTAAATTTGATGGTTATGTTTACTATATGCATATAGCATGTGAGTATATGTGATTTTTCTACAAGGATAATATCATACTAAGACCTATCTATAATTCCACATGGCACAAATCCAAACTCTTCTTTATTCAGAAAATGTTTTCTTTGAGTGGGCACTGTGGCTCACGCCTGTAATTCTAGCACTTTGGGAGGCTGAGGTAGGCGGATCACCTGAGGTCGGGAGTTCAAGACCAGCCTGACCAACATGGAGAAACCCTGACTCTACTAAAAATACAAAATTAGCCAGGTGTAGTGGCGCATGCCTGTAATCCCAGCTACTCGGGAGGCTGAGGCAGGGGAACTGCTTGAACCCAGGAGGTGGAGGTTGTGGTGAGCAGAGGTTGTGCCATTGCACTCCAGCCTGGGCAACAAGAGCGAAACTTCATCTCAAAAAAAAGAAAAGAAAAAAAAAAAAAAGAAAATGTTTTCCTTGTCTTCAAGTTCTTTATTTATTTTCTCTAGAAATCATTGATTCCTTTGATTTGCAAAAACAGATCATTTTTCTATATGTGAGGTAATCTTTTGTTAGATATTTAACTATTGCTTCTGCTCATTTGGTTTTTTTTATCCTTTTTATTAACTTGTTTAAGGTACCATGAGCAAATAATAAGTGTGAGCTTGATAAATTTGTGCATATGTATAACCGGGTTAACCACTGCCCAGACAGAGGTGGAACATCTTCAGCACCCCAGAAATCCCTTTCACTTCTTGTTCAAAGTCAGCACCCTCTCTCATTTTTTGATCTCTATCACCATTGACTAGTTTTGCAGTTTTGGATTTCATATAAATCAAATCATACGGTATGTACTCTTTCGTGTGTAGCTTCTTTCGCTTCGCATTATGTCTGTGATGTACTGTGTGGTAGTTCATCCTTTGTCATTGTTGATAATTTAGGCACAAATCCCTTCATGCTGTGTACGTTAATTCTCCATCCCCTTTTGCTTTCCTTTGCTGTGCCTAGAATTTCATGTTTCAGCCACTCAGAACTACAATAGTTCCTTCATGTGCCCTGCTCTTTCTATACCCCAGCCCTCTATGCTTGATGCTTTCTGCCTGGAACACTCTGTGGCTCACACATGTCCCTGACTACTTGGCCAGGTTGTGTTTCTGTGTCAGGTCTCAGCTGACCATCAGTTGGGAAGTCCCGTGTGTCCCACCTACCAAGAGCACCCTGTACGTCAGGCAGCAGACTGTGTGTCACACTGTCTCCTTATTGCATGTTTACTTATTAGTCATTCTGGAAGCTCAGTAAGGCAGACACCCTGCTTGTCTTGTTCACAGTTGTGTGCCCCTAGTGTGCCACTTACTGAAGAGGACATCTATTCTGCACAATTTCTTGAATAAGTGAATGCATAAACATTTCTCTCTCTCCCTCTCTTTTTTTTTTTTTTTTTTGCATCAGTCTCACTCTGTTGCCCAGGCTGGAGTGCCGTGGCACAATCTCGGCTCACTGCAACCTCCGCTTCCCAGGTTCAAACAATTCTTGTCCCTCAGCCTCCTGAGAAGCTGGGATTACAGGCATGAGCCATCACACCTGGCTAATTTTTGTATTTTTGGTGCAAAAGGGGTTTCACCATGTTTGCCAGGCTGGTCTTGATTTCCCAACCTCCGGTGATCCGCCTGCCTCAGCCTCCCAAAGGGCTGGGATTATAGGCATGAGCCACCCAGCTGGGCCTGAACATTTCTTTTTTTTTTTTTTTTTGAGACAGAGTCTCACTCTGTTGCCCAGTCTGAAGTACAGTGGCGCTATCTCTGCTCATTGCAAGCTCCGCCTCCCGTGTTCATGCCATTCTCCTGCCTCAGCCTCCTGAGTAGCTGGGACTACAGGCGCCCACCACCACGCTCGGCTAATTTTTTTGTATTTTTAGTAGAGATGGAGTTTCACCATGTTAGCCAGGATGGTCTTGATCTCCTGACCTCGTGATCCGCCCGCCTCGGCCTCCCAAAGTGCTGGGATTACAAGCATGAGCCACCGCGCCCGGCCCCTGGCACAAACATTTCTTTAGGGGACATATTAACTACCTGTCTGAACTGGAGTTAATATTAAGATAGGTGTCCTAGCATAAAATTACAAAAATTTAGGTCAGGTTCGGTGGCTCACGCCTGTAATCCTAGCACTTTGAGAGGCCAAGGTGGGTGGTTCACGTGAGGTCAGGAATTTGAGACCAGCCTGACCAACATGGTGAAACTCTGTCTTTACTAAAAACACAAAATTAGCTGGGCATGGTGGCGCATGCCTATAATCCTAGCTACTTGGGAGGCTGAGGCAGGAGAATCGCTTGAACCCGGGAGGCAGATGTTGTAGTGA
>NW_012104710.1:0-1263 GCF_000951045.1 Mandrillus leucophaeus | reverse complement strand
CTCCTGGGTTTAAGTGATTCTCTTGCCTCAGCCTCCCGAGTAGATGGAACTATAAGCGTGTGCCACCATGCCCAGATGATTTTTGTATTTTTAGTGGAAACGGGGTTTCACCATGTTGGCCAGGATGGTCTGAAACACCTGACCTCAAGTGATCCACCTGCGTCAGCCCCCCAAAGTGCCAGGATTACAGGAGTGAGCCACTGCACCCAACCTCAAAATATCTTTAAAAATTCACTTGGATACTGAAGTTTAGCTTGATGGAAATCCAGAATATAATGGACAGATTGTGAAATGTATCTAATTAAGGTGAAAAGCTAGACAGTAGAGGAACTTCGGGTAGGAGAGATTAAACTCATATCTATACCTTTTTGGTCCGCTAAATATAGCCTCAACTGTTGCCATTGAAATTACTGATGTGGTAGCATGATGGAGTAATGGATATAAACACAGGCTTGTTTGTCTGGATTGCTCCCATTCCACTTACAGTCTAGTTGATCTTGGGCAATCTTTCTGAGCCTCAGCATTCTTGTAGGTAAAGCAGATAGATTAGTAGTATATTACTCCAAGCATCTGCTGTGAAGATTAAATGAAGAGTCCCGCATGTGGGAAGTGCTTAATGGATGCTGGCAATTTTAATTCAGTGGATTGTCTTTCCTTGCTTTTATGTAGCAGCCCAAGGTAGACATTTCACATGATGGGATAGTTTTCTCTTTTTATAAGTAATGATTAGATCATTCTTTTATTCCCTGAAAAAAAAAAAAAAAGTAAATCTAAGGCCACTAGAAATCCCTTCCCCTCTGCAGATGTGGGTGCTGCAGACAGGACTGACTTTGCTATAGAAATAGTGTCCCTGATCCCCAGAGCTCCTGGCGGGTGCTCATGCCAGCGCTTTGTGTGGGTGACAGTAACTGTTTCAGATTAACACTTTATTAACTTCTCCATGGCTATGAAGAAAGTAGACCTAAGGCTGGGTGTGAAGGCTCACACCTGTAATCCCAGCACTTTGGGAGGCTGAGGTGAGCAGATCATGTGAGGTCAGGAGTTTGAGACAAGCCTGGTCAACGTGGTGAAACCTCGTCTCTACTAAAAGTACAAAAAATTAGCTGAGTGTGTTGGTGGGTGCCTGTAATCCCAGCTACTGTGGAGGCTGAGGCAGGAGAATCACATGAACCCAGGAGGCGGTGGTTGCAGTGAGGTGAGATCGTGCCACAGTGCTCCAGCCTGGGCTATAGAGAGAGACTCTGTCTCAAAAAAAAAAAAAAA
>NW_012104709.1:3713-5805 GCF_000951045.1 Mandrillus leucophaeus | reverse complement strand
TAAGTCAACCCGAAATACCAGATCTTATTCTTTCTACCTAACTATATTTTTGTACTCATTAACCACCTCCACTTCCCCTAGCCCCCACCTTTCCCAGCATCTGGTTACCATCATTCTACTTCACTTAACGTAATGTCCTGCAGTTCCATCCATGTTGCTGCAAGTGAGAGGATCTCATTCTTTTTATGGCAGAATAGTACTCCACTGTGCATATGTACCACATTTTCTTTGTCCATTTGTCTGTTGATGGACACTTAGGTTGCTTCCAAATCTTGGTTATTGTGAATAGAGCTGCAATAAAGACGGGAGTGCAGAGATCTCTTCAATATAGTGATTTCCTTTCTTTTGGGTATATACCTAGCAGTGGGATTGCTGGATCATATGATAGTTCTAATTTTAGTTGTTTGAGGAACCTCCAAACTGTTTTCCATGGTGGCTGTATTAATTCACATTCCCACCAACAGTGCTGAGGGCTCCCTTTTCTCCACACCCTCACAAGCATTCCTTATTGCCTGCCTTTTGAATAAACGCCATTTTAACTGGGGTGAGATGATGTCTCATTGTAGTTTTGATTTGCATTTCTCTGATGGTCAATGACGTTGAGCACCTTTTCATCTACCTGTTTGCCATTTGCATGTCTTCTTTTGAGAAATGTCTATTCAGATCTTTTGCCCATATTTTAATCAGATTATTAGACTTTTTTTGTATTGAGTCGTTTGAGCTCCTTAGATATTCTGGTTATTAATCCTTTGTCAGGTGGGCAGTTTGCAAATGTTTTCTCCCGTTCTGTGGGCTGTCTCTTCACTTTGTTGATTGTATCCTTTGCTGTGCAGAAGCTATTTAACTAGATGTGATCACATTTGTTCATTTTAGCGTTGGTTGCCTGCGCTTGTGGGTTATTACTCGAGAATTATTACTTTGCCCAGACCAATGTCCTGTAGAGCTTCCCCAGTGTTTCCTGAATTCTTCATCGGTAAAACCAGGCTGATTATACTAGCACCACCTATCTTTGAGAGATGTGGACAGAATTCAATAGCTACAGAAATAGCAAGTGCATAGGACAGAGCCTGACACATAGTGAAGGCTAAATATATGTAAGCTCTTTGCTCCCTCTCAAAGCATTAGCTTAGTTTCCTCACAGGATCTTTTCACACATTCCTCTACCTGGAACTGTCTTTCCCTATGACTTGCCTTGTCTTCATTCAGGTTTCTGCTCAAATATCACCCAGAGAGGCCTTCCCCAGCCCACCATCTCAGGGAATAAAGGGCATTTTGTTTCCCTTTATTCCTTTTATTTGACTTTATTTCCCACTTTATAATATACGTGTATGTGATGTCTCCTCCAATAGGATCAAAGTGGCCCAAGGGAAGGCAGTTTTTCTTTTTAGCTTATTGCAATATCCTTGGTTCCTGTTAGAAGCATAGCAAACTTTCAGAATGGTCTGTCGACTAAGTGAAAAAACAGCTGGAAGAGGTGCTTAGTATTACCATCCTCATCTTACAGATGAGGTGAAATAATGTCATACAACTAATAGATAGTAGAGTCAGGATTGAACCTCCACACTCGGACGCAACATCCCTCTCTCCAACTAGAGTGTACTCTGTTTGCAAGTGATTTCAATGTTGGATGCAAATGGCCCTCAAATGTCAGATCTAAAAGTTGAAATTGCTAAACACATACATTTCAAAGACCGACAATTGTGTTCTGTTATGTTCGTGCTTCAAATAAGTAAAATGTCCTGTCATTGATGATGAAGAAATTAAATGATCAGCATACATCAGTTCCATGCCATCATTCATGTGAAATCAGAAAATTCAAAAATACTTTATCCCAGTGTTCAAAGAGCAAATGAAAAAATGCTCGGAAAATATCGGAATTTTGAGAAATATCTTCTGTATGATGAAAAATCATTTGGGCCATGAAATATTAATGGAAATTCATAAAGAAATAAAATGATGGCTGTATCTTTGCCATTCAAACTCAGTCTCGCCTGTGATGCCTGTCTACTGAAATGAGAAGGCACCCTTCTAGAAATCTTACAAATCACAAAAGGAAGGTTGGGGTGACCAAAATTTTAGAACATCAACCTTG
>NW_012104709.1:0-2358 GCF_000951045.1 Mandrillus leucophaeus | reverse complement strand
GCTTATTTCCGTCAGAATCTACAATTGGCATGACGTCTATGAATATGTAGTTCACAGGCATTTTTCATATTTCTCTTGCTATTGTTCCCATGAACATGACTCTTTCTTCCTCCTAATCTCTTGCCCCCACATTACCCTCACTAATCCAATCAAGTCATTTTTAACTTTTTATTATGAAAACTTCAAACACATAAAAGCAGAAAGCATGTGAGAATGCACTCCCTGTACCCATTAATTTCAAGAGCCATCAACTTCAACAATCATTAACTTTCTTCAGTCCTTGTTTCATCTATCCTCCATCATACTTTTAATTTTTCTTTTCAGAGTACAGAGAAGCCAAGTATAGACATCAAATCTTTTCATCCGGAAATAGACTTTAATAGGTAAGGGCTGTTTTAACATAAGCAGGATACAATATCATACCCTAGAAAAGACTAAGACTGACCAAACATCATCTACTCTCCAGTACCTTTTCCATTTTCCCAATTGTCTCATGAAAGATTTTCCAGTTCATGTGACCCCATTAAAATCCGAGAAGTTCCACACATTGCATGTAATTTTCAGTGTCTCTTAGAGTCTTTGGATAGATTCCACTTTCCCCTCATTGTTTCTGGGCCATTTCTTTGTTCAAGAAAGTATAACCCGCTCACGTCTTGCCAGGACTGGGGAAACAAACGGGTCCCGGTTTACACGTCTGGTTGTAAGATAAAGGCAGTCATGGTTCTCTTGATCCTTGAGCCACAGGGTTGAGCCTGGGCAGCTTTTGGGTGACTTTCTTCTTCTTTTTTCCATTTTCAAAATTTAATATGCTTCATGAATAAACTTTTATAATGAAAAAATGGGCAAGTAAACAGAAACAAAGACTCTTATGCCCTGGCTTTAATTGTCACTGTGGAAGGGGTACATGCTCCACATTCTGTTCATAGCAATTAGAGGCCATCTCTCCCCAACAGTATTTGACCCCAAAACATACACACCAGTCTAGGGAACTCGAGCAGTGGGTTACTTTCTCTCCTTACCACTAGTGCACCAGGAGAGTGGTCGATCCGGCAGGATCCCTTGGAAAGGTTGTTCTCCCCTACCCAAGGGTAAAGGTTCCTAGATGGGTTGTCCCTTTGCCCACTTCTGGGAGAAAAAGGCCTGCCTAACCCTCATCCCCTTTATAAAGGGGTGAGGCCCCCTTTGAAATAGAGGCCCCTTTGAAACACTCCATTCAGCTCTTACTAGGTCCCCCAGGGAATAGCAGTAAAATTTTGAACCTAGGCTATCAGCTATCACCTTCATCTGTGAGGATCACCCCCACCCCCTGCCTCCCCTTTTGCTTTATATTCAAGAGAGGAGCAGTCCCACCTTGATGCTTCTCGTCTAAGTTATATCACTACAGGTGACAGAGGTCAGGGGTGGTGGGGGTGAGGTTTTCACCCTCTGCTGCTTTCAGGGTTGGGTACTTTCCAGAAGCAAAGCTGTATAATGGGGATGCTATATTGAAATAATAAATGTGAGTATTATTGATTCTTCCACCATAAATGGTTTGCCTTGCAACAGCCCTGATGGCCACAGAGGATATCCCCTTGAGGAAAAGGGTAACATTATATGGGAGAATTAGGTCTCTGGCAATTAGACAAAAGAGGTAAAACACAATGCTTCTCCCCTCCCCAGAAGTGACACAGAAAGAGGATGGAATACATGGAGAGAGAGAGAGAGAGAGAGCGACAAAGACAGAGACAGAGACAGAGATATAAATTATTTAGCTATATGTGACCTGAAACAATCTTGTGAAAAATCCTACAGGTGGAGGCATTAGATGGATGAGAAAGCCGGATATAGAGGGGGCCATGTGCCGTCCACACTGGGGTCGTTCTGACTGTTATAAGAGGAAAGATTTGTTGCAGTCTGTGTGAAGACACGTCAATCACAGTGGATTTGGAGAGAATGGACCCACGTCTGCACTCCTGAACTTTCCTCAGCTCCTATTTGCTTTAGAAGAGATTGAGAATGTCTCACCAGCCTGATGGAAGGGCCCAGAAGGCAGCTGAATGTTTTCTGGCAAGCACTCCATGGCCACCCCAACCATGGTGAGTAGATCTTGGAGCGCCTTATTCTACAAAATGAGGTGTGCACATGCAGAAATGGCAAGAAGAGCCATTGAGGCATGGGAAGGAAACATTAGCAAGTCTATGCATATTCATTTGTATCACTTTATTTTAAAAGTCTAATTTTGGTGTGTGTTCTATATGAGAATTCCATATTTATACAGTGTTTCCAGTACATAATTTGTAAATTTACAAAGATACATATATTGTAGGTGTGGGCTCAACATCTTTTATTACTGTTGGTGTATTTGTTTCTCGGTGCTGC
>NW_012104708.1:0-1611 GCF_000951045.1 Mandrillus leucophaeus | reverse complement strand
TTTCATAAAATGAAAGGCATTTTAATACCAAGAAAAAGCACAAAGGCTAAACTTGCAAGATGAAGGCAGTCTTTTACATTTAATAAATTTAGATTTATGAAAAACTTGCGATCTTGTCCTCATTTTTCTCTATCATCACAGACTTGCCCCAGTCCTGCAGGTGGGGTTTGGAAAAAAAGCATCCAAATCAGTTTGTCCATCCTAGCTTTACAGAGGAGCAGGTGTAAGCGCAGTGAGGATGAGCAAGTTCTGTGCCCACAAAAGGATGCTGGGACCACAGGCCACATCTCTTGACGCCTGCAGGGCACAACTCTTCCCACCTCTGAATACCATTGCTCTCACCTCTCATTATTCTCCATGCAGCCTCGTGTCCTGGCCTCTCAGACACCTGTCCTAAATCGCTAGAGTCCATCCCTAATGCTTGGACATTTGCACATGCTCTCATCCCACCAGGCTTGAATTACCACTTCAAAGACACTTTCAAGGTTCTCCTTTGCACAGGGTCAGTCTAGTTCAGGCACATCTGTCCTTGATTTGCTGTGCTGTTTTGCATCACTTTTTAACTGTTTTGTGTTAACTCCTCAAACAGATGATTCATTTCTGAAGGATAGTGACCATACTTTTTTTATACTTATTTTTGGAGCTGGGATGTTGCTGCTTCAATACCTCGCATAGTACTGGGAGCATTTTCGGTGATGAATGAATTTACTCATGAAAAACTAACTTATTCCCAGCCCACAAAGGCTTCTTTATATGTCACCCTTCCTCTCCTTAGAGTTTCCTGAAGCAGCCTCCTTGTTGCTGTGGGTTGAGTCTCGTTAGCCTCCAGGCCACGAGACATGGCTACAGTGATCAATCTTCCTAACCATAAATCAGGAAAGGTTTCTAAGTCTGGCTTTTGAAACACCCAGATGGAGATGGAAAGTGTCCCAGGAAACACAGTGCTTGTCACGACTGTAATCCTGGTGGACTCCAGCAGCCCCTGCTCAGAAACAGTTGTGTATTTCAAACACGCAGTTTCTAGTGGTTTCATACAAAAGGGTACAGTCTGAAAAATGATTACATTTCCCCCATCATGATAGCATCCACAGTCGATAAAGGTCTACCAGAACAACCAAACAAAAAATAAATTTGTTTTTGTTTTGATTTGGGGAAAATAAGACCTGTAACAAGGAGAGATAAATACAGATTAGAGATACACACAATTAGAAATTGAAATAGGGCTGATCTTGCATGACCCTTTCTTTTTTCTTTTTTTTAACAATTAGAAATTGAATTAGGGCTTTTTTTTTTTTTTTTTTTTTTTGAGTCAGGGTCTTACTGCGTCACCCAGGCTGGAGTACAGTGGCATGATCTTGGCTCACTGCAGCTTCTGCTTCCCCAGGTTCAAGCAATTCTTATGCCTCAGCCTGCAGAGTAGCTGGGATTACAGGCACATGCCACCATGCCAAGCTAATTTTTTTGTATTTTTAGTAGAGACAGGATTTCACTCTGCTGGCCACGCTGGTCTGGAACTCTGGCCTCAAGTGATCCGCTTGCCTTGGCCTCCCAAAGTGCTGGAATGTGAGCCACTGTGCCTGACCAATGACCATTTTTAAATTTAACAGATGT
>NW_012104707.1:486-1779 GCF_000951045.1 Mandrillus leucophaeus | reverse complement strand
CTGTTGTCCAGGCTGGAGTGCAGTGGTGCAATCTCGGCTCGTTGCAAGCTCTGCCTCCTGGGTTCACGCCATTCTCTTGCCTCAGCCTCGCAAGTAGCTGGGACTACAGGTGCCCATCACGCCCTGCTAATTTTTTTGTATTTTTAGTAGAGACGTGGTTTCACCGTGTTAGCCAGGATGGTATGGATCTCCTAACCTCATGATCCACCTGCCTCAGCCTCCCAAAGTGCTGGGATTACAGGCGTAAACCACCATGCCCGGCCTGCCCTACTTTCAAAATATAAACTTAGGCCAGGCTTGGTGGCTCACACCTGTAATTTCAGCACTTTGGGAGGCTGATGTGGGATCATTTGAGGTCAGGAGTTCGAGACCAGCCTGGACAACATGGCAAAAGCCCATCTCTACTAAAAATACAAAAATTAGCCAGGCATGGTGGCAGGTGCCTGTAATCCAGCTACTTGGGAGGCTGAGGTAGCAGAATGGCTTAAGGGAGGTAGAGGCTGTCGTGAGCTGAGATCGCGCCATTGCAGTCCAGCCTGGACAACAGAGCAAGAGTCTGTCTCAAAAAAAAAAACCAAAAACAAAAAACAAACACACACACACACGGAAAACAAAACATAAACTCAATCCTACCACTTCTCACTGTTTCCACTGCTGTAGCCATGGTTTAACTCATCAACATCTGGTTTTCCTGGACCAGCACAACAGCCTCCTTCCTAACTGTTCTCCCTGCTCCCACTCCCATCCCTTAGCAGGACATTCTCCACACAGCAACTACGGTGATCTTTTATAAATACAAAGCAGCCAGGCACAGTGGCTCATGCCTATAATCCAAACACTTTGGGAGGCTGAGGTGGGAGAAGCGCTTGAGCTTAGGAGTTTGAGACCAGCCTAGAAAACACAGTGAGACCTCATCCTGTCTCTTATACACATCTAGATGTGTATAAGAGACAGCCTGTAATCCCAACACTTTGGGAGGCTGAGGTGGGAGAAGCGCTTGAGCCTGGGAGATCAAGGCTGCAGTGAGCCGTGATCGCGCCACTGCACTCAAGCATGGGTGACAGAGTGAGACCCTGTCTCAAAATAAAAATAAATAAATAATAAAATTAAAACTAAAAAAATCTATAAAGGACATTTCCAAGCTTAGGAAATTTGAATATAGACTATAAATTAAATGATATGATTGAATCCACATGAATTTTCTTGGTTGTGAGAATGATAATGTGGTCATGTAAGAAAATATTCTTTTCTTACGTGGGGATGTAAGAATCCCTTATACCCCTGAGAAGGGAT
>NW_012104707.1:0-436 GCF_000951045.1 Mandrillus leucophaeus | reverse complement strand
GAGCCATGATTGTGCCACTGCAATCAGCCTGGGCAACAGAGTAAGTGAGGAAGCTTTTACAGACTTCCTGGGGTTTTCGAGTGGGGAGGAGGCGGAACCCACGCGCTGCTGCAGAAGACAGCTGTAGAAGCCCTTACCTGGCAGTGTTTACCCCAGGGAAGGATGAGGTCACTCAAAAAATAAAACAAACAACCCCCCCAAAAACAAAACAAAAAACAGGCTGGGGGCGGTGGCTCATGTCTATAATCCCAGCACTTTGGGAGGCTGAGATGGGTGGATTACCTGAGATCAGGAGTTCGAGACCAGCCTGACCAACATGGCAAAACCTTGTCTCTACTAAGAATACAAAATTAGCCGGGCGTGGTGGCACGCGCCTGTAATCCCAGCTATTCGGGAGGCTGAGGCAAGAGAATCACTTGAACTCAGGAGGCAGGGT
>NW_012104706.1:5971-7171 GCF_000951045.1 Mandrillus leucophaeus | reverse complement strand
GCGTGGATCAGGCTGGTCTGGAACTCCTGACCTCGTGATCTGCCCGCCTCAGCCTCCCAAAATGCTGGGATTACAGGCGTGAGCTACTGCGCCCGGCCTATTTATTTATTTTTTAATACTAGTGACTCTGCTTTGATTCTGGCTACTTTCATAGGTATGGATGAAGGTTCTTATTTTTACATATGAATGTCCGATTGTTTCAGCACCATTTGTCTAAATAGAATTATTTCTCCATTGAATTACCTTTGCACCTTTGTGAAAAAATCAGATTAGTGTTTGCCGGAGTTCATGGAGGGATGTTGGGGGTGGGAGTTGACCGAAAGATGCGGCACAAGGGAGGTCTTTGTGGCGATGGACAGTTTTGCATCTTGTTTGTCCTGGTGGGTACAGGAAACAACATATGTGGGAAAATGACAGAGCTACACACACATTATAAGCATATCAAATTCCTGGTCTTGGTATTGTACTGTAATTATGTAAGATGTAACCATTGAGGGTGGAAGGTGCCTAGGACCTCTCTGTACTGCCTTCGTAACTTCCTATTAATCTATAATTATCTTTGCAACTTCCTGTGAATCTATAATTACTTCGCAGGATAAAAAGGTTTGTGGTTTGTTTTGTTTGTTTGTTTGTTTTTTGAGACAGAGTTTCACTCTCATTGCCTAGGCTGGAGTACAATGGTGTAATCTTGGCTCACTGCAACCTCCGCTTCCCGAATTCAAGCGATTCTTCTGCCTCAGCCTCCCAAGCAGCTGGCATTAAAGGCACCCGCCACCACGCCCGGCTAATTTTTGTATTTTTAGTAGAGACGGGGTTTTGCCATGTTGGCCAGGCTAGTCTCAAACTCTTGACCACAGGTGATCCGCCTGCCTCCGCCTCTCAAAAGTGCTGGGATTACAGGCGTGAGTCACTGTGCCCAGCCTCTTCACAGGATAAAAAGTTAAAAAAATCAATTGATCCTATTTGTGTGGGTCTATCAGGACTTGCTATTTTTTTTTCCCATTGATCTATTTGTTCATCCTTGGCCATTACCACACTCTTCTTTACTGTAATTTTATAACTTTTGAAATTGACAAAACTTACGTGAATCATCGAACTTTTTTCTTCTTTTACAAAATTGTTTTACCTATTCTGTGTCTTTTGCATTTCTTTTTCTTTTTCTTTTTCTTTTTTTTTGAGACAGAGTCTCGCTCTGTCGCC
>NW_012104706.1:0-441 GCF_000951045.1 Mandrillus leucophaeus | reverse complement strand
ATTAAAGGCACCCGCCACCACCCCCGGCTAATTTTTGTATTTTTAGTAGAGACGGGGTTTTGCCATGTTGGCCAGGCTAGTCTCAAACTCTTGACCACAGGTGATCCGCCCGCCTCCGCCTCTCAAAGTGCTGGGATTACAGGCGTGAGTCACTGTGCCCAGCCTCTTCACAGGATAAAAAGTTAAAAAAGTCAATTGATCCTATTTGTGTGGGTCTATCAGGACTTGCTATTTTTTTTTCCATTGATCTATTTGTTCATCCTTGGCCATTACCACACTCTTCTTTACTGTAATTTTATAAGTTTTGAAATTGACAAAACTTACGTGAATCATCGAACTTTTTTCCTCTTTTACAAAATTGTTTTACCTATTCTGTGTCTTTTGCATTTCTTTTTCTTTTTCTTTTTCTTTTTTTTTGAGACAGAGTCTCGCTCTGTCGCC
>NW_012104705.1:544-1643 GCF_000951045.1 Mandrillus leucophaeus | reverse complement strand
TAATTTTGGTCTTTCCTTCACTGTCACAATACCGGAAATCTATTTCTTTTTCTCTGTGTTGTATCCTTAGTGCCTGAAAGGTAGGAGCTTCTTAATAAATATTCGTTGAATAATCAAGTAAATGGAGTCTGGTGGAAAAGAGAAAAAATAAGTGTAGAATGTGTGTGCAAGAAAGGAGCGGAAGGGGGATGAAAAAGATAACAAAAGAACATAACAAAACAACAAATAGCAAAAACTACAAAAAATAAAAAGCAGATGACAAAAAATAAAAAAGATAACAAAATGATGATTGCTGTGGCAACTTGTAGAAAGTAAGGAAGGTCTCTCATTCTAGAGAGAAGTGGGCAGCCATTGTAGTTTTTTAAAGAGAGAATATGGGCTGGACTCGGTGGCTCACGCCTGTAATCCCAGCACTTTAGGAGGCTGAGGCGGGTGGATCACGAGGTCAAGAGATCAAGACCATCCTGGCCAACATGGTGAAACCCTGTGCCTACTAAAAATACAAAAATTAACTGGGCATGGTGGCGTGCACTACTCTGGAGGTTGAACCCAGGAAGCAGAGGTTGCAGTAAGCTGAGATCACGCCACTGCATTCCAGCCTGACCACAGAGTGAGACTCCATCTCAAAAAAAAAAAAAAAAAGTATATGGCCAGACACTGAGCTGAGATAGACAAGCATGGCAGTGTCTGGTATTAACTGTAATAAACTCTACTGTAAGAAGCAGGTGGTTTATGCTTAAGTTTATTGAGAGAATTGGATATGGATAAGAGATAAACTCTTGGGAAATGGGGAGAAATATAAATTCTGTTGGAAAGGCTGTAAAAAATTGAGATTACTAATGGTTAGAATTTTGGAAGTGAAGTGCAGTAAAATATTGAGTACCCGAGAGAGGTTACTTGTTAGTGAAAACACAATAGCAGTAGTACGTAGCTACAGTTTGGCTCCAAAGGAAGAACTGTTTTTACTGTAGTTTGTAATGGCTTCAGAATCTCCAATTTGAGATTTTTTGTATTTTTAGTAGAGACAAGATTTTGCCATGTTATCCAGGCTGGTCTTGAACTCCTGACCTCAGGTGATCCACCCGCCTCGGCCTTGCAA
>NW_012104705.1:0-494 GCF_000951045.1 Mandrillus leucophaeus | reverse complement strand
TAGCTACAGTTTGGCTCCAAAGGAAGAACTGTTTTTACTGTAGTTTGTAATGGCTTCAGAATCTCCAATTTGAGATACCCAGTTATTAAAAGAGAATAAATTACAGTTGAAATGCATTAGTTAAGTATTTTAAAGTGCTTTAGCAAGCTACATTTAAAAAGTGCTTATTATAGAAAATATACCCAAAATAACCAATGATGTTACTGTCTTATGCTTATTTTTTCTAGACCTATTTTTATACATAGTTAAGATTATACAATATGAGTATTTCTGAAATCTATGTTTAACATTATAACATATGTATTTTTCCATGTTCGTTCATTCATTCTTTCTTTCTTTCTTTCTTTTTTTTTTTTTTGAGACAAGGTCTCATTCTGTCACCCAGGCTGGAGTGCAGTGGCATAATATCAGCTCACTGCAGCCTCTGCCTCCTGAGCTCAAGCCATCTTCCCATCTCAACTTCCTGAGCAGCTGGGACTCCAGGTGTACACCAC
>NW_012104704.1:6379-7833 GCF_000951045.1 Mandrillus leucophaeus | reverse complement strand
TCGGGGTCCAGCGGGCTGCGCTCGGTTTGTACTACTAGCCCAGATCCCATGCCCACCGAGGGTGGGCTAGGCGTGGAGTGGAGAGGGGTGTGTGAGCAAACAAGTGCAGGATCCGACCACTGCACACAGCCAGGCGCACCAACTGCTGCAGTGAGGCAGGCAGCTCCAGGCACCGACCGGCACAAGCACTGGCTCCATGAAAGGCTGTGACTGGACCAGGTGTACTGCAAGCGGCTTCCGCTGTGGGCGCCAGTGTCTGGACAAGGGGAGCGCTGTGGTGCCTGGAAACTCGGAGACACCAGCAACCACGGAGCCCCAAGGGGTTACAGGGAAAGCGAGGCGGGGGAGGACGAGGTGGGGACGGCAGAGGGGAGCGGGAGCTGGGGCGGGGGGGGGGGGCAGGGCGTGCTACAGGTTTCTTGTTCCTGCCGCCCGCAGCTTGGCGACTGGGGTAGGGGCGGAGGGTGTGTTTTCAACCCGTTTGTGTTATAGCTCAGTCTATCTTGCTCCAGTCCATGGCTCCTGGACTGGCCTGGCCCTGCCACCATTTCCCCTCACGTGGGGGGGCTGCCCTATGCCGGCAGAGGGCAACAGGGCTATGGTGTTACAGCTCTAGCTCAGGGAATCCCAAGGTCTGGGCTCCCAGAAAGGTCGCTGCTCTTCACTACAGCCTCACGAACAGGAGTGTGTCAGCGCCTGCAGCTAGGTGAACCAGCCAGGAACGTGTTACAGCCCCTTTGGCTGTGATCCACAGCTAAGGGAGCCAGCCAGGAGCATGTTACAGCCCCTTTTGCCCGCACCTCGGGGGCCGCTGGTTAGGAAAGTGTTACAACCTTTTTAGCTCCCACCGTTTGATGAGTCCCAAGTTCTTGTTCCATATCCAGGAAGAATGAGGTTACTTGGACAACTGCAGGGTGCCCAAGGTGGAGAAGAGTTTTTTTAGTGACAGAGCAGCTCTCAGTGGAGAGGAGACCCGAAGTGGGTAGCTTCTACCTGCTGGTAGGTAGTCCGGACGTGTGTTTGAGTACAGTTGAATCTGGTTGGTTGGTTGTTTTTTGAATTTTTTTGAGACAGACTTTCACTTTTGTTGCCCAGGTTGGAGTGCAATGGCAGTGGCTGAGTGCAATGGCAGTGGCTCACTGCAACCTCCGCCTCCCAGGTTCAAGTGATTCTCCTGCCTCAGCCTCTCAAGTAGCTGGGATTACAGGTGCCCAAAGCTAGGCCTGGCTAATTTTGGGATTTTTAGTAGAGACGGGATTTCACCATGTTGACCAGGCTGGTCTCCAACTCCTGACCTCAGGTGATGCACCTGCCTCGGGCTCAAATCTGGGGTTTTTATTGGCTCAAAATGGAGGACGTGTGTGCTGATTGGTCCATGGGCAGTCCTGGAAAAAGCATCATCTGATTGGCTGAAAGACATCAAGGAAGTTCTCACTAGGGGTTGTGGACTACAC
>NW_012104704.1:0-2040 GCF_000951045.1 Mandrillus leucophaeus | reverse complement strand
CTAAAGATTGTTTGATCAAGTGCAGTGGCTTACACCTATAGTCCCAGCACTTTGGTAGTCCAAAGCTGGAGGATTGCTTGAAGCCAAGAGTTTGAAATGAGTCTGGGCAACATAGCAGACCTCATCTCTACAAATTTTTTTTAAAGCCAGATGTGATGGTGCATGCCTGTAGTCCTAGCTACTTGGGAGATGGAGGTGGGAGGATTTCCTGAGCCCAGGAGTTCAAGGCTGCAGTGGGCTCTGACTGCACACTTGCATTCCAGCCTGGGTGACAGAGCAAGATTCTGTCTTTAAAAAATAAAAAGAAATAAATAAACATTTTCTAAAAATTATTTGAGAGCACTACCAGGCATTGAGTTAATGAGTTTTGTAGATTATTTTATCCCTTTGTTAAAACTAGTCCTTGTCTATTCTAAAATTAACTGCTTTGTTTTTTAACTATTGTCACCTATTTCTACTTTTTTGTACGTATTAGATATTTTTTAAAAAGATATTTGTCTTCTTTATAATACTTAATCTCACTTGTATTAGCTTTCTGCCCAGAGTATGTTGCATTTAGCTATAAAACATACGCATAAACCAAGAGCATCAGCAAGGCATTATGCTGAATGGAGTAAAAAGTAAAGATGCTTTTCTTCTTAGAATTCAACTTCAGGAAATAAAATGGTACAGACAGAAAAGATATGAGGGACACTCAACAAGAATTAATAATTTTTATAAAGGTGAAACCGGCCCAATTGTCCCATAGACAGTTTTGTTGTTGTTGTTGTTTGAAGAAACAGAGAAACTGACCCTTCTGGTCTTAAAGCTTGAAACTTACATTTGTTTTATGAGTTCCTTCCTCAGGAAATTACCCTCTGGCCTCTCAAAAATGATCAAAGAACTGAAATTCACCAGATCACTGCATGCAGACAATGAGATGCCAGAACCGTCATTCATCATGATTGCTTCCTTACTACTCCCCAGTTTCGTTTTCCCACAGTTATATTTCTTCCTTGATACACAAACCCTAATTTTAGCAGGGCAGGGAGATGGATTTGCTACTGATCTCCCATCTCCTTGGCTGCAGCACTGATTAAATCCTTCTTCTCTAGCAATGCTCATTGTCTCAGTGACTGGCTTTCTGTGGGGCCAGCAGCAGGACCACCAAATCCCTGGTGTTTTGGTAACAAAGGTAGTAGAAACATTTATTCTAACACTTTTAAAACACTAAGGAAGACTTTATTCAAGAGTATTGCATGGGGCTATTGCAATAGGTGAGAGAGACTGGGATTAATTCCAGATACAAGAACAAGTAGAATCATTGGAATATAGCCAATGACTAATGTGAGGGGGTCAGTGGAGAGAAAGTAAATGACGAGGACATCAAGAGTAGAGGTACTCTTGCTAAGCACACCAAATAATATTATTGCTAAAGACAGGCCAGGGACTTAGACATCAAGGGTAGGAGATGAAAAAGGGTAATTAGATATCAAGGGTAGGGGGACTTAATAAACAAATTTGGCAGGATTCTTGCTAAAACTTACTAAGCAAACCAAAGACAGGAGAGGGGTCAAGGTCAAGGCCAATTTGAAAAGCTCAGCACTTTTAGACCTAGCTAAAGTCTGGCTAAGAAGAGAGTCTTTGTCAGAACTAATAGGCCAAAAGAGAAGATAAACTGAAAATCCAATGATGATACAGTCATTTAAAAAATAATCGAGCAGGCAATGTATGTCAGGCTTCCAATGTGAATATTTTTTAACACAACACTTCCACAGATTTTTAAATAATTACTGCAGAAGATATTCTTTTTAATATTATGGAAATGGAAGATGACATATCTAATTTCAGATGCAAGTAATCTGTGCATTTTAGCCTTTTTTATTTTACCTCTATTTTATTGTTGTTACTTCCTTTCATTTTTATCACACTCAAAAATTTCATTTTTACCAAAGGTAATATCTGAATTGACTGTCAACTACATATTTTTCTAAACACATTTTCTTACAACTATTTAGATAAATCAGACATTGAGCCATATTTTCCGCATTTTATATTTTA
>NW_012104703.1:1382-1722 GCF_000951045.1 Mandrillus leucophaeus | reverse complement strand
AAAATTATTTTTTATACAGATAAGGCCATCCAAAGTGCTGGGATTACAGGCATGAGCTACCATGCCTGGCCCATAAGACCCTGTTTCTGGGGAAAAAAAAAAAAGAGAGACATATCAACCAATGGAACAGGGTAGAGAGCTCAGAAATTAACCCATGAATACATTTACAGCCCAGTAATTTTTTTGTTTGTTTGTTGTTCAGATAGTGTCTCACTCTGTCACCCAGCCTGGAGTACAGTGGTGCAATCTTGGCTCGCTGCAAACTCCGCTTCCCATGCTCAAGCCACGCCCCTACTTCAGCCTCCTGAGTCACTGGGACCACAGGTACATGCCACCTTTG
>NW_012104703.1:0-1332 GCF_000951045.1 Mandrillus leucophaeus | reverse complement strand
ATCTTGGCTCGCTGCAAACTCCGCTTCCCATGCTCAAGCCACGCCCCTACTTCAGCCTCCTGAGTCACTGGGACCACAGGTACATGCCACCTTTGGCTAATTTTTGTATTTTTTGTAGAGATAGGGTTTCAACATGCTGCCCAGGCTAGTCTTGAACTGCTCAACTCAAGGGCTCTGCCTACCTCAGCCTCCCAAAGTGCTGGGATTACAGGCATGAGCCACCATGCCTGTCCACTCCACTGATTTTTTTGACAAACGTGCCGAGGACACACCATGGGAAAAGGATAGCCTCTTCAATAAACGGTATTGGGAAGACTGGATATTCACATGCAGGAGGATGAAATTAGATCCTTACATGCAAAAACCAACTCAGAATGGACTGAAGACTTAAACATAAGACCTGAAACTATAGAACTACTAGAAGAAAATAGAGTGAAAAAGCTATGTGATACTGTTCTGGGCAATTATTATTATTGACCCCAAAATCTCATGCAACAAAAGCAACAATAGACAAATAGGATGATGTCAAACTTAAAAGCTTCTGCACGGCACAGAAAACAGTTTAACAGAAGAGACAACCTGTAGACTGGGAGAAAATATTTGCAAGCCAAACATCTGATGAGAAGTTAATATCCAAAATAGATAAGGAACTCAATAACAGCAACAACAACAAGAAACCCAATTTAAAAATGGGCAAAGGATCTGAATAGACATTTTTCAAAAGAACCCATACAAATTACCAACAGGTATACGAAAAAATGTTCAACATTACTAATCATTAGGGAAATGCATATTAAAACCATGGTGAGGTATCACCTCACACCTGTTAGAATGGCTATTATTAAAAAGATAAGAGAAGCCAGGTGTGGTGGCTCACGCCTGTAATTCCAGCACTTTGGGAGGCTAAGGCAGGAGGATTGCTTGAGCCTGGGAGTTTGAGACCAGCCTGGGCAACACAGGGAGAACCCATCTGTACAAAAAATAAAAAAAAAAACAACAAGCCAGGTGTGGCAGTGTGCACCTGTTAGTTTTAGCTAGTCAGGAGGCTGAGGTGGGAGGATCACTTGAGCCCAGAATTCAGAGGCTTCAGTGAGCTATGATCACACCACTGCACTCCAGCTGGGCAAGACCCTCTCTCAAAAAAACAAGAACAAACAAAAAAAAACAGCAAAAAAAAAAAAAAAAAAAAAAAAGAGAATGAGAGACAGGTGTTGGAGAAAATGTGGAGAAAAGGAAGCCCTTGAGCACTGTTGGTGGGAATACAAATTAGCACAGCCATTATGGAAAACAGTAGGGCCCTCCCTTCCTTCCACTCGTGGGTACATATCCAAA
>NW_012104702.1:0-4442 GCF_000951045.1 Mandrillus leucophaeus | reverse complement strand
CCTTTAAAATAGTTTTATATATTCATAATACACTTTTATACATATGAATATTATATAAATTAAATTGACATTTAATGTTTTATATTCATGAAGGAAGGACATTATGCTTGGTGTGAAAATACCTTTAAAATGAAGTGAGATAAAATGCATATATATCCAAAAACTATAATTACATTTCTTAGTGTGGTAACAACACTTAAAATGAGATCAACCTTCTTAAATTTTTAAGAGCACAATATAGTATTATTATCTATAGGCTCCATGTTGTACAGTAGATTTCTAGGATTTATTTATCTTGCATAACTAGAATGTTATACCCTTTAAATAGCATCTCACCAAATTCCCCTCACCCCAGTCCCTGGCAAATGCCAATGAATATTGGATAATTATTTTCATCAATGAAAGCAACATTAATGGCTGATCTTGTCACTTCCTGGATTGACTTGATCCGTTTCACAGTGTTCTCATCTAGGTCTTGTATTTGACCTATATGCTCCCTCAGGTTTCTTCTTCTAAATTCTTGTTACCTATATCTAAGTAAATTTAAAAAATAATTTGCCTGTCCGGGTGTGGTGGCACCTGTAATCTCAGCACTTTGGGAGGCCGAGGCGGGTGGGTCACGAGGTCAGGAGTTTGAGACCAGCCTGGCTAATACGGTGAAACCCCGTCTTTCCTAAAAATACAAAAATTAGCCGGGCGTTGTGGCACATGCCTGTAGTTCCAGCTACTCAGGAAGCCAAGGCAGGAGAATAGCTTGAACTCAGGAGGCAGAGGTTGCAGTGAGCTGAGATCATGCCACTGTACTCCAGCCTGGATAACAGAGCAATACTCTGGTTTAAAAAAAAATCAAAAAAAAAAAATCCTGCCACTATATATATACCAAATTAAATTGTATTAAAATGTGAAAGTTTGCTTTCAAATACGCTCTAATCTTCTTTAAACCGTCTGAGATTTTAGGAATTTAATATTTGAATAATGTAAATAGTTAAGTCAGCTCCTATTTCTATGACTGTTTCTGGTTCTATTTATTGTAGAAAAAGAAAGAAAAAATAACTTTCCTTCACTGAATATCACGTCAAAAATTTGTGACCACAAAGGGCATTCAGTTTTGTTGCCATGGGAGCATCTGGCATCTGCTCTGCTTGGATAGTCCTGGGAATGGAAACTTCCAGCAGCGAAACGTGTTCCTTACAACTTTTTGGGCCTTGGTGGCTGTAATTTTAATTATGATCAGCTGTCATTTTTATACACAGAATTTCATTACAAGATAGTGAACTTATTTTTCTGATAGTGAACTTTAAAGTACTAATAAGGTAGATTTATATGATGCCAAATCAGTAATTTAAAAACAATAAAACAGTTTTTATCATTAGATTCCATTTTTATTGTAGTAAAAAAGAGATATGTAAATGCACTTGGTTATTTAGGTATATCCTGAGTGATTACTTGTAAGGAATAACTAAGTATTTAACTTTTATTTGGCTCTCTCTTGTTTGCCTCACATTATAGTATTTCAATTGTGGAGCAATAGTTTTGAAGTGAGTTTTTCTATTTCTTTTTGTAATTCAAAGTTCTAGTGTGATATGTTTGGTTTTGATGGAACCACTGTAGTTAGAGTTAGAGAGGTCAACACATACAAAGCATGGGACCATGCACAATGACACAGATTCTCCTTGATTTCTCTTAGTACATGTTTAATTTCTGTTAGAATAATTCTGCCATATTTTAAGTTGGAGGATTTACAGTACTCACAGGCATTTCTGCTTCTAAGAAGAACTTCTAGGCAGTGATTTAGCTTATTGTGAAATTGGAATAAAAATGCTTCTTCTGTGCTTTGCCTCTGCAGACTCCATTGCATACATTCATGTATGCCTTTTGAGTAAATAAATTAATGAATCATCACTCTTTTACATTGAAACAATTGTGGTTTGGGTATAATGATTGATAAAAGGAGGGAAAACTGAATTTCAGCCTTCTCTTTCTCCCTTTGCTGAAATTGTATGTATGGTGTACAAACTGCCTAGCTGTTGGCTTGCTGCCTAATTGCCTTAGTATCTGATGTTTGCTCCTGGATATCCTTTATCAGTGATAGTGAATTTCCATCACACTTCTCAATGGCCAATGATCCCAAAGTTCTTCTTACGGCTTGCATCAAAACATATATATGCTATTATACACACTTTACTAATTATATCTGGAATTTTATTGTATTTAAAAAGAAGGGTAAATGAAGCAAATTCATAGTCAGCTACCTAAACCTTTAGATTTCTTTCACTTATTTATTTTTTGCCTGGAGGGTCACTTTTACTAAAAGATTAGTGCCATTCTTTTCTTACTTATTCTCTTATTCATCTACTATCATAATGTGGTCTCACATTTATTCTAAACTCACTGGAAAACTTTAATTGGATTCAACAACATTTAAGAAGGTACTTGTACTGGCAGATTACCCTCAAGCTTTAGATTGAAACAACATAATAGTATGGAACAAGGAGGAAAAAACTTTGTTTCTTTAATTTTTTCAAAATGTCTTTCCTTTAAAAGTTTTTCAGGATGAATTTCTACTCTTTCATCTGATATGCTAATCTGAGTGTTCATTACAGAATATTGTTTATGTATCTTAAACTACTTGGGAAGCATTACATGACGGCTGTCTTCTTAATATCCTCACAGAAATTAGTTCTTCTATTTCAGGAAACTATCCCAGTGATCCCAATATGGCTCCCTGTATAAATATGTAAATCTATTTCAGAATCACCCGCAGACTGTGTATTATAGATGTCTGTGATTCAAAGTACTTACTTGCTAAAATATATATCTCTACACAATGATAATATGCAAATGGATTTAACTTGATATGATTAAAGCAATTAAAACTAATGATGCAATGAAAGACAGGTAGATAGATACATATGCAAAACTTATTCACAGTAGTAAGCATTCTGCAGTTAAATTTTTCTCAATAAAGTTAACACTTTCCATTAAAGAACTCGTGCGATTTACTAATTTAAATATCTATGTTATAAAATAAACTTTTGCTTGTAATAAAGTTGATTTTTACCATTTATCACTAGTCATTGACTAAGAAAATTCTTGCCTGCAATGATTGAAAGCAAAATTGTGGAAAAAATTAACAATGTCACAGTTACCATTTTTGAATAATGGTTGAAGATATTATTGTGTATAATCATTTGTGTAAGTTATTACTACAATAAGCATAAATGCTCTGTTGTAAGTATAATTTTTAATTATTTAAATAAAAGAATATAACTTATGAAACAATACATGAAATCTTTCATTAATTAATTATTCCTATTTAGGTGGAAAAAGAAATATCCTCTAGGTTAGTGCTTTTATGGCTTTTTGTTGCAGTTGATCAGTATACATATTGCTAATCATTCCTTTGTAGATTACATATTATATATGTCAATAAAATGTGTAGAATACATATTGTAGATGTCAAAATTTATATGTCATTTAGAAATGACTATATCCGATTATACCTATGTATAAATTTCAGTTAAACTTTTGCTTCCTGGTTAGGTTAGTTCTACATAAAATCCTTCATTTTGCAAACTTATAAGACCATTTAAAATCAACATTCTGACATATTATTTTAACCCTGCTCTGTGGTCATTTTAAAATGACATTTTAACATAGCAACCACAAACATAATATTGCTTAAATAAAATTATTTAAAGCTCTTTATTGTGGTCCATTTCCCATTTTTATCTTAAAATACAATTTAGTGATGAGTGTTATAAAACTACATTTTATGCATTTAAAAATAATGTAGAGTAATTGTTAGGATATTAAATTAATACTGTGTGTTTTATTTAAATAAACAATATAATCAGTTACATTCAGGAAATAAAATTCATAAATAAAAACGTATCAGAAGAAAATCGTGATTCCCAATGGATGTAATTGTCATTTATGATAGCTAAATTCAGTTGTAATTAATGCTTAACATTGTCAATGGTGAGATTTGAGAAAAATAAAAGTACAAGTGGTATAATAGCACAGACTTTTTGTGAAGAATTATATTAATTTTTAGGTAAATAAGCTCGCATTTCTTCATAGGCATGGTAGAAGATAACATCACTATATCAAATAATAGAAAGAAATAGTCCCCAAATTGTAGGTTTGAGAGGTTTTAAACCACTTAAAAATGGGAGAGGGATTATATTGTGATATAATTTAGTATAAGTTGAATTATCCTATTAATTTTCCCAAATCCAATTATTTCATTGGTTTTTAAAACTATAGAGAACAAATAGATATCTTTTGTTTAATCAAATATGCTCCTATAAATATAAGTTTTATAATATGATTGATATTTCATATAATAATATCAATTATCAGTTAAATAGCAATGTATTCAAATTTCCACTAAAATTTGAATACTAATACAATTAGAAAAAAAATACACAAAAAAGATA
>NW_012104701.1:5243-5798 GCF_000951045.1 Mandrillus leucophaeus | reverse complement strand
GTAATGCTGGCCTCATAGAATGAGTTAGGTAGTATTCCCTCTGCTTCTATCTTCTAGAAGAGATTGTAGAGAAATGGCATAATTTCCTCCTTAAATGTTTAGTAGAATTCATCTGCAGACCCATCTGGGCCTGGGGCTTTCTGTTTTGAAAGGTTATTAATTACTGTTTCAAATTCCTTAGTAGATATGACTATTCAGATGGTTTATTTCTTCTTGTGTGAGTTTTGGCAGATTGTGTCTCTCAAAGAATTGGTCCATTTCATCTAGGTTATCAAATTTTGGGGTGTACACTTGTTCATAATATTCTTTTTCTTTTTTGAGACAGTGTCTCGCTCTGCCGCCCGGGCTGGAGTGCAGGGCACAATCTTGGCTCACTGCAACCTCCGCTTCCCAGCTCAAATGATCCTCCAGCCTCAGCCTCCTGAGTAGCTGGTAATATAGGCACAAGCCACCATGCCCAGATAATTTTTTTTTTTTTTTTTTTTTTGCAAAGATGGGGTTTTGCCCAGGCTGGTCTTGAACTATCGAGCTTAAAGCGATCTGCCCACTTCTGCC
>NW_012104701.1:0-863 GCF_000951045.1 Mandrillus leucophaeus | reverse complement strand
TATTATATTATAATTATGTTATTATATATATTATATTATAAAGTGCAGGTACTTTATAATAACAAAATATTCCTAATTCTGCCTATTCATCTCTTGCATTAATGCTGCAATTCATTTCACTTATATATAAGCATACATCAGTATATATATGAGCATATGTAATTATATACATTGTTATAATTTTGAATACACCTATCTGTTAGATCTATGAAGAATTAAAATTTTTATTTTACCTTCAGTTATTCATTCTCCAACATTCTTCTTTTCTTTATGTAGATCCAAGTTTCTGACCTACCATTTTCCTTCTCTTTAAAGAACTACTTTTAACATTTCTTGCACAGCAGGTCTACTGGCAACAAATTCCCTCAATTTTTGTTTGTCTGAGAAAGTATTTATTTCTACTTCACTTTTGAAGAATAATCTCACAGGGTTCAGAATTCTAGGTTGATGGGTTTTTTTTTTTTTTTTTTCCTCTCAACTGTTTAAATATTTCACTCGACTCTCTTCTTGCTTGCATGGTTTCTGAGAAGTCAGATGTAATTCTTACCTTTGCTTCTCGATCGGTGTTTCCCCCCATCTGGCTACTTCCAAGTTTTGGGTTTTTCGTTTGTTTTGGAGACAGGGCCTTGCTCTGTCACCCAAGCTGGAGTGCAATGGTGTAATCACAGCTCACTGCAGCCTCGACCTCCTGGGCTCAAGAGATCCTCCCGCCTCTGCCTCCCAAGTAGCTGGAGCCACAGGCAGCGGCATCACTCACCAGCTAATTTTTGTATTATTTTTTTTTGTAGAGAAGCGTTTTTACCATGATGACCAAGCTGACCTTGAGCTCCTGGGCTCAAGCAATCCTCCCACCTCTGCCTCCC
>NW_012104700.1:5566-11901 GCF_000951045.1 Mandrillus leucophaeus | reverse complement strand
CGCAAGAACAGAAAACCAAACACCACATGTTCTCACTCATAGGTGGGAACTGAACAATGAGATCACTTGGACACAGGAAGGGGATCATCACACACCGGGTCCTATTGTGGGGTGGGGGGTGGGGGGAGGGATAGCATTAGGAGATACACCTAATGTAAATGACGAGTTAATGGGTGCAGCACACCAACATGGCTCATGTATACATATGTAACAAACCTGCACGTTGTGCATATGCACCCTAGAACTTAAAGTATAATAAAATAAATAAATAAATAAATAAAGTATTGAACCAAATCAAAAAAAAAAAAAGAACGAAACTCCGTCTCAAAAAAAAAGAGCTACTGTTTCCTTTCGCCTAAAAAACTCGTGCTCCAATCTCACTCCGTGGGTGTTCGTCTCCACCCTTGATTTCCTCGGCCGCGAGACCAAGAACCTTGGCATTTATCCCAGACAACGAGTTGTTTTACTCCCCTCAGTTTCTGGCCTCGTTTCTGCCACTCTATTTTCTCAGGCGGGGAAAAGCAACCCCAGGGACTCAACAGGGGCAGAAGGAGTCCTGCGCGGGGAATTGAGAAAGGCGTGGCACAGTATGAAATCCGTCCTCCCCGACGCCCTCTCCGCTTTCTTCAACCCATTCCTGGAACTCACCGGCCTGTGCGGTCCAGGGACAGTCCCGCAGCAGAAGCAGAGCCAGGATGCAACGAAGGAACGTGGGGCTCTCAGCCAGCGCCTTTGGGACCCGGACTTGGCGACGGAATACAGAGGATACCGCGCGGGGGAAACATCTGAGCCTCCCGCTGAGCCGTCCGGGGCTTTGGTCTCCCGGGTGGAGCCGAAGCGCTGAGAAACTCCCTGTCGTTTCACTCCGCCTTTCTCCTGCTTCCCACCTTTCCCAGGAGATCATTTCACTTCATTGTTTTGCAAATATTTCCTCCCACTTGAGCACTGCTTCTTTCTGCTCTTAAATGCCTGTTTCATAAAGAGCACAGGGATTGGGTTTTCTACTTTTGCTGTGTTCGTTTTTGTGTGTCTGTGGGTGGTAAAATACGGTCGGGGTCGCTCTAAAGTCATTTTTGTCTCTTGCGCGCCTCAGGTAGGATATTAAAGGCATTTGCGGATTTCAGCTGCAAAAGGCTTTCGTCAAAGTTCGTTGCGGGTGGTTTCAGTTTCGCTCCGCCTAGTTCTTCCGGGTTCCCCGCGCTCCTCCCGTGGCGCCTGCAACGCTCGAGTTCAGGCCGGGTTCTGCCTGAGTGATGCCCCACAGGTGGCGCCCGGCTGCCACCGATGTCCCACCCGGAGGCACCCGGCGCCCGGCGGATACCCGCGGGGCGGAACCGCCTTTGGAAGACGTGTGAGGACTCCACCCATCGCCTCAGGGGACAATGTTTGTCTCCAGGCTTGAGGAAATGGGAAATCAGAGACAGCTGATGGTTTCCTCCTACAGCCTGGTGCGGGGGGCGGGGAGGACTTTACACGGGGCTGCTGCGGAGAAGTGACCTTACAGCTGGGGTCCTTGGGGCTCCCACAGCGAGGCTCCAGAGCGGATCCCCTGCCTGACTGCTTGAGGCTGCTGGTGGGCGGCGCCCTCGCAGGGGGTGGTTCTGTACCCGAGTTGCTTATCTGTGTTTTACTGATCTTTTAGGCTGCTCTTTGTTAGAAGACAAGCGATTTCTTTGAACTGCTTGAGGTTAGAAAGGGAGCAATTTCTGAGCTGATTTTTGATAGAAGGAAAATTTTTTGCCTGAGACTCTTTTAACCCTATCTACCTAAATGATTTCTTTCTTATATCCTATAACAGCAGGAGGATGGGAGGGACGAGAGGATTGGAGGGGGCCCGGAGGGCACAGAGGGACTCTCTAGTGAGGCCGGCACCTCCACTGCGCCCTGGGGCGGAAACAGCCTGAACTACTAGGACACAGGCATGACCAGAGGTGAGGGTGGGGATCTCGCGGAAACGGCAGCACAGACATCCCAGACAAACAGAGATGCTCTGTTCTCACCGGCCCTCCACCACACAAACCCTCCAACATTTCCAGGGCTCCCTGCCTTTGAACTTCCCCCTGTACTTTGGGTCCACGGGTCTGGCCAGGAGCTTCTTTTCGTCCCCTCCCCGACCCCGTCGCCTGCGGTCCAGGGGTCCTGGTTACTCTGCTGGGCTGAGGCCCCTTCCAGGACGGACGTCCTGAGGCTGAGAAAAGCCCGGACGTATGAAAAAGATAGGTTCAGAGAGAAGATGGGAGAAAGGGAAGAAGCAGCAGGTGGCAGGAGAACAAGGAGAAGCCCCCGTCCCGAAAATGGGGAGAGGGTGACACAGGGACAACCCCCACACCCCGGGTTACTCAGGGTTCCCCAGAGTGACTGCACCAATAGGACACGTGTGTGTGTATGTAAATGAGTACATACATATATCAGAATATATGTATGTACTGAGTGTATATATATATGAGTGTGTGTCTGTATATACATCAGAGTGTGTGTGTGTGTGTATATATATATATATGAGTTTATTAGGGAGAATTGGCATACAGGATTTCAAGGTGAAGTCCAATGGTAGACCGTCTGCAAACTGGGGAAGAGGGAAGCCAGTAAAGGCCAGTCCAAGTCTGAAAGCCTCAATACCGGGGAAGCCCACAGGGCAGACTTCAGCCCCCACCAAAGCTCCCAGAGCCCCCGGAAATGTGAAACTGCTGGTGCAAGTCCCAGAGCCCTAAGGCAAAAGAACCTGCAGTCTGATGTTCAAGGAGGAAGGAAGCAAGAACCCCCAGGGAAGACAGAGAGAAGCCAGAGAGCTCCGCCCACAGGGTCACCCCACCCTCTCCTGCCTGCTCTCTTCTAGCCCAGCTGGCAGCCCATGGTGTGATATCCGCCCACACTGATGGGGGTCTTCATCTCCCAGTCCCTCGACTCAAATGTCATTCTCCTCTTGCAACACCCTGACAGACATGCCCAGAAAGAATACATTACCAGCCACCTAGGCATCCCTTAATCCAATCCACTGGCCACCATCAGAACCCCCCAGGCCACACTCTCATCCACACTCCACCCCGACTCCAGCTCCCTGCGCTCTGCCTCTGGCAGGGATGAAGGATCCAGTCTCTCCATGTCTTCACTGTGATTATGATGACAGCCATCCTACTAGGTGTGAGGTGGCATCTTCTTGTGGCTGTGATTTGCATTTCTCTAATGGCTATGGATGTTGAGCCTCTTTTGATGAGCTTAGTGGCCAACATATACTTCTCCGGAGAAATGTTCATTCAAAACCTTTCCACATATTTGTATTGCATTATTTCTCTTTACAATATTGAGTTGTAAGAGTGCTTTATATGTTCGGGATACCAGTCCCTTACCAGGTATATAATTTGCACATATTTTCTCCATACTCTAAGTGCATATGGTGGGGTTGCACAGTTGCAATGATAGCTTTTAGCCAATGCTTTGAGAATCTGGGTTTTCCCTAGAAAGAGACCTCAGCAGGTCAAACAATGACAAGCCCAATGAATGGGGCTTATCCAGGGTGTTCCAGACAGGCCAAATAGAGTTCTCTGGGGCTGGGGCTTTTGAAGGGCTCCAAACCCCACGTGCTCTTCCAGCAAGTAGAGACTGTGGCCTTGCAGCTGTCAGTGACATGGTGAATCCAGTGTTTTCTGGGCATAATAAATCAGGATGTACTGTGCAAACAGAAGTAAAAAGAAATGTTAGGAGGAAAAATATAAATTTTCAAGTATGAGTTCGGAAGTACTAGAAAAAAAACGAGGAAAAAGGCAAGGCTGGCTTGGTTGTAGTTAACCTGATGGAGAAACGCAGCTGTCTGCAATAGAGGGCTCGAGCTGTTAGGTTCCTCTGCAATGCCGAGAGCACCTCCACAACCGGCCCTACATCATCCTCTCTGTCGAGGCTGAATGCAGCTCTTGGGCCTTCAGTGCCAAGGAAGCCACAGTCCCAGACCAGAGGAAGGGCTGAGGATGACAGTGGAAAAGGAGGTGGTGGGTGCAGAAGGAGAAGGCCGACAGCAAGGATTTCCTGAGGATAAACAAAAATGTCACTTGAAAATGGAAAAAAAAGTAAGGGTATAAAGAACAAGATGGAAATCAACTGTAATTCCATTATGGAGTGTTTAATTTTAGGGTTTTGGCACTTTTGCATATAATTATTATACAATTATCATCATACAAATTTTTATACAATTATCATCATACGACTTACGATTATTTTAAGTGACTAGAGTTTATCTTTTTGAGCTGGGTTTGGGTTCATAGTGCAGAGTTCTCTCACTTTGGTCAGTTAACCCCATTTGTTTTTGGCCTTGCGTCATTTTATTTTATGTATTCATCTTTAATTTCAACCTATAAAATGAAAGGTACATAAACAGGTTTTTCACATGGGTGGATTTTGGGAGGCTGAGGCTTGGTGTCCCAATGATCCCATCACCTAAACAGTAAGCATGGTACCTAACAGGTGTTTTTTCATGCCAGGTGATCCTTGTCTCTCTCCGGTCTGGTGATTTCTAGCATCTGTGGTTCATGTGAATTCAGTGTTTAGCTGCCACTTTCAAATGGGAACATGCAGTATGTGGTTTTCTGTTCTTGCATTAGGTTGCTTAGGATCATAGCCTCTAGTTCCATCCATGTTGCTGAAAAGGACATGATTTTGCTGTGTTTCGTGGCTGCATAGATTTCCATGGTGTCTATGTACCACATTTTTTTTCATTCAATTCACTGTTCCTGGGCACTTAGATTCTGATTCTGTGTCCTTGCTAGTGAGAATAGCACTGCAGTGAACATATTGGTGCATTTGTCTTTTGGATAAAATGAATTCTTTTCCTGTGGATATATTCCGAGTGGTGGGATTGCTGGGTAGAATGGTAGTTCTATTTTAAGTTCTTGGAGGAATCTCCAAACTGCTTTCCATAGTGGCTGAACACGTTTGCTTTCCCACCAACAGTGTCTATTTCCTTTTCTCTGCAGCCTCACCAACATCTCCGACGTTGTAACTGGTTAGAGACGGTAACTCATTGCAGTTGTGATTTGCACTTATCTGATGATTAGTGATATTGAGCACTTTTTCATGTTTCTTGGCCAATTTGTAGGTCTTCTTTTGAAAAGTGTCTGTTCATGTCTTTGCCCAATTTTAATTGGGTTTTTTTCTTCTTGCTTGTTCAATTGTTTAAGTTCCTTGTAGATTCCGGATATTGGACCTTTGTCAGATGCATACTTTGCAAATAGTTTCCCCCATTCTACAGGCTGTCTATTTAGTGTGTTGCTTGTTTCTTTTTCTGTGCAGATTTCTTTAGTTTAATGAGGTCCCACTTGTCCATTTTTGTTGTTGTTCCAATTGTTTTTAGTGTCTTCTTCATGAAATCTTTGCCAGGCGCTATGTCTGCATTGGTATTTCTTAGGTTATGTTCCAGGATTTTTAGTTTTAGTACTTACATTAAATCTTTCATCCATATTGAGTTATTTAACATATATGGGGAGAGCTAGGGGCTCAGTTTCCTTCTTCTGCATATGGCTGGCCAGATATCCCAGCACTAATTTTCAAATAGGGAATCTTTCCCACATTGCTCATTTATGTTGAAGATTAGATGGCGGTTAAGTGTGCAGGTTCATTTCTGGGCTCTCTATTATTTTATTTACTAAATAAAATAATCATGAATGTAATATTTTCATATTAAATAATTAAAAATTTCTACGACAGGCACTGTGGTTCATGTCTGCAATCCCAGAGCATTGGGAGGCCAAGGTGGGAGGATTGCTTGAGACCAAGATTTGAAGACCATCCTGGGCAACATAGGAAGAGCCTATCTCTACCTAAAAATAAAACAATTTGCCGGCCCTGGTGGCGTGTGCCTGTAGTCTATTCTAGAGGCTGAGTCTAGAGGATCACTTGAGCCCAGGAGATGGAGATTACAGTGAGTGATGCATATGCCACTACTTCACTCCAATATGGTTGACAGATTGAGAAACTGTAAAAAGCCATAAAAATAAAAAGGATTATCACAATTTTTGGTCACTGCATGGAAAGGATCCCTGAGGTCTAAAGTCCAGCATGCTATTTTACTAGCGATACTGTTTGGAAGAATAAGGTCATGCTTCAGAGAAGTGTCTGCTTTTCCACAATCAAAGAAGTAGAAAGAAAATGCGTTTTGCTGGCATTTCTTGTTCAGTTAAAACTTGTGCAGGAATTCCATCCATTAGCACTGAGAGAAAGTGGCAGAAGACGTTAAGAAAAATGGCTGCTAGGATCATCAGCAAAGGTAATGAGTGGCATGAGATGCTGAGTCTACAACGTCCTCATCATCTCCTGGGGGCCTGTGGGCTTGCTAAGGCTTGCACTCC
>NW_012104700.1:0-4586 GCF_000951045.1 Mandrillus leucophaeus | reverse complement strand
GTTCCTGCTGCCTGCAGGCCACATACCGCTACCCTTCCCAAATAGGAACCTGCTCTGAAACAGGCCTGAACTGGCTGAACCCTCTCAAGCTCAATATGCCTTAAGCCTTGGTATGGGCCCCTCCCTTTCCCTCTGGCCTCTGACAGTGAGACTCCATCAGAACTCAAGGTTGAGCTGCCCAGGTCATTGCCAACAGGCGACACCAGGTCTCATTCATCTGTCTCATGTCAGGATGAGAAGTTCCCGGCCTCTGGGACTCTGGGAATTCTCCTTCCACATCCTCCCATCTCACCCATCTGCCCCTTGCTCCCCTCCCAATATTGCCCACATTACCTGTCAATCTAAACAGCTCTCCTCAGCTGCCAGCTAGAATGAAGCAGAGGAGGATGATGAGGAGGAGGCTCCAGGGAATGAGGGTGGTGGCCATGGCTTTGGCGTGGGTTGTGCCTTGGGCCACAGTGGGTGGTTCTGAAATGGAAACACAGGAGTGACAACCCTTGTCCAGGCCCCAAATCTTAGGAGATGCCTCCTCAGCTCCTGCCACCCCAGATCATCCTAGAAGGCAGACCTTTTGTCCTCCTTTGCTGTGGGGCAACCTCTGGGACAGGTCCTGTGGTAGGAAGGAAAAGGGGGTGTCCCCTGTCCTCCGGGAGCTCACACAGCTGCTGAGGGAAGCAAGGTGACAGCACAGTCCACCCTCCTGCTCTGGCGGAAGAGGAGGTGATGCCCCAAGGCCAGGGAGGGGAGGGTCTTGGGCCCTGGCATTGGAGGTGATTTTGATGGATTTACAGAAACAGACGAGGGAAGAGGAAAGAAAAGGCGATTCTAGGAGAAAGGAACACTAACAAAAAAGATATGGAAACACTATGACACCCACAGATTCCAAGTTGGTGAGAAATGCACAGTGGGTGGAGCAGAAGCAAGTCCAGGGAGGAAGAGGAGTCAGGAGGAAGAAGGCAGAGGAGGATGAGATAGCACAGGCATGCGAGCACACCCAGGAGGAGCCTCTCATGAGGGGGTCATGTTTATACTCACTCAATCACTCACACATGCACTCACACACACTCACACACTGGGCTGATAATATACGAACTCAAGACAGCTTCCTTTTTTCCCCTCTCACTTACTTGTTGGATCCAGCATTTGTTCCCAGTACATCAAAAATTCTTCAAGCCATGTCTTACAATCCCCCATTGAAATCTTCTGGAAGAACGTGGTCACCTCCGTGTTCTTCTCCCACTTCTCTTTCATCTTCTTGGCTCCAGGTTGAAGCGCTGTCCACTTTCTGTTGTTTGAGTCAAAGAGGAGGAACGTCTGTCCATTGAAGAGGAACTGCCAAGATCCTCTGCCCTGTCCATGGGCTTCGTGCTCACAAGACATCCGGGCCTGCAGAATGAGGGGCTCTGCCCCATTGGAAAGAGATCAGCTCTGATCTTGACAAGTCCTGAGCTCCACCCTGCTTCCTTTCCTGGCTCCTGGACTTGCTCTCTCTGCTGCATCCTGCCCATGCTTCTCAGCCTCTTGTGTGACACAAACTTCTGGTTTATTTTTTGCATGAAACCAATAAATGCCTCTAAGTTACTACTGTATCTGCTCCCTGGGCCATTTTAAACTTACCAATGGGCATTAAATTCTCCACTTGAATGTCAGGCAGTTGCCCTTTGAGGAAATCCACCACGTCTCCTAGTGTTTCAGTTTGTTTTTCCCAGGTTTTTGTGACATTGACTTTCTTCCCCAGAGAAGCAGAGGCTTTGGCCTTGTGGTTAACACAGTCATAGTGAAGAAAAGGCCTTTCATCCACCAGGCCTTGAACTTCACACCATTGTGGTTCAGGTCTGAACTTAGGAGTGATGATGAAATCATAGCAAAGACAGTGTGTGTCTATGGAAGAAAAACAAAGGAGGGGGTTAGTGTGGGGGGATGTGGAACTTAAATCCCCTCCTCCCCCTTATGGTGACTGCAAGTGAAGGCCTCTGAGGAGCTGGGCTGGCAGAGCAAGATGTGCCAGCCAGGACTGTCGTGAAAACTAGCTAATGAGTAGAGCGTCTCCCTTGCTTGAGTACATGGAGGGGAAGGTTCCTTCGGCCATGAAACCACATGTCCCCTCCAGACATGTCCCACCTGCTCTGTGCCCACGTTGGTCAGCACATGACCTTGTCATGGAGGTGCCAGGCCTGCTGTGGCAGGAAAAGGCCTGGATGAGGAGGACCCTCAGCAGCAGTCCATGTGGACTGCAGGAGGTGGGAGAGGGTGTGGGAGCTGCCCTGGGATGCTCCAGCACAGTGGGGGGAGGGGGGGCGGTGAGGGCAGAATTCAGTTTTGATAAGCAAGTGATTATTGTCACGGGTCACAGGATTTAATACGTTGGCAAAGCCCTGGTGAAGTCGCCCATCTGCTATGAGCATGAATTCCTGGAACCTTGGAAAGGGATGGTTCACAGGGCAAGAAGTTGAAAACCCAGAACTTCTAATTCAGGGTATAGGGGAAAGAACCAAAAGGCTCAGAGAAGCGCCCATGCCAGAGTGGCTGCAGTATGAAAATCCAGAACGATGTCCATCCTCTGGGCTCATGGGATGCCTGGAGGACTCCTGTTTACTCAGCATATAAAGAAGGCCCTGGGATAAGGCAGCAGACTGTCAAGAAGCACAGGGATGCCTGTTGCTGAAGGCCAGGATTGGGGGTAGGAAATGCTCTTCCTGAAATGGGCTCCCAGTAGTAATGGTGATGGAAAATCCTGAAATAAGAGATCTCAATTGGAGGCCGTCAACTGTCAGGAGGAAGGAGGGTGCAATGATGGAAATAATTAAAGAAGTCACAGTGCTAGCTGGGGACCTCAGCCATACAAAGGTATGCCCATGGCTCATAGAACAAAGGAGTCAAAGATCCAAAAGAAATGGAAACTCAACCCGGATACTGCTAGAGTTAAATAATTACAGCAAACAAAGATAAAACGCAAGGATGGATGACCTGGAGGCTGAAAGGAGTCACCCCAGGAAATAACTGAGCTCCTTTGCCCAGCTTTGAGAACTGAGCCACATCTCAGTCCCAGAGTCCATTACTAAAAGGAGAGTCCAGAGGCCCTGGTGGGCTCCTTCAACCTCACAGCAACTGCAATGACTCCTTCAGACTCTCTCACAGAGCCAGATAGGGCATTCGCTCTGGTAAGTGTACACCATGAAACAGCAAATACCCAGACATTCCTGGTGAACAGTGTGTGGTCTGACCTTCTCCCAGGGACCTGAAGCATTAACTTGCTCCCCTATTACTCATGAGGTGCATTTAGGGCAAAGTAACAGATGGACACCTGTGTCAGGTCCAGCTTAGAGGGATGTGCTGTGTTCATTCGATGATAATTTCACATTTCCTGGATTTGTACCAGGAATGGATAGTGTTTGTAGTTAATGTAGTAACTATTGTAGGTTGTGCTGGTCATATGACCTCCCCTGTCACTATTCAACTCTGCTCTTGTAGCTGGGATGCAGCCATACACACTCTCATAAGGGGTGTTACTGGACCTACCAATATGGCTATTTGACCCTGGAGTCCCTAAGATCCCAGAGGCATGTGTGGTTGGAAAAGGTGCTATGTGGATTTCACGGCAATTGCCAACCGCAGAATCACAACAGGGTCCCCTAGTGCTCAGAAGCAAGGCTGTGCCACTCACAGCAGCAAAATCCCCTCACTTAAAAGTGGCTCCAGGTGTGGTTCTGGGCCCTGGTGGAGATGGGCCTCCAGCTATGGGAGGGCAGTGACCACACAGCCTCAGAGCTGCCCATCACACGGTGGGCTCCTCACCCTTTAGGTCATTAGGAAGATAGGCCCAGCAGTGAGAAGATGCAGGTGGGTCTCCTGGGATGGGCCGGAGCAGGGTCACAGGGAACCAAGAAGCTGCACAAGCAGTTGGCCCCGATCCCCAGGACACTACATGGGTGCACCCCTCATCCTCAGATCACACCTGAGGCTTCAGAGAGGGTCCCTGATTGCCTCAAGGGACCAATGATGCCCCCTAGCAGCAAAGGAGGGGGGCATTGACCCCGAACCATAGAACCTCCACTCGCATCCTGTCTGGAGCTGCGCGCCCCGGCCATAGCGAATAATAACTGACGATTAAAAACGCCTGAGCTCTATTCATTTCCACCTTCTACCTCCTCCCTAGATTTACCTTTCTCCCTGTATTAATACCTCACACAAGATGGCGCTCTTCCTGCTTCTTCTTCAGCTCACTTTTCCCGCACCCGCGAAAACTGTTACTTTGTAGCGCAGGCGCAACATGACGTTGGACCAGAGAAACCAATACCTACTTGGTCACGCCCTCTGCGATGAGATCATCTCTGCCTCTGGCCCAACCCCTTCCCCTCCAAGTGTATATAAGGCATTGCATTACCGCCATTAAACGAGACTTGATCAGAGCACTGTCTTGTCTCCATTTCTCGTGTCTCTTATCCCCCAAATTCCCACTCCCCCCTCCAGGGCCTGCTTCCACGATCCCGTGGGCCGGGATACGTGGCGCCCGAACAGGGACCTGGAAACGAGGGACTCCGTGAGGAAGAGGACGCCAAAGGACGGTCGACCGCTAACAAAGACAA
>NW_012104699.1:1085353-1086442 GCF_000951045.1 Mandrillus leucophaeus | reverse complement strand
AGTAGCTGGGATTACAGGCATGCACCACCACACCTGACTAATTTTTGTATTCTTAGTAGAGATGGGATTTCACCATGTTGGTCAGGCTGGTCTCGAACTCTTTACTTCATGATCCACCCACCTTGGCCTCCCAAAGTGCTGGGATTACAGTTTTGAGAGCAATCGCTCTCAAACACCTGGCTAACACGGTGAAACCTCGTCTCTACTAAAACTACCAAAAATTAGCCAGGCGTGGTGGTGGGCGCCTGTAGGCCCAGCTACTCGGGAGGCTGAGGTGGGAGAATGGCGTGAACCCGGGAGGTGGAGCTTGCAGTGAGCCAAGATTGCGCCACTGCACTCCAGCCTGGGCGACAGAGCCAGACTCTGTCTCAAAAAGAAAGAAAGAAAAAAAAAAAACTAGTCTGGGTGACTATTTCCAAATCCATCCCAAATGCACCTCTTTCTGTCTGAAGCCACCATCTCAATCTATGACTTGGATACCTATCAAGCCTCCCACATCTGCCCTTCCCGCCTCCAGTCAGTTCTCCCCACTATGGCCAGAGGGAGCTTTTTTTTTTGCGGGGGAGACAGAGTCTCATTCTGTTGCCCAGGCTGGAGTGCAGTGGCACGATCTCAGCTCAGTGCAACCTCCGCCTCCCCAGTTCAAGTTGATTCTCATGCCTAGGCCTCTCGAGTAGCTGAGACTACAGGTGTGTACCACCACACCCAGCTAATTTTTTGTATTTTAGTAGAGATGGTGTTTCATCATGTTGCCCAGGGTGGTCTTGAACTCCTGAGCTCAAGCAATCCACCCATCTTGGCCTCCCAAAGTGTTAGGATTACAGGCATGAGCCATCGTACCCAGCCAGAGGGAGCTTTTAAACTAAACTTAGGTCAGGCGTGGTGGCTCACGCCTGTAATCCCAGCACTTTGGGAGGCTGAGTCGGGTGGATCACGAGGTCAGGAGTTCAAGACCAGCTTGGCTGAGATGGTGAAACCCCATCTCTACTAAAAATACAAAAATTAGCCAGGAGTGGTGGTAGGCGCCTGTAATCCCAGTTGCTCCGGACATTGCCCTCCAGCCTGGGTGACAGAGTGAGACTCCATCTC
>NW_012104699.1:1084904-1085303 GCF_000951045.1 Mandrillus leucophaeus | reverse complement strand
TACAAAAATTAGCCAGGAGTGGTGGTAGGCGCCTGTAATCCCAGTTGCTCCGGACATTGCCCTCCAGCCTGGGTGACAGAGTGAGACTCCATCTCCAAATAAATAAACAAACAAACTAACTAAAACTAGTGATTTCTGCCTAAAATTGCTAACGGCACATCGCACTTAAAATCAGGGACTGGGCACACTGGTTCATGCCTGTAATCCCAACACTTTGGAAGACCAAGGTAAGAGGATCACTTGAGCCCAGGAATTCAAGACCAGCCTGGGCAACATAGCGAGACCCCATCTCCACAAAAAAATTAAAATTATCCAGGCATGGTGGCGAATGCCTGTCATCTCAGGTACTCAGGAGACTGAGGCTGGAGGATCCTTTAAAGTCAGTAGTTAGAGGTTGCA
>NW_012104699.1:1082153-1084854 GCF_000951045.1 Mandrillus leucophaeus | reverse complement strand
TACAAAAATTAGCCAGGAGTGGTGGTAGGCGCCTGTAATCCCAGTTGCTCCGGACATTGCCCTCCAGCCTGGGTGACAGAGTGAGACTCCATCTCTAAATAAATAAACAAACAAACTAAAACTAGTGATTTCTGCCTAAAATTGCTAACGGCACATCACACTTAAAATCAGGGACTGGGCACACTGGTTCATGCCTGTAATCCTAACACTTTGGAAGACCAAGGTAAGAGGATCACTTGAGCCCAGGAATTCAAGACCAGCCTGGGAAACATAGCGAGACCCCATCTCCACAAAAAAATTAAAAATTATCCAGGCATGGTGGCGAATGCCTGTCATCTCAGGTACTCAGGAGACTGAGGCTGGAGGATCCTTTAAAGTCAGTAGTTAGAGGTTGCAGTGAACTATGACTGCGCTTGTGAATAGCAACTGCACTCTAGCCTGGGCAACATACTGAGATCCTGTCTCTAAAAATAAATAGGCAGGGAGCAGTGGCTCATGCCTATAATCCTAGTGCTTTGGAAGGCCAAGTGGGGAGGATCACTGCAGCCCAGGAGTTCAAGACCAGCTCGGACAACATAGCAGGACACGATCTCTACAAAAATTGTTTTAAAAAATTAGCTGGACCTGGTGGTGTGCACCTGTAGTCCCAGCTACTGGGAAAGCTGAGGCAGGAGAATCACTTGAGCCATGGAGTTTGAGGCTGCAGTGAGCTATGATTGCACCACTGCACTCCAGGCTTGGCAAACAAGGGAAATCCTGTCTCTAAAAAATAAAAATAAATAAATAAAATCAGACAGGGTCTACCCCTCTCAACTCAACTCCTACCACTGGCAGCTTCAGCTACACTGTTTCTGAAATAAACTAAGTTTAACCCATCTCAGAACCTTTGTACTCGCTTTTCTCTCTGTCTAGAGCTTTCTTCCTCCAGAGCTGCCCACAGCTGTCTCTGGTCATTTCAATGAAAGGTCTTCTTTGACCACCTCCCATTCCCCATATTTTTCTAAAAGCCCTCATCGACCTATTAATTTTTGTTTGTTTGTTTCTGAGACAGGGTCCTGCTCTGTCCCCCAGGCTGGAGTGCAGTGGCACAATCACGGCTCACTACAGCCTTGACCTCCTGGGCTCAAGCAATCCTCCCACCTCAGCTTTCCGAGTAGCTAGGACTATAGGCGTGCACCACAATGCCCGCATAATTTTTTGTAGAGAACAGGGCCCTGCTATGTTGCCAAGGCTGGTCTCGAACTCCTGGGCTCAAGCGAAATTCCCGACACCATTAACGCATTTTTAGTAACTTATCAGTATCTGAAATCACCTGTTTCGTTTATTTGTGATTTGTTAAAAGTCTGGTTCCCCCAGGAGATGAAGGATTTTTATCTATCTTCCTCATGGCTGTGTCTCCAGCACCCAGGACAGTGCCTGGTATACAGTAGATGCCTAACAAGTATCAACCGAACGGAAACAAGAGCTCAATTTCAACAAAACACCTATAAATCTGAACCCCGAGGTACAGTGTACGTACAGCAGCTCTGAAACCGGCTGCCAGGATTCTGGGTCTCTTGGGGGAAACAGGTAGACGTAGATTCCAATTCCCGCCCGGTTGCCGACTTGCGGCGTGACCTCTGGCGAGGACTTTAATCTGGGTCAGTTGTTTCATCTGCAAAACCGGAGACTGGGGGCGTGAGGCGGCTGGCACAAGAGGGGCGGCCTTTCCCAGCGCGTCCCCGCCCCCACTACGAAAGGTCACGGCGCCCTGGCCCTGCAGCTGGGTCCCTCCAGGGCCGCCCTCTCGCGCTGCCGGGTCCTGAAGGGTCCGCTTAGAGCCCAGCAGTTCGCGCTCGCCTACCCGCGTGCGACCTACCTACTCACGCGGCCAGCCGCGGACTCCAGGCCAGCTCTGTCTTCTTGCTGGGCGCCGCCATATTGGCCCAGAGAGCGTCCGGGTCAGGGAGCGCCAGGGAGGCAGCTAATCAAGAAAGCTGGTGTAATAGGTCCCGCCCACAAAGCGAGGTGCGCCAATAGGAAGGCGGAAGGGCCTTAGACCCGCCTCATAACGAGCTAGGCTCCGCTTCTAATGAGTCAAGTGTCACTCCAGGCCTGGGAACCTTGAAATGGCCCGGGAGGCTGGACTTGGGAGTCTGTGAATCCAGCCGCAGACCCCAGGGGCTGAAATGAGAAAATGAATTAAAAAAAAGTGAAAGGAGGCCGGCACGGTGGCTCATGCCAGTAATCCCAGCCCTTTGGGAGGCCAGGAATTCGAGACCAGCCTGGGCAACATAGCGAGACCCCCTTCTCTACAAAAGAGTTAAAAATTAACTGGGCGCAATGGCGCGTGCTCATAGTCCCAGTATTCGGGAGGCTGAAACGGGAGGATCGCTTGAGCCCTGGAGGTCGAGGCTACAGTGAGCCATGATTGCACCACTGCACTCCAGCCTGGGCAACAGAGTGAGACCCTATTTCTAAAAATAGTACTAATAAATAAACAGGGCCGGGCGTGGTGGCTCACGCCTGTAATCCAGGCACTTTGGGAGGCCGAGGAGGGCAGATCACCTGAGGTCAGGAGTTCGAGACCAGCCTGGCCAACATGATGAAACCCCGTCTCTACTAAAAATACAAAAGTAGCAGGGCATGGTGGTGGGCTCCTGTAATCCCAGCTACTCAGGAGGCTGAGGCAGGAGAATCGCTTGAACCCGGGAGACGGAGG
>NW_012104699.1:1065186-1078928 GCF_000951045.1 Mandrillus leucophaeus | reverse complement strand
CTGAGGCACAAGAATTGCTTGAATCCAAGAGGTGGAGGTTGCAGTGAGCCAAGATTGTGCCACTGCACTCCAGCCTGGGCGACAGAGTGAGACTCCGTCTCAATAAATAGATAGATAGATAGATAGGAAGGTCTCAATGAGGCGGCCTTTGAGTAAAGGCCAGAGGAAGTGAGTGAGCCTTCTGGATATCTGGGGAACGCTTTTGGCACTGGGAACAACAGTAAAGACTCTGTGTGGTTGGAATGGAGTAACTTAGGAGGAAATGTGATAAAACGAGGTGAGATTGAGTAATGGGGGCTCCTGGTCTCCCCCAGAAAGCACCAGATTTAGGCTGCTAGTAACTAAGGTGGATAAGCACATAAAATGGGCTATTGGCAATAGCAGTGGCCCCCAGAAAGAAAGGCTATCTGTCCTCATAAGCCCATTTCTGCAGTCCCTCAGCTTCTGTGGTGCAGTGAGCTGGCATGGGGACTAGGATGCAAGAACCTGCTCTTAGGCTGCCTCAAGGACTCTGCGCAGCCGCAGGACATCCACCTCACCAGAACTCCTGTGATTGGGCGATCTGAGAAGACCTGTAGCCAATCAGCTGCTTGGCTGGAGCACTCCTCCTTGGCAAGTTGACAGGCATGTGGGTAGCCGCTGGGAGTGCTACTGCGCCTCTGCTAGGCTCCCGCAGCTACAAGCAGGCAGAGTCAGCTCTGCTTAGCTGGAGAGTGGGTAAGATGGTGGGGTCGCTGACCTGGCTGTGGCCTTCAGAGTTACTGGTGTCCTCTTGAGGTGCTCATGGCTTTTATTTTCTTATTTATCTTTCCAGAACTAGTCTTTTTATTATTTTTTATTTTATTATATTTTATTTATTTATTTTTTGGAGACAGAGTCTGGCTCTGTTGCCCAGACTGGAGTGCAGTGGTGCAATCTTGGCTAATTGCAACCTCCGCCTCCCACGTTCAAGCAATTCGCCTGCCTCAGCCTCCCGAGTAGCTGGGACTACAGGCACGTGCCACTATACTGAGCTAATTTTTGTATTTTTAGTAGAGACAGAGTTTCACCATGTTGCCTAGGTTGGTCTCGAACTCCTGGGCTCAAGTGGTCCTCCCGCTTCAGCCTCCCAAGTAATCAGGACTACCACAGTTGGCTAATTATTTATTTATTTTTTGAGACGAAGTCTCGCTCTGTCGCCCAGGCTGGAGTGCAGTGACACAATCTCGGCTCACTGCAAGCTCTGCCTCCTGGGTTCACGCCATTCTCCTGGCTCAGCCTCCCGAGTAACTGGGACTACAGGCGCCCGCCACCACGCCCGGCTAATTTTTTTGTATTTTTAGTAGAGACGGGTTTTCACCGTGGTAGCCAGGATGTTCTGATCTCTTGACCTCGTGATCCGCCAGCCTCGGCCTCCCAAAGTGCTGGGATTACAGGCGTGAACTAGCGCGCCCGGCCTATTATTATTATTTTTAAATAGAGATGGGGTCTCACCACGTTACCAAGGCTTGTCTCAAACTTCTGGCATACAGTGATCCACCCATCTTGGCCTCCTAAAGTGCTGGGATTACAGGCATGTGCCACTACACGAGGCCGGTAATCTTTTAAAAACAAGTATGCACAGGATGTGCATGGTGACTCACGCCTGTAATCCCAACACTTCGGGAGGCCAAGGCGGGAGGATCACGAGGTCAGGAGATCGAGACCACCCTGGCTAACACGGTGAAATCCCGTCTCTACTAAAAAAAACACAAAAAAAATTAGCCGGGCATGGTGGCGGACTCCTGTAGTCCCAGCTACTCTGGAGGCTAAGACAGGCGAATCACTTGAACCCAGGAGGCGGAACTTGCAGTAAGCCGAGATTGCGCCACTGTACTCCAGCCTGGGCAACAGAGCAAGACTCTGTCTCAAACAAAACAAAAAAAACCCAAAACAAACAAATAAAAGACAAGTATGTACATACTTTATGTCCTGTATATATTAACACAGAACACCATATGTGAGGCCCTGGTGCAGAGTCTTTAACATGCAGTCCCAGAAAGAACCCTATAAAAAGTAGCAGCTTCACAGTGGAAGATCCTAGCAGACACCACCTTAACCAAGGGACCAACATTAATATCACCAGCAATGACTCATGGTGATATCATGAAGTCCTTGGTATGACGCACTTAGAAGGGTACATCATCACCTCTCTGGTATTCTTCCTGGTAATGCAAGCACCTCAGTTTATTCAAGACAAACCAAATTCGAAGACGATCTACAAAATAACTGACCAGCACTCTTCAAAAGTGTCAAGGTCCTGAAAGACCCAGGGACTATTATAGACTGTAGGAATGTATGGAGATATGACAATTAAATGCAGTGAGGGCCAGGCACGGTGGCACTGTAGTCCTAGCTATTTAGGAGGCTGAGGCAGGAGGATCACTTGAGCCCAGGAGTTCAAGTCCAGCCTGGGCATCATAGTGAGACCTCATCTCCAAGATAGATAGATAGATAGAAATAAATCCAATGGGCCAGGTGCAGTGGCTCACACCTCTAATCCCAGCACTTTGAGAGGCCAAGACAGACAGATCACAAGGTCAGAAGTTCAAGACCAGCCTGACCAACATGGTGAAACCGCCTGCCTCAGCCTCCCAAGTAGCTGGGATTATAGGCTCCCACCATCACGCCCAGTTAATTTTTGTATTTTTTGTAGAGATAAGGTTTCACCATGTTGGCCAGGCTGGTCTCGAACTCCTGACCTCTGGTGATTCACCCGCCTCAGCCTCCCAAAGTGTTGGGATTACAGGCATGAATCACCGCGCCCAGCTGGAGTCCCCACTCTTAACCACAGCACTACAGTGTCTTCATTTAGTTGAAACAACGTGCTATATGTTTTGACTTCAACTTTGTCTATCTCCCTTGTCCCCGGTTGATGGGATTTATACAGTGATTTATTATGACAAGGCCACTGCAATAAATGTTCCTGCACATATGTCATTCTTCACACCTACACTTGTACTTCTGAGGAATATTCTAAAATAGAGGATATACTTGTTCAGAAGGTAAGGACATTTGTCATTTGGAAAATTATCAACAAATTGCCCACACTCATCAACAGTGTTCCCACAGCCTCCCCTGCATTGCATGTTGTCAAGCATTCTTTTCTTTTCTTATTTATTTTTTTTTTCACCCAAACTAAAATGCAGTGGCATGGCTGGGCGCAGTGCTGTAATCCCAGAACTTTGGGAGGCCAAGGCAGGCAGATCACCTGAGGTCAGCAGTTCGAGACCAGTCTGGCCAACATGGTGAAACCCTGTCTCTACTAAAAATACAAAAATTAGCCAGGTAGGGTGGCAGGCACCTGTAATCCCAGCTACTCAGGAGGCTGAGGCAGAATTGCTTGAACCTGGGAGGTGGAAGTTGCAGTGAGCTGAGATCATGCCACTGCACTCCAGCCTGGATGACAGAGCGAGATTCTGTCTCAAAAAAAAAAAAAAAAATTTAGTGTCATGATCATACCTCACTGCAGCCTCCAATTCCTGGGCTCAAGCAATCCTCCTGCCTTGGCCTCCCAAAGTACACTTTTTAAAAATACTCTTTTCTTTTTTTCTTTCTTTCCCTTTTTTTTTTTTTTTTTTTGTAGAAGCAGGGCCCTGCCATGTCTCTCAGGCTGGTCTTGAATTCCTGGACTCAAGCAATCCACCCATCTTGGCCTCCCAAAGTGCTGGGATTACAGACTTGAGCCACTGTAGTCAGACTGTAAGTGAACAGCTCCCTCCCTGTCAACCCACTCACAGTCAGTCTGGGGGTGAGAGATGCTATTATTTTACAGCAGGTGGTCAGGGAAGGCCTCTCTGAGAGGTGATATTAGAGCAGAGACTGAATGAAGTTGGGGAGAGGGCATGCAGGCAGGCGTCTTGCAGAAATTGTTCCAGGTGGCAGGAACTGCTAGTGCAAAGACCCTGGGGTGGGAACGTGTTTGGGGACTCAAGAAACACATCTGTAGCCTGGTGTGGTAGCGGGTGCCTGTAATCCCAGCTACTTGGGAGGCTGAGGCTCCAGAATTGCTTGAAACTGGGGGGTGGAGGTTGCAGTGAGCTGAGATCATGCCACCCAGCCTGACTGACAGAGCGAGACTTTGACTCAAAAAAAAAAAAAAAAGGAGAAGAAGAAAGAAGGGAGAAGAGAAGAGAAGGGAGAAGGGAGAAAGGGAAGAAGGAGAAGGAGAAGGAGAAGAAGAGGAAGAGGAAGAGGAAGCAGAAGCAGCAGCAGCAGCAGCAGCACATCTGAAAGGACACAGAAGAAAAGCTAGGAGCAGTGTTACCCTAGGAGGGTGGCTTAGCTTCTCTGAACCTTGAGTTTACCATCTATAAAATGGACCTATGAGTTTCCATCCTGAGGTGATGGTGAGGATTAAAAGAGATTGTGACTGGCATGGAGTGAATGTTCCCATAACAGAAGACTTTAGGAACAAGCGCCTCTGCCAGATTTCCGGATAGGAAAGCTTGGTGAGCAGGGGACTCACAGAGCAGGCTAAGATAGGCCGGTGCAGAGCAGGGTTTTGACTTTCCCCAAAACAAACAGACAAACACGTGTGGGTGTGGATTTTATTTTCATTTTTATATTTTTTGAGTCAGAGTCTCACTCCTGTGGCCCAGGCTGAAGTGCAGTGGTGTGATCTTGGCTCACTGCAACCTCTGCCTGCCATGCCAGGTTCAAGCGATTCTCCTGCCTCAGCCTCCGGAGGAGCTGGGATTACAGGCATGTACCACCATGCCCGGCTAATTTTGTATTTTTAGTAGAGATGGGGTTTCACCATGTTGGCCAGGCTGGTCTCGAACTACTGACCTCAGGTGATCCATCCGCCTCGGCCTCTCAAAGTGCTGGGATTACAGGCATGAGCCACCGCACCTGGCCGGGTGTGAGTTTTAAATGGTTCTGAGGCGACAGGAAGGTTTTAGGGGGTCCCCTAAAGTTGAGGAGAGGTATGGCTTTCGTACAATGACTATCTTAGACCCTTCGGGAAACCCTGCCTCTTACAAGATCCCACACTTCTCATTTAGATGGTAAACTGAGGCACAGAGGGGCTAGAGCCTGGAAAACGCCAGAAAGGAGCGAATAACGGATGACACTCGGCAGTCAGTGATGGGGGTGTCTACTGGCCTCGGTATGGGATCGGCCCCCTCTAATGCCTCTACCCCCATCTACCAGACAGAGACGCGAAGAGAGACAGAGACAATATAGTGACAGCGACATGAAGAGAAACAGAATTACTCAAAGCCCAGGAACAAAAACAGAGACACAGAGACAAAGGCAGAGATAGAAAAAGGCTCGGCGACCCAGAGACAGAGATACAGAGACACAGATCTACTACAATCAGAGTCACAAGGCAGTCCCAGAAAGGGCTGCCCCCTGGGGGTACCCGGGGCTGCCCCGTTGGGGGGCACGCCAAGAGCTCCCCCACCCCTCCCCCGTCGTGCCTGGGCCGTGACTTCAGAGCCGGTGCAGATTCTATAAATGGCCAAGAGGCCGCGGGCCGTGGGGCGGGGCCGAGTGAGTCATCGCGTGACGTCACCGCCGCCTGGACCTAGCCAGGCCCCGCCCCCTCCCCGCCAGGGGGCGCCGGCCTTAGGTCCTCACATGCGCAGTGGCCACCTGCGGCCCCCCGAGGGCCGCTCAGTTTGGGAGGGTTCAGGGAATCTGTGCGTTCGAATCCCGCCCCTGCCAACCTCGAGCTGTGTGACGCGGCCATTCGGCATCACCTCTCTGTGCCTCGTATAGACTCACCTCATAGGGCTGTCGTGAGGAATGAGATAACAACCTCAAAGCGCTTAGTACGTAGCACATGCTAAGTGTTAGCTCATTTTATGTACTTTCTTTTCCTTCCTTCCTTCCTTCCTTCCTTCCTTCCTTCCTTCCTTCCTTCCTTTCCTTTCTTTCTTTTTTCTTTAATAGAGACGAGGTCTCGCTATTTTGCCCAAGCTGGTCTCGAACTCCTGGGCTCAAGTGATCCTCCCACCTTGGCCTCGTATTTTATGTATTTTCGTGTATGTTTGACATATCATGACACGCCATCAACTGGCACGTTGCCTTAGCTCAGTGGTTTGCAAACAGGGATGATCTGCTTCCACCCCGACCCCAACCAGGGGACATTTGGCAATGTGTGTAGACATTTCTTCTTTTAATTTTTCGTTTTTAGAGACCATGGTCTTTCTATGTTGGCCAGATGGGTCTCAAACTCCTGGGCTCAAGCGATCCTCCCACCTCAGCCTCCTTAGTAGCTGGGACCACAGACTCCTGCCGCAGTGCCTCAACATTTCTGTTTATTGGGACCAAGAGAGTGCTACTGGCATCTAGCAGGTAGAGGCCAGGGATGCTGCTTGAAGTCTTACAATGAATGCCCAGGACAGTCCCCCAACCATGAAGAATTATCCAGCCTCAGCTGTCCACAGTGTGGAGGTTGAGAAACCCCACCTTAGCCTCATAGTTGAGGTTCATGGAGCATGGTCTCAAATTCTCCTCAGCCCCTGGCCTGCTGTGTGACACTGGAAAAGTGATTCCAAGCCCCATGCCTCAGTTTCCCCACCTGTAAAGCAAAGTTCTTGTATTAATAATAACAGTGTCAGCTGGTCACGGTGGCTCACACTTGTAATCCCAGCACTTTGCGAGGCCGAGGTGGGCAGATCAACTGAGGTCAGGAGTTCAAGACCAGCCTGGCTAACGTGGCAAAACCCCGTCTCTACTAAACATACAAAAAATAGCCAGGCGTGGTGGCAGGCACCTGTCATCCTAGCTACTTGGGAGGCTGAGGCAGGAGAATCGCCTGAAACCAGGAGGTGGAGGTTGCAGTGAGCCGAGATAGTGTCACTGCACTCCAGCCTGGGGAATAGAGTGAGACTCTGTCTCCAAATAATAATAATAATAATAATAATAATAATAAACAGTGTCCACCTCTGAGGGTGTCATGATAATTGAATGAATATATGTACAGAGCTTGGAACATGGCCTGACATAAGGGCCACGTCATCTGGCATATTGCAGCCATGTCATTAGCATGTGACCGATAAATTGCATATCCTTAACGTATCATTAGTGTGTGGCAGGTTGCAGACATGTCATCCATGTGTCACAAACATGGCCTTGCCATGTGGGGCATCATGTGGGCATAGCATCCAACCCTGTGGTCCAGGGGTTAGATCTCGCTAGGTAGGGTTGCTTGAGGGGGACATAGTTCACGGCCTGGGACTTGCCAACAAAGTCACCCTGTGGTTCAAGTGACACACAAGTGGATGGGGAGGGTGAGACCCAGGATGTCTGCTCCCCCAGGTCCTTTTGAGGGGCTGGAGGAGACAGAACGGGGGCGCTGGACCCTCAGCATAAAGAATGCTATGGGCTGGGCATGGTGACTCATGCCTGTAAATCCCAGCATTTTGGGAGGCCAAGGCGGGCAGATTGCTTGAGCCCAGAAATTTGAGACCAGCCTGGGCAACATAGCAAGACCCCATCTCTAAAAATAAAATAAAATTAGCCAGGTTGGTGGCACAAGTCTGTAATTCTAACTACTTGGATGGGCTGAGATGGGAGGATCACTTGAGCCTGGGAGGTTAAGGCTGCAGTGAGCTGTGATTGTGCCACTGCACTCCAGTTGAGAGGACAGAGTGAAACCTTGCCTTAAAAAAAAAGAATGCTGCGGCCCGAGTCCCTCTGCTGTGCCGGGCACTGTGCTGGGAATGTAAGAGACATACTCTTCTGATCTTTACAACTCTCTCATGAGGCAGGCACTATCATTGCCCCATTTTACAGATGTGGCCATAGAGTCCTAGAGAGGAGAAGGGGCTTACCTAAGGCTATAGACTGTTGGTATCTGGCGATAAACCCGGGATGGTGCTCACTAAACTATCATGGGTGTCAGTCCTGCCTCAAGACTCCAGAGAGATAAAGAGACCTCAGAGACAAAGAGACTCAGACCCAGCCAGAGGCCCAATGGACAGCGGGAGGGGTGGGTGGAAGAAGGCTGGTCTCTGTCTGACCAAGCCCCCCCAGAATAACGTAGGCTGCCCCCCTAGGTGGAAACAATGACACAATCAGCTCCCAATACCAAGGGCCTGACATCACAAGGGGGGGGAAGGCAGCAGAGGTTGGGGGGGTGCCCCGCCCCTTGGCAAGCCCCTACAGCCAATGGAATGGCCTTGGAAGAGACCCGGGCCGCCTCCGGAGCTTCAAAAACGTGTGAGGAGGGAAGAGGGTGCAGACGGAACTTCAGCTGCTGCCTTGGTCCTCAGCGTCAGTACTGCGCCACTACCCCCCGCCAGAGCCCACCGGCCAGCATGTCCTCTGCTCACTTCAACCGAGGCCCTGCCTACGGGCTGTCAGCCGAGGTTAAGAACAAGGTAGGGCTGGAGGGCCTCCCTGGCCTGGCCCACACGTCCTGCCAGGCCAGAGCCCCGAGCTTGGGGTCCCTTGAACCCCCTCCTGCCTATCCTATGTGACTCGGAAACTAAGAGGGGAAAAGGGAGTGATATGGGATAGGGGCTGCCTGTCTCCCCCTGAACATCCCAGAGCCCCCAGCTATGGTTGGGGTGGAATAGGGGGCACACAGCCACACATAAACAGAGGGGGTCAGTCCATTGCAAAGATACCCACCTGATCAGTCTTCTTTTAACCCTTTGTGTTCTTGGGGGGAACAACATAGGGGGAAGACTTGTTGATTATTCCATATCCCCCAGCCTCACAAAGAAATTGGGGAGCGCTTGAGAGCTGGGGCTCCTGGGAGGTGACGCCGGGAAAGTGTGGGAGATCCTGAAGGCAAAGGGGGACGGTGGAGGGCAGGAAGCGGGCATCAGAAGTGCGGCAGGGGTCTCCTAACTGTGGAGCTAGGAAGATACCTGGACACCACCTTCATGCTATGGATGGGTAAACAGGTTCGGAGAGGAGAGGCAAATAGCTGGGATCCCAGGTAAAGCAGGTACAGCGCTCGGACCCTGGAGTCACCCCCCATATACCAGGATGGTCTCAGCTTCTCCCAACTGGAGAACTTGAAGTTTCCGGCCCACTGGAATCGTCCCAACAGCACTGCCGAGGGAGGAGTTCCTGCCCCATTTGACAGAGGGGAACACTGAGACTCAGGGTGGCTTTTCCCAGGGTCCTGTGGTGAGGAAGTGGGGGACTAGGTTGGAACTTGGGTCGGGGGATCCTCGGGGCTGGAGGAGGGGGCTGGTTGGAGGAGGGGGCTGGTTGGGGGCGGGTTCTCGGGCGAGAGACAGATCCCAGCGCCGCCCTCCTCCCCCCAGCGCCGGCCCCAGAGCCGCGCAGAGCCGCCGCGCCTTATAAGGCGGCCTCGGGGAGCCCAGGCCACGCTATATAAGGGCCGGTTTGCTTTATAAAGCCGGGCTGGTGGTGTGGGGGGCGGCAGAGCCGGGGCCAGGTGAGGGGGCCGCCCCTCCCACCTCCCCCCACCTACCCAGGAGAAGAAAGGGCAGCCCGGTCCCCTAGGGGCTGGGAGCCTGGCTGGACTGTGGCGGAGGGTTCTGGAGAAATGGGAGTGGGGGAGGAGGGGGACGGTGGAGAGAGGGAAAAGCAGGGGGGAGAGGCAGAGAGAGATACTGGGAGCCTGAGACACCCTAGGGACAGACGTGGGAGGGCGAGCCAGGAGCGAGATAAGACCTAGACAGGGATGGAGGGGCAGGGAAGGGAGACAGAGCCCCACCCCCCACTCCAGGCAGGAAACCTGTAGACAGAGAAAGACCTAGAGAGGCAGAGATGCAAGACCCAAGAGCCCCGCCCCTGGCCAGACAGGGACTAGCCACCCAGAGAGATGGGGACCCCAAGACTGGGCCAAGGAAAGACACCGCTGGGGAAGAGAGAGACAGAGGAGTCGTGGGGCTTGATAAGGGGGAGAGAGATATACAGACGTGCAAGGGGTGGGGTCTAAGACAGAGGCAAACCTCTACCCCTAACCAGAGACAGAGCCCTGGAGCTGAAGACCTGGGGGACATGGAGAGACAGAGATGTATGACCAGCACACCTCTGCAAGCCAGCACCCAGGGGCACCTCCTTAGACTTCCTTCTTCCCTTCCTGAGGTGCCCCTTCTTCCAACAGGGGACGCAGAGGGGGCAGGGCTAGAGGAAGAGAAGCCCCAAGTTTGGCCTGGACGTAAAACCAGGGGACCTGGCGCCACCCCTCTAGCTCAGAGGATCCAGCTCCCCACACTCCACCCCTCGTCTACATTCCCTGGTGCCAAACCTCAGAATGCCCGGAATGGCCCCCTGGGCAGGTGCCACCTCAGCCCTGGCTCTCGGCCCTCCCCAGCCCCCACCCTCCCAACTGGGTGATTTGGGGCAAAATTGCCTTAGTTGGGAAGGATGAGGGAGATCAGGCTCTAGGAGGCTCGGCTAGGACCCAGGGAGCCCAGGCTGCCCCCACTGCATCCTCACCCCTTCCTCTGTGCCCCCTGCCCCAGCTGGCCCAGAAGTACGACCACCAGCGGGAGCAGGAGCTGAGAGAGTGGATCGAGGGGGTGACAGGCCGTCGCATCGGCAACAACTTCATGGACGGCCTCAAAGATGGCATCATTCTTTGCGAGTGAGTGAGGCTCTCAAAGCCTAGACCCTGCACCCCCGGCAACTCCATGCAGCCCCCTCAACCCCCAAAACAACCATGATCCTGGAACTGAGTTGAACACTTTCTATTGGATACCTTTGGGGTGGCCAGTAATCACTGTGCCCATTTAACAGGCACAGAAAACTGAGGCTCAGTTAGGTGAAATGCATTATACCAGGTCCCACGCTGTTTCAAGGGAAATGACTCCAGAATCTTAACCACCATGCTATACAGGGTAGGCCCATCTATGGCCGCCAGAGTCCCCAGAAAGAGCAGTCACAGCTAAAAGGCAGCAGTCAACAGCTGTTCATGGCTGGCTTGGTGACATGAGGAGAGATGTGCGGCAATAACTAAAGCAGGCCCTGGTTTTCTTTCTGGATTTCATTTTGTTTTGTTTTTTTTGAGATACAGTCTTGTTCTGCTGCCCAGGCTGCAGTGCAGAGGCACGATCTCGGCTCCCTGCAACCTTTGCCTCCTGGGTTCAAGCGATTCTCCTGCCTCAGCCTCCCCAGTAGCTGGGATTACAGGCACACACCACTATGACTGGCTAATTTTTGTATTTTTTTTTTTCAGTAGAGATGGGGTTTCACCACGTTGGCCAGGATGGTTTCGAACTCCTGACCTCAACTGATCCACGTACCTCGGCCTCCCAAAGTGCTGGGATTACAGGCACACACCACCATGCCCGGCTAATTTTTGTATTCATTTTTTTAGTAGAGATGGGATTTCACCATGCTGACCAGGCTGCTCTTGAACTCCTGACCTCAAGTGATCCACCTGCCTCGGCCTCCCAAAGTGCTGAGATTACAGGCATGAGCCACCTCGTCTGACCTTCTTTTTTTTTTTTTTTTTTTTGAGATGGAGTCTTGCTCTGTCACCCAGGCTGGAGTGCAGCAGCACAATCTCAGCTCACTGCAACCTCTGCTCTCCGGGTTCAAGTGATTCTCATGCCTCAGCCTCCTGAGCAGCTGGGATTACAGGCACCCACCACCTCGCCCAGCTAACTTTTGTATTTTTAGTAGAGATGGGATTTTGCCATGTTGGCCTGGCTGGTCTCGAACTCCTGACCTCAAGTGATCTGCCCGCCTTAGCTTCCCAAAGTGCTGGGATTACAGGCATGAACCACTGCACCCTGCCGGCCCTGGTTTTCTCCTCGCCTCAAAACCTCATCGCTGAGGGAGGTGAAAACCCTAACAGCTCCCAAGCCCCAGTTCCACTGCAATCTTAATGCATGGTAGGGCCCTAAACCCAATCTGGGCCTGATCTGCGTTTGAGTCTGACCCAGGGCAGAGTGACTGTGAGTGTGATTGGAAGACTTTGAAGGTGCAGCCTCATCAAATCCTAGATGCTGGGAAGAAGAGGTGTCAGGGGTGTTTTACCTTGTTCCATTCCCATCCACTAGGAACAAAGAATTGGCAGGTGGGGAGGTGGGCACACTGGTGTCCCAGCTCAGCCAGAGGACTGCTCAGACGTCAAACAATGCAGTCCCAGCTTGGGCAACATAGTGAGATCCCCTCTCTACAAAAAAATTTTGTTTTGATTAGCTGGGCGTGGTGGCATGCACCTGTGGTCCCAGCTATGCGGGAGGCTGAGGTGGGAGGATCGCTTGAGCCCTGGAGGTCAAGGCTGCAGTGAGCTATGATCACGCCACTGCACTCCAGCCTGGGCGACAGTGAAACCCTGTCTCAAAAAAAAAAAAAAGACCTAATGTAAATGACGAGTTGATGGGTGCAGCAAACCAACATGGCATTTGTATACCTATGTATCAAACCTGCACGTTGTGCACATGTACCCTAGAACTTAAAGTATATATTAAAAAAAAAGAGTGGGCCACACGCGGTGGCTCACGCCTGTAATCTCAGCACTTTGGGAGGCCGAGGCAGGCGGATCATGAGATCAGGAGATCGAGACCATCCTGGCTAACATGGTGAAACCCCATCTCTACTAAAAATACAAAAAATTAGCTGGGCATGGTGGCGGGCGCTTGTAGTCCCAGCTACTCAGGAGGCTGAGGCAGGAAAATGGCGTGAACCCGGGAGGCAGAGCTTGCAGTGTGCCGAGATCGCACCACTGCACTCCAGCCTGAGTGACAGGGTGAGGCTCCCATCTCAAAAAAAACCAAAAGTGTAGTACAGTCACCCATGCAGTCAGTCATTCACTCATTCATTCATTCATTCATCCAAGAAGCATTTATGAGTTCCTGCTGTGTGCCAGGCTCTGATCTAGGCATTGGGAACTGTGAACAGAACAGACTCGACTGAGAGCTCAAGGACTTTTAGTCCTAGCTGAAGAGATCAATCAAATTATTGATCAAATAATCACAGACTTGTCTGTTCTGGGGAAAATTCAAGCGGAAGGGAAGCTGGGAGGGTCAGGTGCATCAGACGTCTGCGGGTGGAGGGTGTGCAGTTTCCTAGAGAGTGGTCTGGGAGGCCTCTCTCTGAAGAGGTGACAATTGAACAGAACCTTAGATGAAGTGAGGGAGGACTCAGGGGACCTGAGAAAAGAGTGAGCAAAGCAGAGGGGGCCGCCAGTGCAAAGGCCTGAGATAGGAGCGTGCTTGGGGTGTCCGAAGAAACAAGGAGGAGGCTGGCGTGACGAGCACCAAATGATTGAGTAGAAGTGGAGATGAAGTTGCAGAGTGAACTGAGAGTCAGACGGTGGAGAGCCTTTTATTTCATTTATTTATTTATTTAGAGACAGAGTCTTGCTCTGGTGCCCGGGCTGGAGTACAGTGGAGCAATCATAGCTCACTACAGCCTCGACTTCCTAGGCTCAGTTGATCCTCTCACCCCAGCCTCTTCAACCCTAGCCTTCTCAGTAGCTGGGACTACAGGCGCACATCACCAAGCCCGGTGAAGTTTTCGGGGTTTTCTTTTTGTAGAGACATGGGTCTCACCATGTTGCCCAGGCTGATCTCAAACTCCTAGGCTCAAGTCATCCTCCTGTCTCGGCCTCCCAAAGCACTGGGATTACAGGTGTGAGCCACTGCGCCCAGTTCTACAGAGGGCCTTTTAGTCCATGCAGAGGACTTAAGATTTCATTCTGAAGGCAGTGGGAGGCTCCTGGAGGATTTGGAACTGGAAGGTAATTTGAACTGTTTAAAAATGGCCATTCTGGGCCAGGTGTGGTGACTCACGCCTGTAATCCCAGCACTTTGGGAGGCTGAGGTGGGGGTATC
>NW_012104699.1:1062502-1063471 GCF_000951045.1 Mandrillus leucophaeus | reverse complement strand
TCTCCTGACCTCGTGATCCGCCCGCCTTGGCCTCCCAAAGTGCTGGGATTACAGGCGTGAGCCACCGCGCCCGGCCCTGGGGGGACACCTTTCTTACCTCCTCCCCACTCTTCTCAGATTCATCAATAAGCTGCAGCCAGGCTCTGTGAAGAAGATCAATGAGTCAACTCAAAATTGGCACCAGGTGAGCCCAGACCCAATCTCTTCCATCCGTTCCCACAAGCCCCTCAGACCTCCCCTCTCCCCCCAGTGACCACAACCTGCCCCCCTCTAGCTGGAGAACATTGGCAACTTCATCAAGGCCATCACCAAGTATGGGGTGAAGCCCCACGACATCTTTGAGGCCAACGACCTGTTTGAGAACACCAACCATACACAGGTGCAGTCCACCCTTCTGGCTTTGGCCAGCATGGTGAGTGTGGGTGCAGGCCGGGCAGGGGGCGGTGGGCGGCACGTGTGGCCACTTGTGCCCCAGAGTCCAGTGAAGGTGACTGGCGGGCAGGGATGGGGGAGCAGGTGCTGTCAACAGCATCCAAGGGGGCCGGGCGCGGTGGCTCACGCCTGTAATCCCAGCACTTGGGAGGCCGAGGTGAGCGGATTGCTTGAGGTTGGGAGTTTGAGACCAGCCTGGTTTCACCAACATGGTGAAATCCCATCTCTACTATAAATACGAAAATTAGCTAGGCGTGGTGGCACACGCCTGTAATCCCAGTTACTTGGTAGGCTGAGGCAGAAGAATCGCTTGAACCTGGAAGGCAGAGGCTGCAGTGAGCCGAGATCGTGCCACTGCCCAGCCTGGGTGACAGAGCAAGACTCCGTCTCAAAAAAAAAAAAAAAAAAAACAGTGTCCAAGGGGATTGTGCAGCCTGGAGATCCCCTCGTCAGTCCCTGTTTTCCCTGCCCCACCCAGGCCAAGACGAAAGGAAACAAGGTGAATGTGGGGGTGAAGTACGCAGAGAAGCAGGAGCG
>NW_012104699.1:1056187-1057457 GCF_000951045.1 Mandrillus leucophaeus | reverse complement strand
AAAAAAAAAAAAAAAAATCTGGCTGCTGGATGAAGAAGGGTGGGTCTGTAGGGGACGAAGTGGAAGTTGGGAGCCCATTCCAAGAGGCCAGGAAACAGACTCTGGTGGCTGAGACCCAGGTGGAGGTGGCAGGGAGCAGTGAGTGGGCTTCTGGACTCATTAAAAGGCAGAGCCAAAAAACTTTCGAGGGACTGGATATGAGGCTGAGAGAAGGAGAAAGCGGGAGTTGGGGGCAAGTCCAAGGGACCTGCTAGGCAGGGCAGGTGGAGGGAGCGGGGAGTCTGGAGGAGGAAGCTGCATGTCAGGAGTCTGGAGCAGGGTGAGTTTGATTTGAGATGCCCAGATACCCACGGAGAGAGCTGGATGAGATGGCGAGAAACACAGGCTGCAGGGAAACGAGGGAGTTGCTGGCATACGGAGGTACCTAAAGTCAAGAGACTGAATGAGGCCAGGTGCTGTCACTCATGCCTGTAATCCCAGTATTTTGGGAGGCCGAGGCAGGAGGATCACTTGAGCCCAGGAGTTCGACATCAGCTTGGGCTATACAGTGAAACCCCATCTCTAAAAAAAAAAAAAAAAAAAGATAGCCAGGCATGGTGGTGTGCACCTGTGATCCCAGCTACTCGGAAGGCTGTGAGAGGATCGCTGGAGCCTGGGAAGTTGAGGCTGCAGTGAGCTGTGATTGCACCACTGCACTCCAGCCTGGGCGACAGAGCCAGACCCTGCATTTAAAAAAAAAAAAAAAAAAAAAAAGAGATGAGATCATTAAAGGAGTGAATCAGAGAAGAGACCCCTGCTGTCTACAAGAGAAAAGGATGCTGAGACACGCCTGCCAGAGAGGCTTGGGAGATTCCGGAGACTCAGACACACCTTGGATAAGCAGGCTTTCTGACTGGGACCTGAGTCTAATTCCTTGGCATCAGCGTCCCATTTGTGTATGTGCTTGAGTGGTTTGGAGAGGCTGCAGCTGAGAGCTGACTGCAGGGAGAAGTGACACACTAGGGTATGGCATGGCCCCTTGTGGTCATCCTGTCACCCTGCTCCTGCTGGGCTGGGCTGGAGAGGGGGAGTAGAGGACACCTTTCTTTTTTTTTTTTTTTTTTTTTTTGGAAATGTAGTCTCACTCTGTTGCCAGGCTGGAGTGCAGTGTTGCAATCTCAGCTCACTTCAACCTCTGCCTCCCAGGTTCAAGTGATTCTCTTGCCTCAGACTCCTTAGTAGCTGGGATTACAGGCATGCATCACCATGCCCGGCTAATTTTTGTATTTTT
>NW_012104699.1:1053298-1054457 GCF_000951045.1 Mandrillus leucophaeus | reverse complement strand
CCCCTCGTCAGTCCCTGTTTTCCCTGCCCCACCCAGGCCAAGACGAAAGGAAACAAGGTGAATGTGGGGGTGAAGTACGCAGAGAAGCAGGAGCGGAAATTCGAGCCGGAGAAGCTAAGAGAAGGGCGGAACATCATCGGGTTGCAGGTACTGCCCTGTCCTCACTCAGCAGAGGTTATAGAAGCCAGGAGCGCATCCTGGTGTCTGAAGGCTTTTGGGGACAGGATATTTGGCATTAAGTATACTATAGGTCGGGTAGTGTGCTTATCTGCACCTTCCATTCACAAACTCACTCTGCCAACAACCCTAGCAGAGAGGTACTTGTTCTCACCATACCCTTTCCACAGATGAGAACACTGAGGCTTGGAGAAGCTGGCTCGCTTTTGCCTAGATCTTCCAGCTGATGCGTGGCAGGCTGGGACTTGAATGCTAGAAGTCAGTCATGTGATAGGCCCACTCTGGGCCTCAGTTTCCAGTCTCGAAATGGTGCCTCAGGCAGGGTGGAGTGGCTCACACCTGTAATTCCAGCACTTTGGGAGGCTGAGGCAGGAGGATTACTTGAGGTCAGGTGTTTCAGACCAGCCTGGGCACCACCACCTCTACAACAAATTTAAGAGTTTAGCCAAATGTAGTGGTGTCTGCCGGTGGTCCCAGCTACTTGGGAGGCTGAAGGGGGAGAATCACTTGAGCATTCAAGGTTACAATGATTGCATCACTGGACTCCAGCCTGGGCGACAGAGTGAGACCCTGTCTCTAAAAAATGAAAATGAGCCGGGTGTGGTGGCTCACACCTGTAATCCTAGCACTTTGCGAGGCCAAGGCGGAAGGATCACTTGAAGTCAGGAGTTCGAGGCCAGCTTGGCCAACATGGTGGAACCCTGTCTCTACCAAAAATACAAAAATTAGCCAGCGTGGTGGTGCATGCCTGTAGTCCCAGCTACCCGGGAGGCTGAGGCAGGAAAATTGCTTGAACTTGGGAACAAATGAGATGCTGTCTCAAATAAAATAAAAGAAAACAAAAAAATAGAACAAAGTAAAATGTAAAAATAAAATAAAAAATGGGCTGGGTGCAGTGGCTTACCCCTGTAATCCCAGCACTTTGGGAGGTTGAGGCGGCTGGATCACCTGAGGTCAGGAGTTCGAGACCAGCCTGGCCAAC
>NW_012104699.1:1043658-1053241 GCF_000951045.1 Mandrillus leucophaeus | reverse complement strand
CTCCAGCCTGGGCAACAGAGCAAGACTCCGTCTCAAAAAAAAAAAAAAAAAATTAAAAAAATGTTGCCGGGCACGGTGACTCAAGCCTGTAATCCCAGCACTTTGGGAGGCTGAGACGGGCGGATCACGAGGTCAGGAGATCGAGACCATCCTGGCTAACACGGCGAAACCCCATCTTTACTAAAAAAATACGAAAAACTAGCCGGGCGTGGTGGTGGGCGCCTGTAGTCCCAGCTACTGACGAGGCTGAGGCAGGAGAATGGCGTAAACCCGGGAGATGGAGCTTGCAGTGAGCTGAGATCCGGCCACTGCACTCCAACCTGGGCGACAGACAGAGTGAGACTCCGCCTCAAAAAAAAAAAAAAAAATGTTAAAGCAGTGCCTCACCCTCTCACATCAGCTACGCCTCGTGGCCCATGATGAGGTCTGTAATTATTGGTGTGATTCTCCTTCTGACTTCCTAGATGGGCACCAACAAGTTTGCCAGCCAGCAGGGCATGACGGCCTACGGCACCCGGCGCCACCTCTACGACCCCAAGCTGGGCACGGACCAGCCTCTGGACCAGGCGACCATCAGCCTGCAGATGGGCACCAACAAAGGAGCCAGCCAGGTAAGTGGGGGCCCCCTGGGCACGCCGTCAAAGCCCGGGACACTGGTCACCCCATGGCCTGACTATATCACCCTTCGCAGGCTGGCATGACCGCGCCAGGGACCAAGCGGCAGATCTTCGAGCCGGGGCTGGGCATGGAGCACTGCGACACGCTCAATGTCAGCCTGCAGATGGGCAGCAACAAGGGCGCCTCGCAGCGGGGCATGACGGTGTATGGGCTGCCACGCCAGGTCTATGACCCCAAGTACTGTCTGACGCCTGAGTACCCGGAGCTGGGCGAGCCCGCCCACAACCACCACGCACATAACTACTACAATTCCGCCTAGGGCCACGAGGCCTTCCCTGTTTTCCCCCCAAGGGAGGCTGCTGCTGCTCTTGGCTGGATCCAGCCAGACCCAGCCGACCCCCTCTCCCTGCATGGCATCCTCCAGCCCCTGTAGAACTCAACCTCTACAGGGTTAGAGTTTGGAGAGAGCAGACTGGGAGAATGGGGGGCCCACTGGGGGGAAGGGGACCCTCCGCTCTCTAGTGCTACGGGGTCCAACATAGAGCCGGGTGTCCCCAACAGCACCCAAAGGACGCACTGAGCAAAGCTATTCCAGCTGTCCCCCCGCTCCCTCACAAGTGGGTACCCCCAGGACCAGAAGCTCCCCCAGCAAAGCCCCCAGAGCCCAGGCTCGGCCTGCCCCCACCCCATTCCCATAGTGGGAGCAAACTGCATGCCCAGAGACCCAGCGGACACACGCGGTTTGGTTTGCAGCGACTGGCGTACTATGTGGATGTGACAGCAGCGTTTGTAACGCGAGCACTTTCTTTTTTTTTCTATTTCACTGGAGCACAATAAATGGCTGTAAAATCTCCTGAGGCCTCAGAGCTGCTCTGTTTTGGATACGCTCCATATCCCGCACACACATCTGCACAGACACACGTGCCCACACGCACCCTAAGATGCACGTACACACTCACAAGCACCCTAAGACACACACCTCACTGTAGCCACTCAGACACAGGATAGGCACTCCATCACACCCACATGCAAAGTCCACACACCACACACACACACTCCCCCTTTCACACACAGATACGCACACACATGCAGTACACACTCCCCACGACATGTCAAAAAGGCATAGCCAGCTGGGCACCGTGGCTCATGCCGGTAATCCCAGCACTTTGGGAGGCTGAGGTGGGAGGATCGCTTGAGGTCAGGAGTTCAAGACCAGACTGGCCAACATGGTGAAACCTTGTTTCTACTGAAAATACAAAAATTGGCGGGGCTTGGTGGTGCATGACTGTAGTCCCAGCTACTTGGGAGGCTGAGGTAGGAGAATTGCTTGAGCCCTGGAGGTCTAGGCTGTAGTGAGCCAAGATGGCGCCACTGCATTCCAGCCTGGGCAACAGAGCAAGACTCTGTCTCAAAAAAAAAAAAAAAAAAAAAATGGCACAGTCAGAAAGTCAATGCACACACACACATACACACACATGACCCACACTGCTCTCCCAGAGGCTTGTGGATGGTGGTGACAAACAGCCTGAGTACTGGGACAGGCTGGATGGTATGTGAATCACAGAGCAACTGTCTGGGTGACCTCAGGCAGTCACTTCCCCTCCCCAGACCTGTTTTCCCATCAAAATAATGGGGACAGTGAGCCTCATGTGGTCATGAAATGGCACCCCCAGATGGGGTGATATTCTACATGTTTAATCGCTGGTAAAGACCAGGTATCAATAGAGAAAGGATGACAGGTAGGGGTCCTGGTGGGCCTGTGGGCAGGGTGAACCCCTTAGCCCCAGACTGTGAGGAGGGGAAAGGGGACAGGGAGAGAGGCACTTCTGAGCCAGGGCAATGGCCCTTTACCGACTAGCACGGGGCACCATAGGGCACGGTTAATTTTGTGCACCCCGCCCACTCTCAGCCCTCTTAAGGCTAAGCCTGCCAACCCGGGACCCTAAAAGGCTGTGTCCAGGGCCTCAACCTCCTCATGTTTCAGAGGGGACCCTGTTATCCCCGGGAGGAGGGAGAGGTCCGCACCCATGAGGATTTCGAGGAGGAGAGGAGGCAGAGAAGCGAGGAGCGGGGCACGGAGCTGTCTTCTCCCCAGGGAGGGCAGGGGTTGAGGCTGGAACGTGGAGACCTGTGGAGGCAGACACCAGAAGACCCGCGCACAGACGCACGCAGCCCCTGGGGCCTCGTAAACCAGATTCCAGGCGCTCTTGGCTTGGCTACCACAAGTCCTGCTCCCCCAGGGCCGGCGCAGGGAAGCTATGCTGAGGAGGATCCCGGTCTGGCCCAGGGCCCTGCCTCCTCGGGAAAACAGCACCATATTAGCACTTAGCCTCTGGGACTGGGGGTGGACAGGCGGCAGGAAGGGCCCCGGGTGCCAGAGGAACAAGTCCCCTTTCTGTTGGATCCCAGAGGGCCACCATCTTAAACCTAGGTGCCTGTCTAGCACACTGCCCATGTCTGTTGGCGCCTGCCAGGGCTAGCGGACCTCACCTGGGATCTTGGAGGCCCAGGGAAGACGTGTCATGGCAGAGTGGGCCTGGGGGCGGCGCACAGGCCAGATGCAGCAGCCCAGTCTGGCAGCCAGGGCTTCCGGGCCAGCTCAGTGTCTCCCCCGGCTGTTCACATTCGTCCGTGCCCTGGGTGGGCCCCAGAGCTGCTCTAACCATGTCTGGCATTTCCATCCTCAGCATGGCTCCAGGAAGAAGATGCTTTCGTCCCCTGCACTGTGGCAACGAGGACTCTGAAGCACAGGTCACCTGCCACCCAGGCTCATGAGGCCAGGTGGAGGGTCCGGCACTGCCCCAGGTTGCTGGGTGTTGTGGTCCTTGTCACCCGTGTGACCAGCTGAGGGGACATCAGCCCTCAGGTGCTCCCCATCAGCCACGCACATCCCGCCCCCACACCAGCCTTCTGAGAGTCCTCACCACCCTTGGACAAAGGTCCCTTTCATGTTTCCCTTCCCAGTGTTCCTCTTCCACCCACTACCTCCAGGACGGCCTGTGAGCTGGTCCCTCAGCCTGGACTCTGGGCTCACAAGAAGTCAGACTGTAAGTTGTGGAGCCTGGTTTCCTGGGTTCAGATCCCCTGTGCCACTTTCTGGCTGTAGGGTCTTGGGCCAGTGACCTCCTTCACCTCTAGCCTCAGTTTCCTCATCTTTGAACCTGGGGTTAGCTTGGCACCTGCCCCACAGGGTGGCTGTCAGGACACTGGGGTGATGCAGGCAAGGCCAGAGGTCAGCATCTGGCTAGAGGTGGCCCTACAATGTCACCACCTCAGCCTGCCCCTCCCAGAAGCCTCCTCTGACCACCTGTTCTGTCTCACCTACCCCATTTCCTAATATGACTGCTGTAAGCACCTGGCCAAGATGTCTGCCTGCTCCACCACCCTGAATGCTTACTGACTGAATAAAATGCTGGGCGGTGTGAAGGGCTGGCCACATGCGCCACCAGGCCACCTCCCAAACGCTGGAACCTCAGGTCCCCTCTCCTTCTTCTGGTGACAAGCCAGACGCAGAACCCAAGACATCACGGACAGCAAGGGATGTGCGCTGGCTGCTTTATTTAAGGGCTTGTGATTGACAGCTGTCCCCACCCCAGCCCTTGCTTCCTCTACAAAAGCAACTGAACACAAAACTGGGCTTCCTTGTTAGCATGGGGAGGGGGGCGGCTCCCTGTCAGGGCCCAGCCCAGGGACCTGGGGAACGGTGGCTTTGAATCCCAGGCCACGGGCACTAGAAGGTGGAGAAGGAGGGCGGGAAGTCCAGTTGAGATGGGCACGGTGCTGGTGAGGAGGCTGGAGAGGTCCAGTTCCAGCCTCTACTGGGCTTCCCTTGTTCAGGATATCAGGAAACAGCCCCCCACTTCCGCCGGGGGGGGAGCCAGAGCCCCAAAGCTGGGGGGCCAGGGGCTGAAGAAGGGAACACAGCAAAGGCTTTTGGAGCCAAGAGAGGTCAGTTCAGGCCCCTCAGGCCCAGGAACCCGCCACCACTGCGTATCTATGAGCACACACTCACGGCCACCCCAGTGACACGTGCAGCCACACACACACCCACATCCACTCCACACTGGCACACACACCCACTCACACCCACGCCCACTCTACACACGCACACAGAGGGCTGTGACAGCCCAGGACCCACACCCTGGACCCCTGGAATGTCTCTGGACCAGAACCGAACAGCTGGGTCCACAGTAGGCGGAGCTGCTCAGGGGGTGGGTCCTCTGTGTTGCTACTGATTGGCTGCCTCGCAGGCGTCTATCCAATCACTGTACACATCCACGGGTTCTGACAGATCTGAGCCGCTTAGGTCAAGGGTGATCATTGGCATTGGAACCCTGCCCTGCACCTTCTCACCCCACATAAATCAGTAGGTGGCACCTGTTCCTCTGGACGGCCTTGGCCCTGCACCAGGGCACACAGTGGGCCAGAGGAGCAGGGTCCGGACTCCAGCCCCCTCCCCATCCTCTGGAAAAAGCCCAGGTTTCTAAGGATACACGTTATGGGCGTCTGGAATTCCTCTAGGCACACAGTACAAGAGATGACTCCGGTGTTGCGGGCACGGTCCCTGAAATAGACCAAGAGAAGGGACTGGTGAGCAATGCACCCAGGGCCTGTGGGTGATGACGCCTTCCCCAAGGGAGGCAAGGGGCAGGATGGAGAACAGCGGGGAGGAGGTGGTGGGGAGGATGGATCCCTTGCCCCGTTCCCCACTCACATTTTCACATCACAGGATTTCTCGTGGTTGCAGAAGGGGCAGGTGAACTGGGTCTCAAGGGTGCCCGTCATCTTCTTCTTGGGAGGTGGCTTTCGTTTGGACTTTCTGCGCCCCATGTCTGCAGGTGGATGAGCCTGTGGGGAGTGGCAGATGTCAGTGGTTTGTGGAAACCACGCAGCCCCCCGCTCAATGCTCTAGAAAGCAGGCCGGAAAGAGGGTCTGGGACTTGCACTATGGTCCTGGGGCCTCTGCCCTTGAGCGATGAGGCGCTCAGTCCTGATACAGGGGGAAAATCCCCTGTCCCACTCTGGATGGAAGGGGTGAGCGGAGGCTCTAACCCCGTCTCTCTCACTTACTGCATGACCTGGGCAGGTTACTTAAGCTCTCTGTGCCACAGTTTCCTCATCCATAAAACAGAGACAAGGCCAGACATGGTGGCTCACACCTGTAATTCCAGACAGCACTTTGGGAAGCTAAGGTGAGAGGATCACTTGATGCCAGGAGCTGGATACCAGCCTGGGCAACAGAGTGAGGCATCATCTCTAAAAAAAAAAAAAAAAAAATTAAAAATTAGCCAGGCATGGTGGTGCAAGCCTGTAGTCCCAGCTACTTGGGAGGCTGAGATGGGAGGATTGCTTGGGCCCAGGAGTTTCAGGTTTCAGTGAGTTATGATCCAGGCACTGCACTCCAGCCTAGGCAATAGGATGAAACCCTGCATCCAAAAAAAAAAAAAAAAAAGGAAAAAAGGTCGGATGTGGTGACTCACGCTTGTAATCCCAGCACTTTGGGAGGCTGAGGCAGGTGGATCACGAGGTCAGGAGTTCGAGACTAGCCTGACCACCATGGTGAAACCCCATCTATACTAAAAATACAAAAATTAGCTGGGCGTAGTGGCGGGCGTCTATAACCCCAGCTACTCAGGAGGCTGAGGCAGGAGAATCGCTTGAGCCCGAGAGGCGGAGATTGCAGTAAGCCGAGATCACACCACTGCACTCCAGCCTGGGCGACAGCGCGAGACTCCATCTCAAAAAAAAAAAAAAAAGATTGAAATAAGGTTGCTATCGCACGAGACACCGTCTCAAAAAAAAAAAAAAAAAAGATTGAAATAAGGTTGCTATCGCACGAGACACCGTCTCAAAAAAAAAAAAAAAAAAAGATTGAAATAAGGTTGCTATCGCAGAGGAGTCTTGTGAGGTTGACACCAGGAATGGTAAGTACTTAGCTGGCGCCAATACAAGGAAGCCACTGTTCCTGGGGAGGGTGGCCCAAGAGACTCCAAGACAAGCCAGCTGTTCAGGGCTGGGTGGAGCCTAAGAGCCTAGGAGCTGGTGATTCTATACTGGCTGCTCCTCTTGTCAAGGGACATGTAAGTACCATCCATGAAGAGTGACACTCAGGGCATCTGATGGCCTCCATCCAGATGACAGACTACAGGGCAGAGAAGTGGGAACAAGCACCTCCGAGTAGAGGAACACTGTGTGAAGGCTCAGGGGCAGCTGTCTGTCCCCTGGCAGGTGGAGGAGACAGGAGGGACAGGTGGGAGGGTTCTGGGTGTTTGGATGGATCCTGGGAGCTACAAGGAGTGAAAGGGTAAAGTCACCCTGGGCTTTTGAGGGACTGCGGTGTGAGTCACAATCTGGATGAAGACAAAGGCACAGCCAGGACAGGGTTGTTGGGGTAGAGATGGCAGAGGGCGAGAGAGACAGAGGAGACATGGCAGCGGAGCGAGTGAGTATGATGAGAGGAGGAAAGTCCAGGATGACTCCCAGGTTTGTGGTGGGGACACAGTGGCTAGGGGGAGAAGGTGGCATCATTCTCTGATGTGTAACATAGAGGAAGGACAGGGTTTTGGAGAAAATGATGGGGTTGGGTGGCAGAGGGATATCTAGGAACAGATGTCCAGGAGGCAGGTGGGTGGGGAAACAGCAGCAGTTACCACCGAGCCCAACTCCCCTGCTAGGCACGGTGCTCAGGGCACTGTGCTTGCCATCCCTGAGCCTCCTATGGCACCTCCTCCAACACACACACACACACACACACACACACACACGACTGCTGGTTCTAGCATCGTTCCTCTGAGGCAGGGAAGGTCAGCAGTCTGCCAGGATCTTCCAGAATAAACAGTGGAGTTTCATTCATTATTTGCTGATCACTTCCTATGTAACATCCCCAACTCTTTTTGTTTGTTTGTTTGTTTGTTTTTGAGATGGAGTCTTGCGCAGGCTGGAGTGCAGTGGCGTGATCTCGACTCACTGCAACCTCTGCCTGCCTGGTTCAGACGATTCTCCTGCCTCAGCCTCCCGAGTAGCTGGGACTACAGGCGTGTGCACTACCACGTGTGGCTGATTTTTTGTATTTTTAGTAGAGATGGGGTTTCACCGTGTTAGCCACGATGGCCTAGATTTCCTGACCTTGTGATCCGCCGCCTTGGCCTCCCAAAGTGCTGGGATTACAGGTGTGAGCCACCACACCTGGCCAACACCCCCAGCTCTTAACAGTGATGCTTCCAATTCACTGAGTAAATAGAAGCAATCCAAAGACAGCTCCTGGGACCAACTCATTCAGCCATCCACCCACCGTCTTTATTTATTTAAGAGATGAGGTCTCGCTCTGTTGCCCAGGCTGGAGTGCAGTGGCATGATCACAGCTTGCTGAAGCCTCAATCCTCTGGCCTCAGCCTACCCAGTAGCTGGGACAACAGGCGTGCACCACCACTCCCAGCTTCGGCATGCCTCCTTTACTATGGAAGTACGTTCCTGCAAAAACAATTTGTTCATTCTGCCCTGGCTCCCATCCCCTTTTCTTTGAGCAACATCAAATTTTCCAGCTCCACTGGATCACTCTCGTACACTTGTTATTACCTCTCTCCTCATTTAAAAAGGGGGAAAAAAGAAAGTCTCTTCATCCTCTTCCAGCTATGATGCATTTCTTTGCAGACTGTTTTAGTGTACAGCCATCTGCATTCCTGTCCATCTCTCTACGCCTCTTGCCTCCAAACTTAGGTCACTGGTGGCTCTATACTGCAAATCCTAATGGCAGTCTTCCGATTTGAGGGATCCTTCCCCCGGTGAAAGCACATGTGGCTCTCAGGACCCCATGTGCTCCCTGTCCTCTGCCTCACTGGTGGCTCCTGCTAGTCTCCTATGCTCCTGCCTGTCTGCCAACTTGCTCTCATGAAGAGAGCACATGAGTTTGGGCCAGGTGCGGTGGCTCACGTCTGTAATCCCAGTATTTTGGGAGGCCGAGGTGGGCAGATCACTTGAGGTTAGGAGTTGAAGACCAGCCTGGCCAACATGGTGAAACCCCATTTCTACTAAAAATACAAAAATTAGTTGGGCATGGTGGCACACGCCTGTAATCCCAGCTACTAGAGAGGCTGAGGTAGGAGAATCGCTTGAACCTGGGGAGGTGGAGGTTTCAGTGAGCTGAGATCGTGAAACTGGCACTCCAGCCTGGGCAACAGAGCAAGACTCCATCTAAAAAAAAAAAAAAAGAAAAAAAAAGGCTGGGTGCACTGGTTCACACCCATAATCCCAGCACTTTGGGAGGCCAACGTGGGCAGATCACGAGGTCAGGAGTTCGAGACCAGCCTGACCAACATGATGAAACCCCATCTCTCCTAAAAATATAAAATTAGTCAGGCGTGGTGGTGCATACCTGTAATCCCAGCTACTTGGGAGACTGGGGCAGGAGAACCACTTGAACCCAGGAGGCGGAGGTTACAGTGAGCCGCCAAGGCACTCCAGCCTGGGCAATAGAGCAAAGAGCCCATGATTTTAATTGTTGGATCCTCTCCTTTCTGGCTATACTCACCTACATGAAGATTTCACCCAGTCTTAGGTGCCTGCTTTACACTGAGGACACCTGCTTCTCCAGCCTTGAGTCTGTCCTCTGAATTGCAGACTCTGATCTATCTGCCTCAGTCACTCCTCCACCTGATGTCTAACTTCCACCTAATACTAAATATAACATGTCAAAAACCAAGCCCCTGGCACTCCAACCTGCTCTTCCACAGTCTTCCTCATCTCAGCTAACAGCAATTCCATCTTTCCGGATAATCAAATCAAAAACAGATTCGGCCGGGTGGTGGCTCACGCCTGTAATCCCAGCACTTTGGGAGGCGGAGGCGGGCGGATCACGAGGTCAGGAGATCGAAACCATCCTGGCTAACACGGTGAAACCCTGTCTCTACTAAAAATACAAAAAATTAGCCAGGCGTGGTGGCGGGCACCTGTAGTCCCAGCTACTCGG
>NW_012104699.1:1041696-1043608 GCF_000951045.1 Mandrillus leucophaeus | reverse complement strand
GGCGTGGTGGCGGGCACCTGTAGTCCCAGCTACTCGGGAGGCTGAGGCAGGAGAATGGCGTGAAATCAGGAGGCGGAGCTTGCAGTGAGCGGAGATCGCGCCACTACACTCCAGCCTGGGCGACAGAGCGAGACTCTCCTCTCAAAAAAGAAACAAACGGAAAAAAAACAAACCTTGGATTCATCCTCAATGCCTTTTTCTCTCACACATCCCTTAGGCGATCCTCCCCCTGCCCCTCTACCTCTGAAATACAAATTAGCCGCGGCACCATGCCCAGCTAATTTTTGTATTTTTTGTAGAGACGGGGTTTCGCCATGTTGGCCAGGCTGGTCTGGAACTCCTGGGCTCAAGCGATACTCCCGCCTCGGCCTCCCAAAGTGCTGGCATTACATGCATGAGCCATTGTGCTCAGCAATAACCACTACTGAATACATCAATCAATCAGTTTGCTTGTAACTATCACTTTGGGAGGTCACGCCTGTAATCTCATCACTTTGGGAGGCCTAGATGGGAAGATCGCTTGAAGCCAGGAGTTCCAGACCAGCCTGGGCAACATAGTGAGACCTCTCATCTCTACAAAATCACAAAAATTAGTCCCGAGTCTGTAGTCCTACCTACTCAGGAAGCTAAAGTGAAAAGCTTGCGTCCAGGAGGTCGAGGCTGCAATGAGCTATGATCGCGCCACTGTACTCCAGCTGGGGAGAGACAGCAAGACTCTGTCTCAAAAAAAAAAAAAAAAAAAAAAGTCCAAACAAAATCTACGGATGAGCCCCAGGAGCTCATTTTGCCCAGGGACTACAGTCCCCCCATCCCATGAATGGGGTCTGGCGTGCACAAGGACTGCAGAGGCCTCGGCCTGTCCTGTGACAACGTTAAGTCCAAGCGCGCCAAAAGGGGATGGTAGAGGAGTCATCCCCCGAATCTGCTGGGACCCAAGAGGTGGAGGGTTGGCTGTTCCTCCAGACTCACTAAGGCTTCGGCATCGCCTCCCGACGGCCGCCCGGAGGAGCCAGGCGTCCCGGTTGTCGCGCTGGGAAGGCTGGGGTCCGGGGAAGTCAGTCTCCCCGACCTGCCTTCCCCCAAGTTCGAGGTCCCAGGAGTCTCCTCCAGGACCCCGTAAACGTACGGAGTCGAGGAACTCCCAGTCCTGCCCGGCCCCAACGCCCACTCGCACGAGCCGCACCGGCACTCACCTTCTCTAGCTGCGAAAGCTCCCTTCACCCGGGAGACAGTGACTTCCGACTCCTGCCGGAAGCGGAAACCCCTCTCCTCCTTTCAGGTCCTGGCCACCCCTAGCTGGGACAGCCCGGCAAATAGGCCTTGCCTCCTTCGCCGGTACTCTGAGCGCACGCGTACTCAAATAGGAGCGCTCCGACGGGGGGCAGTGCGCCTGCGCAAGCGTCGGTGCGTATTTGCCTGTAGCTGCGCGCGTTGCAAGTACTTCTGGTCAGCTCCCAAGAACGGCAAGTGAGGAATATGAAATACCCTTATGGCTAAATCAGGGTGAAGGGGAAGCTTGTAAGCTTGGGAGACGCTCTGCTCAAACTAAAAAGTTCAGGTTCTGATCCAGCAGATGAAGAGGGAGGTCTGAGAAGCTGCAGTGCTAACTCGCTCCCAGGTGACTTCCATGCTGCCGATCCGCAGACCATATTTTGAGTGCCCAGATTGTAATAGATGAAGTTGAGTGGACAGGCTGGGGCCAGATTCCATGGAGCCTCGTGGGCCGTGTTAAGGACTTTTATTTTTTATTTTTATTTTATTTTATTTTATTTTTTTGAGACGGAGTCTCACTCTGTCGCCCAGGCTGGAGTGCAATGGCTCGATTTTGGCTCACTGTAACCTCCGCCTCCCAGGTTCAAGTGGTTCTCCTACGTCAGCCTCGCGAGTAGCTGGGATTATAGGCGCCGGTCAC
>NW_012104699.1:1037154-1039156 GCF_000951045.1 Mandrillus leucophaeus | reverse complement strand
ACGGAGTCGAGGAACTCCCAGTCCTGCCCGGCCCCAACGCCCACTCGCACGAGCCGCACCGGCACTCACCTTCTCTAGCTGCGAAAGCTCCCTTCACCCGGGAGACAGTGACTTCCGACTCCTGCCGGAAGCGGAAACCCCTCTCCTCCTTTCAGGTCCTGGCCACCCCTAGCTGGGACAGCCCGGCAAATAGGCCTTGCCTCCTTCGCCGGTACTCTGAGCGCACGCGTACTCAAATAGGAGCGCTCCGACGGGGGGCAGTGCGCCTGCGCAAGCGTCGGTGCGTATTTGCCTGTAGCTGCGCGCGTTGCAAGTACTTCTGGTCAGCTCCCAAGAACGGCAAGTGAGGAATATGAAATACCCTTATGGCTAAATCAGGGTGAAGGGGAAGCTTGTAAGCTTGGGAGACGCTCTGCTCAAACTAAAAAGTTCAGGTTCTGATCCAGCAGATGAAGAGGGAGGTCTGAGAAGCTGCAGTGCTAACTCGCTCCCAGGTGACTTCCATGCTGCCGATCCGCAGACCATATTTTGAGTGCCCAGATTGTAATAGATGAAGTTGAGTGGACAGGCTGGGGCCAGATTCCATGGAGCCTCGTGGGCCGTGTTAAGGACTTTTATTTTTTATTTTTATTTTATTTTATTTTATTTTTTTGAGACGGAGTCTCACTCTGTCGCCCAGGCTGGAGTGCAATGGCTCGATTTTGGCTCACTGTAACCTCCGCCTCCCAGGTTCAAGTGGTTCTCCTACGTCAGCCTCGCGAGTAGCTGGGATTATAGGCGCCGGTCACCGCGCCACGCTTATTTTTGTAGTTTGGTTTTTTGTCCTTTTTTTTTTTTTTTTTAGTAGAGATGGGGTCTCACCCTCTTGGCCAGGCTGGTCTTGAACTCCTGATTAGAGGCGTGAGCCACCGCGCCCGGCCAAGGACTTTTATTGGTTTTTGTTTTTGTTTTTTTCTGAGACAAGGTCTTGCTCTGTCGCCCAGGCTGGAGTGCAGTTGCGTGATCTCGGCTCACTGCAACCTTAGCCTCCCGAGTTCAAGCGATCCTCCTGCCTCAACCTCTTGAGTAGCTGTGATTACAGGTGCGCACCACCATGCCTGGCTAATTTTTGTATTTTTAGTAGAGACGTGGTTTCACCGTGGTGGTCAGGTTGGTCTCAAACTCCTGACCTCAAGTGGTCCACCCGCCTCGGCCTCCCAAATTGTTGGGATTACAGGCGCGAACCACTACGCCCGGCCTGAAAAAGATATTTCAAGATGGAGAGAGAGAGGGATTAGCTGTGTCACATGTCCCCGAGTTGAAGAAGATGAGGAAAGAGAATTGACAGTTGAGTTTGGCAAGGGTCTGGTCCCTGGAGACCTTGATAACAGCTGTTGCATTAGAGTGTTCAGGAAAATAATTTGTAATGAAATGTATTTCAAATACAGATGCTCCTTGACTTACGATGGAGTTACATCCTGGTAAACCTATCGTAATGAAGTTGAAAAATCTTAGAACTGACAACTCAGGGACTGTCTGTAGAGGGATCTCTAGGATATCCCCTAGGGGGCAGTGTTACCCTGGGAACTGTCAAGTGTAACCAGTAGAACTGCCCTCCTGTGAGAGACCCTTTTTCAGTGCTGGTGCAAACTAGAATACACACAGGATGGAATCATACTATACAGTTACTTTGCAACTTGCTATTTCCACTTAACCATCTATACACGTATACCTAACTCTTGTTTTTAGTAGCTACAGAATTCATCGTGCGACTCTGCCATAGTATAATCAACCGTTATCCTACTGATGGACAATTCCTGGACCTTCCTGAGTTTTGCCACTATGATGATGCTGTAAAGGTCCCTGAATCAATATCCCTAAGACTGGATCTTTAGTGAAGCACAGTTTTCAAAAAAAACAGCATTTGTGAGTATAGAGTCTCACCCTGGTAATCCCAGCACTTTGGGAGGCCGAGGCGGGAGAACTGCTTGAGCCCAGGAGTTTGAGGCTAGCATGGGCAACA
>NW_012104699.1:1033713-1035523 GCF_000951045.1 Mandrillus leucophaeus | reverse complement strand
TTCTCTTTTTCTGTCCTTTCGTCCCTTCCCTCTCTTACTGCCCTCCTTCCCAGCTTTGTTGGGATGTAATTGACTGAACACAAACTGCTCATATTTAAACCATGCCTGGCTGAAATTGCATGTTTTGACATACAGGTATATCATTAAAACATGTCCATAATCAAAACAATTATTTCCATCACCCTAAGAAACTTCCTCTTACTAGTGGCCGAACATGATGGCTCATGCCTGTAATCCCAGCACTTTGGGAGGCCGAGGTGTGCGAATCACGTGAAGACAGCAGTTTGAGACCAGCCTGGGCAACACGGTGAAACCCCTTGTAGGCTCTACTACAAGTACAAAAATTAGCCAGACGTAGTGGTACATGCCTGTAGTCCCAGCTACTCGGGAGGCTGAGGCTGGAGAATTGCTTGAACCCGAGAGGTGGAGGTTGCAGTGAGCCAAGACTGTGGCACTGCACTCCAGCCTAGGCGACAGATCCAGACTCAGTCTTAGAAAAAAAAAAAGAAAAAAAAAAAAGAAATTTTCTCTTGCCCTTTTGTGCTCTGGCCCCTACTCCAGCCCCTGGCCCTAACTGATTTGTTTGTGGTTCCTATAACTTTGTCTTTTTCAGAAAGTCGTATAAGCTGACTCAGACAATGTGTAGCCTTTTGGGTTGGGCTTCTTTCCCCAGCATATGATGTTTGAAACTCACTCATTTTCCCAGCACTTTGGGAGGCCAAGGCGGGTGGATTGCTTGAGGTCAGAAGTTCAAGACCAGCCTGGCCAACATGGTAAAACCCCGTCTCTACTAAAAATACAAAAATTAGCCAGGCCTGTTGGTGTGTGCCTGTAATCCCAGTTACTTGGGAGGCTGAGGCAGGAGAATCACTTGAACCCAGGAGACAGAGGTTGCAGTGAGCCGGGATCACGCTACTGCACTCCAGCCTGGGCGACAGAGCCAGACTCTGTCTCAAAAAAAAAAAAAAAGGAAAAAAAGAAAGTCACTCGTGTTGTTGGATGTGTCAGCGGTTTGTTTCTTTTTTGTTTTCTTTTAAGATGGGGTCTCCCTCTGTCACCCAGACTGGAGTACAGTGGTACCATCACAATTCACTGTAGCCTCAACTTCCCAGGCTCCAGCAATCCTCCCACCTCAGCTTCCCGAGTAGCTGTGATTACACCTGTGCACCACCGCACCCAGCCAATTTTTGTATTTTTTTAAAGACAAGGTTTTGCCATGTTGTCCAGGCTGGTCTCGAACTCCTGGGCTCAAGCAGTCCACCTGCCTTTGCCTCTCAAAGTGCTTGGATTATAGGCATGAGCCATGGTGCCTGGCCTTGTTTCTTTTTATTATTCAGTTGTTTTCTGTTATATGAATGTCCCACACTTTATCTTTTCACCTGTCAGTGACCTGTTTTTGCATTGTTGCTGGTGTTGAGCAATTATTAGAGCTGCCATGAACCATCTCTTTCATTCTGAGCGTGGCAGATGACGCCACTCCAAAATATGCCACTTTGGTATATGGATTGTTTTGAGCTAAGGGTACTTGAAAAACAACAGGTACAGGAAAAGCACTCTGGCTTCCCTCTTTTCTCTGGCAAAGGAGATAACCTCCCCGCCATATGGAAGATGCCCTCCCCATCCGAAAGTAAAATTCTTTTTTTTTTTATTTTTTAAGACAGGGTCTCATCCTGTTGCAGGCTGGAGTGAAGTGGTGTGATCTCGGCTCACTGCAGCCTCCACCTCCAAGTCTTTTGTTGTTGTTTTGTTTTTGTTTGTTTGTTTTTTGTTTTTTGAGACAGAGTCGTAGCCCAGGCCGGAGTGCAGTGGC
>NW_012104699.1:1029442-1029988 GCF_000951045.1 Mandrillus leucophaeus | reverse complement strand
AACTCCTGACCCCAGGTGATCCACCCGCCTCAGCCTCTCAAAGTCCTGGGATTACAGGCGTGAGCCACCACATCTGACCCTGAGCCAGTGTCTTACTGTTTTGATGACAGTATGTTTTGCTGTTTGGTAAGGCAGGTATCTCACCTTCTTATTCATGATTCTTGGCCTGGGATGCTGTTTAGGAAGTGCACATGGCCTGGGTGTCAAGTGACAGACTGCCTACTGGCTGTATGAGAATCCCAGCCTCTAGTTTGACAAGTAGAGTGGCAAGATGATAGTATCTGTGACAGCTGAAATCAGGAGTGGTTGGTTGCTCAGGAGGTTTGAGAAGAGATGAAACCCTGCCGCTTGCCTGAGGGACTCTCCTGTCTTGTTTCTTGCAGGTTAAAAGGCATCTTTCCAAAAATGGCTGAACCTGGTGTGGTGGCTATGCCTGTAATCCCAGCATTTTGGGAGACCGAAGTGAGAGGATCACTTGAGGCCAGGAGTTCAAGACCAGTTTGGGCAACCTAGGGAGACTCCATATCTTTTTTTTTTTTTTTTGAG
>NW_012104699.1:1023399-1029045 GCF_000951045.1 Mandrillus leucophaeus | reverse complement strand
AATCTCAGTCTATTGCCCAGACTGGAGTGCAGTCATGCGATCTCGACTTATTGCAACTTCCACCTCCCAGGTTCAAGCAGTTCTCCCACCTTAGGCTCCCAAGTATCTAGGGTTACAGGTGCGCACCACAGTGCCTGGCTGAGTTTTGTATTTTTTGGTAGAGGAGGGGTTTCACCATGTTGACCAGGCTAGTCTCGAACTCCTGACTTCAGGTGATCCACCCACCTTGGCCTCCCAAAGTGCTGGGATTACAAGCATGATACACCATGCCTGGCCCCCATTTCTTAAAATAAATAAATTAGGCTGGGTGCGGTGGTTCATGGCTGTTATCCCAGCAGTTTGGGAAGCCAAGGTGGGCAGATTGCTTGAGCCCAGGAGTTTAAGACCAACGTGGACAAAGTGATAAAACCCTGTGTCTACAAAAAATACAAAAATTGGCTGGGCGCAGTGGCTCACATCTACTAAAATACACTTCTGATCCTGGCCCATGAGGCAGGGGCCAGAATCATCCTTGCTTCTCAGAGGATATTACAGAAGCTCAGACAGGTTTTTGTGGGTTTTTTTTTTTTTTTTGTACAATATTTATCTTAGATCGGATGGATTAACCACTGTGGTCAAGGTCATTTCTAGGAAGTAGCAGTCCCTCAATCTTAACCGCAACAGTCTAGGGAGGTCACAGCCACCCTGTCTCTTCTCACTGACTCAGAGGCACCAGGCAGGCAGGAGTCTGAATCAGAGGTCACCATCAGAGCCCAAAGACCCCGTTCCCACGGCCCAGAGCACAGAAAGAAGAAGTGACACATCCAATGTCACACAAAGACTGAGTGGCAGGGGAAGGGGGATTGTAACTCAGGCTCCCTCCTTTACATTAGCCAGATACTTCTACCGAGCATCAAGAACCAAAGCTCTGTGCCAGGCAACTGGGAACCCAAGGACGCCGGGAGGAATAAATCAGGGTGGGCGCTGGCCCTCAGGCAGCCTCTGCCTTGCTGAGGAGACAACACCAGTCAGTACTCAGCCATCTTAATTAATTATTTTATTATTTTATTTTATTTTATTTTATTTTATTTTTTTCTCTTTTTTTCTTTTTCTTTTCTTTCGAGACAGGGTCTCACTCTGTTGCCCAGGCTGTCAGGCTGAAGTACAGTTGTGCTATCACAGCTCACTGCAACTTCCGTCTCCGGGGCTCAAGCAATCCTGCACAGCTGGGACTACAGGCATACACCACCACACCCGGCTAATTGTCTTTTTTTTTTTTTTTCTTTTTTAGATGGAGTCTTTCTCTGTCGCCCAGGCTGGAGTGCAGTGGTACGACTTTGGCCCACTGCAACCTCCACCTTCTGGGTTCAAGCCATTCTCCTGTCTCAGCCTCCTGAGTAGCTGGAATTATAGGTGCCCACCACCATGTTGGCTAATTTTTGTATTTTTAGTGGAGACAGTGTTTTGCCATGTTGACCAGGCTGGTCTCGAACTCCTGATCTCAAGTGATCTGCCCACCTCAGCCTCCCAAAGTGTTGGGATTACAGGTGTGAGCCACCACACCTGCCCAGGATTGCATTCTGGAAGGATAACTCCTTAATTATAACAGTGGGCCAGACATGATGGCTCACACCTGTAATCCTGCATTTTGGGAGGCTAAGGAAGAAGGATCCCTTGAGATCAGGGGTTTGAGACCAGCCTAGGCAACATAGCAAGATCCTGTCTCTACAAAACACACACACACACAAAATTAGCCAACAGTGGTGGAATGAAGCTGTGGTCCCAGCCACTCAGGAGGCATAGGCAAGAGGATAGCTTGAGCCCAGGAGGTGGAGACTGCAGTGAGCTACGATTGCACCATTGCACTCCAGGCTGGGCAACAGAGTGAGACACTGTTTCAAAAAAAACCAAAAAATTATAACAGTAACACATACACCTTGTAACAAATTCAACAATAGTGACATCTATGAAGTAGCAAATGATACCAAGATACACACACGCACACATAAAGTAACAAATGAGCCAGGTGCAGTGACTCATGCCTATAATCTCAGCACTCTGGGAGGCCGAGGCAGGTGGATCACCTGAGGTTGGGAGTTCAAGATCAGCCTGACCAACATGGAGAAACCCTGTCTCTACTAAAAAAATACAAAATTAGCCAGGCATGGTGGCGCACGCCTGTAATCCCAGCTACTCAGGAGGCTGAGGCAGGAGAATCGCTTGAATCCTGGAGGCAGAGGTTGCAGTGAGCCGAGATTGCGCCACTGCACTCCAGCCTGGACAACAAGGGCGAAACTCCGTCTCAAAAAAAAAAAAAAAAAAGTAAAATAACAAATGAAAGGTGACCATTTCACCAAGTGCCTCTCCCCAGAAGAAACCTCAGTTACTTTTTTTTTTTTTTTTGAGACAGAGTCTCCCAAACTGGAGTGCAGTGGCATGATCACAGCTCACTGCAGGATCCCCTTCCCAGACTAGAACGATTCTCCTGCCTCAACCTCCCAAGTAGCTGGGATTATAGGCGTGCATCACCAGGCCTGACTAATTCTTTTGTATTTTTTAGTAGAGGTGGGTTTTTGCCATGTTGGCCAGGCTGGTCTTGAACTCCTGTCCTCAAGTGATCTGCCTGCCCCCACCTCCTAAAGTGCTGGGATTACAGGCGTGAGCCACCGCGCTCAGCCCTGTTACATTTTGTCCAGGTTTGTTTCACTCCGCTAGGCAAGCAGCTGGAGCCAAACAATTGGGTCCCTGCCATGTAGCAGTTGCAAGTGGCGGTTGAGGGTGGGCCAAAGGAAGGGTTCCTGTGCCTTGCCTAGTGCTGGTGACTTGGGTTGCCTCGGGGTGGGTATTACTTAACTCTCTCTCAGAGGGGAACTGTGTTCCCCTGCAGCTGTCACATCAGGTCTAGCACTCCACTTTCAGTGTTTATGAAAGAAACAGGCCCTGAGATAATTTTTTTTTTTTTTTTTTTTTCCTGAAACAGAGTCTCACTCTGTTTCCCAGGCTGGAGTGCAGTGGTGTGATCTCGGCTCACTGCAACCTCCGCCTCCTGGGTTCAAGTGATTATCCTGCCTCAACCTCCCGAGTAGCCAGGACTACAGGCACCTGCCACCACGCCCAGCTATTTTTTGTATTTTTAGTAGAGACAGGGTTTCACCATGTTGGCCAGGCTGGTCTTCAACTCCTGACCTCAGGTGATCTGCCTGCCTCGGCCTCCCAAAGTGCTGGGATTACAGGTGTGACCCACTGTGCCTGGCCCTGAGATAATTCTGCTTCTAGAAGTTTTCTTACACATTACTTTTACAGTATTGGTCCAGGTATCACCACTGCAGCCTTGTTGATAAGAGGGAAATAATTATTATTTAATCTATTTATTTAGAGACAGAGTTTCGCTCTGTTGCTCAGTCTGGAGTGCAGTGGCACGATATCAGCTCACTGCCAACCTCCACCTCCTGGATTCAAGCAATTCTCCTGTCTCAGCCTCCCAAGTAGCTGGGACTACAAGCACACGCCACCATGCCCAGCTAATTTTTGTATTTTTAATAGAGTTGGGGTTTCACCATATTGGTCAGGCTGGTCTTAAACGCCTGACCTCAGTTGATCCACCTGCCTCACCCTCTCAGTGTTGGGATTACAGGCGTGAGCCACTGTGCCCAGCCTAGAAGGAAAGATGTAAAAAGACCACAGCTGGGCGCCATGGCTCACGCCTGTAATCCCAGCACTTTGGGAGGCCGAAGTGGGTGGATCACGAGGTCAGGAGTTCAAGACCAGCCTGGCCAAGATGGTGAAATTCCATCTCTACTAAAAATACAAAAATCAGCCAGGCATGGTGGTGGGCTCCTGTAATCCCAGCTACTTGGGAGGCTGAGGCAGAGAATTGCTTGAACCCAGGAGGCGGAGGTTGCAGTGAGCCAAGATCTCGCCACTGCACTCCAGCTTGGGGGACAGAGTGAGACTCTGTCTCAAAAAAAAAAAAAAAAAAAGACCTCAACGAGGCTGAGCACTTTGGCTCACGCCTGCAATCCCAGCACTTTGGGAGGTTGAGGCAGGAGGATCACTTGACCCTGGAAATTTGAGGCTGCAGTGAGCTATGATCCCGCCATCGTACTCTAGTCTGAGTGACAGAGCAAGATTCTGTCTCTCAAAACAACCCCCAAACCAATAAAATCCGGCAAGGGGCACTAGCAAGGAGCCAGTGACATAAGGCAGAAGCTTCGTGGCTGTCAAAAAGAAGGGCAATCTTGTTCCTTTTCCCTGGGAATCCTGCAAACATGTCTGCCACATAGGTAATGCATGGACAAGGTCATTTGTTATGGCATTGAGGACTGCGAAATTGTTGGGAGTATTACAGGAAAGGGGTCTCGATCCAGACCCCAAGAGAGCATTCTTGGATCTTACGCAAGAAAGAATTCAGGACTGGGCATGGTGGCTCAAGGCTGTAATCCCAGCACTTTGGGAGGCCAAGGCAGGTGAATCACCTGAAGTCAGGAGTTCAAGACCAGCCTGGCCAACATGGTGCAACCCCGTCTCTACTAAAAATACAAAATTAGCCAGGCGTGGTGGTGGGGGCCTGTAATCCCAGCTACTTGGGAGGCTGAGGCAGGAGAATTGCTTAATCAGTTGAACCCAGGAGGTGGAGGTTGCAGTGAGCTGAGATTGCGCCCCTGTACTCCAACCTGGGTAACAGTGAGAGATTCCATCTCGAAAAAGAAAAAGAAAAAAAAAAAAAGTGGAGTCCAGTAACAGGAACGCGTGCAGAACTATGTGTATATTGTGTCGCTTTAAGTGTGAAAAATGGGAATGTGTTTGCAGTGGCATGCACCTGTAATCTCATCTACTTGGGAGGATGAGGTGGGAGGATCACTTGAGCCCAGGAGCTCAAGACCAGCCTGGGCAACATAGCAAAACTCTGTCTCTGAAAAACAGTCTGGAAGCAATAGCTCATGCCTGTAATCCCAACACTTTGGGAGGCTGAGGCAGGAGGATTGCTTGAGCCCAGGAATACAAGACTGGTTTGGGCAATAGAAAAAGACTCCTATCTCTACAAAAAAAATTTAAAAATTAGTTAGGAGTGGTGGTGCGTGCCTGTAGTCCTAGCTACTTGAGAGGCTAGGGCAGGAGGATTGCTTGAGCCCAGGAGTTTGAGGCTGCAGGGAGCTATGATTGCACCACTGCACTCCAGCCTGGACAATATAGCAAGACCCCTCTCCGTGAAGAAATAAAATAATAGGCTGGGCACGGTGGCTCATACCTGTAATCCCAGCACTTTGGGAGGCCGAGACAGGCGGATCACGAGGTCAGGAGATCGAGAACATCCTGGCCAACATGGTGAAACTGCATCTCTATTAAAAATACAAAAAATTAGCCAGGCGTGGTAGGAGAGGCCTGTAGTCCCAGCTACTCGGGAGGCTGAGGCAGGAGAATGGCGTGAACCCAGGAGGCGGAGCTTGCAGTGAGCCGAGATCACACCACTGCCCTCCAGCCTGGGCGACAGAGCAAGACTCCGTGGGCGTGGTGGCACGTGCCTGTAATCCCAGCTACCCGGGAGGCTGAGGCAGGAGAATCGCTTGAACCTGGGAGTCGGAGGTTGCAGTGAGCCGAGATCGTGCCACTGTGCTCCAGCCTGGTGACAGAGTATAAGACTCCATCTCAAAAAAAAAAAAAAAAAAA
>NW_012104699.1:1018147-1023192 GCF_000951045.1 Mandrillus leucophaeus | reverse complement strand
CCCCCAAACCCCCGGGGCTCAAGCAATTCTCTTGCCTTAGCTTCCCAAGTAGCTGGGATTACGGACATGTGTCACCACACTTAGATAAGTTTTGTATTTTTAGTAGAGATGGGGTTTCATCATGTTGGCCAGGCTGGTCTTGAACTTTTGACCTCAAGTGATCCGCCCACCTAGGCCTTGCAAAGTACTGGTATTATAGGCGAGAGACATCCTGCCTGGCCCATTTTATTGATTGATTGATTGATTGATTGATTGAGACAGATTCTTGCTCTGTCACCCAGGCTGGAGTGCAGTGGCATAATCTCAGCTCACTGCAACCTCCGCCTCCTGGGTTCAAGCAGTTCTCCTGCCTCGGCCTCCTGAGTAGCTAGGACCATAGGCGCCTGCCACCACAACTGGTCAATTTTTTTTTTTTTTCTTTTTTTTTAGACAGAGTTTCACTCTTGTTGCCCAGGCTGGAGTGCAGTGGCGCAATCTTGACTCACTGCAACCTCCACCTCCCAGGTGCAAGTGATTCTCCTGCCTCAGCCTCCGAGTAGCTGGGACTACAGGCACATGCCAGCAAGCCTGACTAAGTTTTTGTATTTTTAGTAGAGATGGGGTTTCACTATGCTGGCCAGGCTGATCTCGAACTCCTGACCGCAAATAATCCACCTGCTTTGGCCTCCCAAAGTGCTGGGATTACAGATGTGAACCCCCGAGGCTGGCCTCTGCTTGGATTTTAAAATCACATCCATGGATAAGGCAACTGGGTTATGGATGGGGTAAGAGACGGAGGCAAGGAACAGTGGCTCAGGGGAGCCCAGCCACTCTAACCAGGAGAATATAACACACCAGTGGCACTGGTTCAGCCTTGGCAACTATTCTTTTATTGAACATCAGTGACAGAAAAATGCTTGATTTAGGAGGAAGCTTTCCCTTACTCCCCCACTGCACCCCGGAACTCAGCAAAGGTGAGCCAGCCACAGAGCATAACACTGTGGCTGGGACACGTGTCCATGTCTGTTTCACATACGTGGGCATCTGTGCCACAAGGGTCACGTGGCACCACAGTTCATCAGCTGTGCTTCCCCTTCCTGCCGTGCTGCAGCGCCACAGGTCGGAGGAAAAGCCTCTCTGTGAGTAGGGTCCCAGCAGGGCCCACCCACCAACAGTGGGGATCGGGCCTCAGAGCTGGGCAGTCATGGGAGTTCAGGGCCTGGCTCGCCTCGGTAGGCTGGTCTTAAAGAGGGACTTGCCCGAGGCTTCGATGTAAGTGACAGTCATCTCTTTGGAGCTGATCTCCACATAGGCAAAGCCACCCAGTGAGTCTTCAGTCCCATAGTGGAAGCGCAGATAGCCGTTGGGGACCTTGCGCTGGTGCCGCTTCGAGGGGTCCATGAAATTCCCAGCGCCACTCAGCACATAGCCCACGCCGTTCTCATCTTGCAGGTACTGAGGATGGAGGACAAGGGGTCAGTGGAGACCCAGCTTTGAGCAGGGAGCCTGCCTAAGGTCCAGGGCTTGATCTGGCCCTAACCACAGAGTCACCTTGAGGTATGTAACCCCTCCTGGCTTCAATTTCCCAACTGTTAGGAGTGTATTAATCCTATTTCATAGGTAGAGCAATTAGTTAAGAAATTGGTGACCAGGTGTGGTGGCTCATGCCTGTGATCCCAGCACTTTGGGAGGCTGAGGCGGGTGGATTGCTTGAGCCCAGGAATTTGAGACCAGCCTGGGCAACATAGTGAGACCTTGCCTCGACAAAAAAATTCACAAGGACCGGGCACGGTGGCCCACACCTGTAATCCCAGCATTTTGGAAGGCCAAGGCTGGCAGATCACTTGAGGTCAGGAGTTCGAGACCAGCCTGGCCAACATGGTGAAACCCCGTCTCTACTAAAATATAAAAATTAGCAGGGTGTGGTGGCGTATGCTTGTAATCCCAGCTACTCAGGAGACTGAGACAAGAGAATCACTTGAACCCAGGAGGCGGAGGTTGCAGTGAGTTGAGATCGTGCCACTGCACTCCCTCTCAAGAAAAAAAAAAAAGCCAAAATTAGCTGCGCGTGGTGGCACACGCCTGTAGTGTCAGCTACTCTGGAGGCTGAGGTGTGAGGATCACCTGAGCCCGGGAGATTGAAGCTGCAGAAAGCCCTGATTGTGCCACTGCACTCCAGCCTGGGTGAAAAACAGTGAGACCTTGTCTCAAAAAAAAAAAAAAAGAAAGAAATTGTCAAGTCAAAGATATTATTCTGGCTTTGGAGTGTTTTCCTGGTTAGACAGCAAGATTTGAGGGACAGTCTAGACATTCTGAAGGCCACAGGAGCCCCTTAGACAGCGGGAGGACCCCAGCCATGTGGACATCAGCTGGGATGGGGGCCCCCTCACGCAGCTCCCACCCTGCCCACAGGACCCTCACCTGCAGATTGTGATCATGGCCGCACAGGTAGGCGGTGACCCTGTATGTGGCCAGCAGTGGTCGTAGCTGCTTGACCAGGCAGTGGGTAGGCCCGTGCTCGGCTATGGACCACACGGGGTAATGGCCGGCCACCAGCACATAGTCCTCCCTGGCTGCTGCCAGCTGTTTCTTGAGCCAGGACAGCTGTGTGCGGGCCAGCTTCACGTCTCGGGGCCTCTCAGGCTGCTGACTGAGGAAGTCATCTGAGTTGCCACATAGTGTCACTGTGTCCAGCATAAAAATGGCCACAGACACATTGGTCCGTGGGATCTTGAAGCGCAGGCGGTAGAAAGGGCTGGGGAAGTTCCTGTGGAGGGGATAGAGGTCGTGGGTGCACATCTTGGGCCCAGAAGTCCCAGAGTCAGCTCAAGCCACAGGGCCCCTGTGTCCCCGCTGTGTGAGGATCTGGGGGAGGCAGGGCTGAGGGTGGCTCACCAGCGCTTGGAGATTTTAGAGTAGGCAATCTGGGCAGAGACGTTGCCGAGGTGGTCATGGTTTCCAGCCAGCACGTACCAGGGCACGTTGCGAAGGGAGCGGTCAGAGAATACGTCCTCAAAGGTCTCCTGTAGCAAACAGATAGGGCAGGCCCCTTCCCTGGGGTCATTGGCTACCCTGATCCTCCTACCAAGTCAGGGGCCAGGGGTAAGGGAGACATGGAATGTTCCCGGCACCCAAAGGTGCCCCATCACCTTCCCTCTGCCCTCTCCAAAGGAAGGTCACTAGGTAAGGTGGCTTCTCCCCACTGTCCGCCCCCACCTCCTGCCCCACTCTGTTGGGCACAGACCTGGAACCTCTTGTCATTGACGTCTTGTACACCAGTGAAGTAAAAATTGTCCCCTAGAGACAGGATGAAGTCTGCACCCAGGATCTGCACGCTCCGAGCGATCTCCTTGGCATTGGCCATTTCCCGGGCCGTGTGGAATGGGGCATTGGGGACCCCTCCCCAGTCGCCCACGGCTACAAAGCGCAGGGCAGGGGTGGCACCATCAGCCAGGGAGGGTAGCAACAAGGCTTGTAGGAAGAACAGCGCCGTCCACATGTCCATCTGGGAGAAGAGAGACAAGCATAGGTGGCCCGGGCTGTGACAAGGGCAGGGAGGCCTTGAGACCCCCGCCTGCCCTGAGATAGTGGGAGACCGCTTGCTACAGGCTGCCCCTGCGGGAACCCCTTGGTGCCCTAGTTCTCAGGACACGGCTGCACAAGCTGGCTTAGGGTAGGGGGGGTGATCTGTGAGAGGGCGAGCTGCACCAAGATGGCCTCGCAGGCCCGTTTCACCCTCCTTCCACCTAGCCTGCCCAGCACTCACCCTGGGGGAGACACAGGCCAGTCACTGGAGGCTCTGAGAGGCTGGTGGGCTCCAGGGCAGAACTGCTGGTCCCTGAGCCTTTATTCCCTGGGGAGGAAGTGGATCATTCGTGAGGATGATGCAGTTTCTCCGAGGGCTGTCCCGGGAGCCCTCCCCTTGGGTCATGTGAGCCCTGCCTGGACTTCCCTGGAGCAGGACACGGGATTGGGGTGGGGGTGGGAGGATCTGGGCACACGTGTGCAGCAGCCTCGGCCCACACAGCCTCCGGGTCAACCTGTAGGGGCCTGTTTGTGCTGTGGGCTTGACATGTCCTGGGTATCTCTGTGTGTCTGTGTATCTGAGTGTCAGTATGTGTGTGTGACGCTTGAGAGACTGTGGCTGCGATTACCCAAGACACATCTGCACCTTCTTTCTCTGAGTGAGGGCTTGCCTGTGTATGTCTGGGTGTGTCTTGCTTCCTGCGTGCAGCTGAGCATACCTACCTGGGCCTCGGCTCTGTACCTGACCGGGTTGCTGCAAACCTGTACGCCGAGCCTGTGTGGCCTGTCTGCGATGCACGCCTGCGTTCTCACGTGGCACTGGGTGGGAATCCCTACGGATGGAGTTTTGTGTGTGTCCATGTGTGTGCCTGGGTTGCGTCTCTAGGGTGAGTTGCGTGTGTGGTGTGGGATGTGGGTTTGACATCTGAGTGCGGCACTCTGTGTGTGTCCCTGTCCTCCCCCTGCCCTCTCTCCACCCCACAGATAAACACCAACCGGCCTCCCTTTTCCAGGAAGTCCTGCCCACACCCTCCCCTCCCCCCAGACTCCCATTCCTGCAGGAGGAACCAGGCAGGAGGCAGCTAGCTGGTGACAGCGCGCGTGACCGCAGACCTCTGACCCTCATGGTCTAGGCAGCTGTCTGCAGGCCCTCCACGGGACCGCAGCCTCGGAGAACAGGAGGCCCTGCACCTGCGGCCGGTCAGACCTGCTCCTCACCTTCCTGCCTGCCTCCTCGGTGCTGGGCGCCACCGAGACACGTCCGCGAACGTTCACGAGTCCCTTCAGTCCCTGCGAGGGCGGACCCGAGAGAGAGCCCTCATTCAACGCCGAGGCCACTGGCTCAGAGATCTCCCCGGGTCACCCTGAGAAGTACTTGTTCCCCCCTATCCCCAGCCTTGCAGCAGCGACCAAGGGGAAGGAAGTGGGTGATGAGGGCAAGGCGGAGACCCCTCCCACGGGGCTGCGCGTATCTCACCTGCCGTCGGCGGGGCGGGCGCTGCGGCCGGTGCCCAGCTGCAGATCCGCAGGCGATCGCATTC
>NW_012104699.1:1013724-1017292 GCF_000951045.1 Mandrillus leucophaeus | reverse complement strand
TTTTGAGACAGTTTTGTTCTCCTTGCCCAGGCTGGAGTGCAGTGGCGCAATCTCGGCTCACCACAACCTCCGCCTCCCGGGTACAAGCGATTCTCCTGCCTCAGCCTCCCAAGTAGCTGTGATTACAAGCTTGTACCACCACACCCAGCTAATTTTATATTTTTAGTAGAGACGGGGTTTCTCCATGTTGGCCAGGCTGGTTTCTAACTCCCGACCTCAGGTGATCTGCCCACCTCAGCGTCCCAAAGTGCTGGGATTACAGGCGTGAGCCACTGTGTCCGGCTGGTCTCCTGTTTTTTAAAAAACTTACTATTTAGCTGGGCGCGGTGGCTCACGCCTGTAATCCCAGCACTTTGGGAGGCCGAGGTGAGCAGATCACCTGAGGTCAAGTGTTCCAGACTAGCCTGGGCAACATGGCGAAATCTCATCTCTACTAAAAAGACAAAAATTAGCCGGAGGTGCTCCCTTGAACCCAGGAGACAGAGGTTGCAGTGAACTGAGATCGTGCTACTGCACTCCAACCCAGGAAGAGGAAGGAGGTTGGACTGAGCCAAGATCATGCCACTCCAGCCTGGGCGACAGAGCAAGACCCTGTCCCCAAAAAACAGAAAGAAAAAAAAAAAGAAATCTGAAGCAATTATGACCAAATGTTAACATCTGTTTCTTCACGTGGTGGGTACAGGCATGCTTTGGAAGCTTCTATGCTTCCTGTATTTTGAGATCACACAAAATTATGTTTATTATCTTATTGTGCTACATGATCTTTGTAGAAAAGTTGGTAAATTCCGGAATGCACAAAGAAAAATATTGTAATAGGCCGGGCGTGTTGGCTCAGGCCTGTAATCCCAGCACTTTGGGAGGCCGAGGCGGGTGGATCACGAGGTCAGGAGGTTGACACCATCCTGGCTAACACGGTGAAACCCCGTCTCTACTAAAAATACAAAAAATTAGCTGGGTGTGGTGGCGGGTGCCTGTAGTCCCAGCTACTTGGGAGACTGAGGCAGGAGAATGATGTGAATCCGGGAGGAGGAGCTTGCAGTGAGCCGAGATGGCTCCACTGTACTGTAGCCTGGGCGACGGAGCGAGACTCTGTCTTTAAAAAAAAAAAAAAGAAAGAAAACGATTATAATAGCCAGAAATGCCCCTGCCCAGAGAGACAGTATCCATTAATTTTTCTCTGCCTATGTTTGTCTTCAGAAAAATGGGATACTATTGGCACTATTTTATAACTTTTTAATTTGTATTAGCACTTTCTATATTTTTTATTTTTTTATTTTTATTTTTATTTTTTTTTTTGAGACAGAGTCTGGCTCTGTCGCCCAGGCTGGAGTGCAGTGGCCGGATCTCAGCTCACTGCAAGCTCCGCCTCCCGGGTTCACGCCATTCTCCTGCCTCAGCCTCCCGAGTAGCTGGGACTACAGGCGCCCGCCACCTCGCCCGGCTAGTTTTTTGTATTTTTAGTAGAGACGGGGTTTCACCGTGTTAGCCAGGATGGTCTCGATCTCCTGACCTCATGATCCGCCAGTCTCGGCCTCCCAAAGTGCTGGGATTACAGGCGTGAGCCACCGCGCCCAGCCTAGCACTTTCTATATTTTTTAAATTGATAAAGCTGGCCAAGCGTGGTGGCTCAGGCCTGTAAACCCAGCCAATGTGGGAGGATCGCTTGAGCCTAGGAGTTCAGGACCGGCTTGGGCAACATGGCGAGACCACGTCACTACAAAAAACATAACAAAATTAGCCAGGCATGGTGGTGCACACCTGTGGTTCCAGCTACTCAGGAAGCTGAGATGGAGGATCACTTGAGCCTGGGAGTGTGAGGCTGCAATGAGCTACGATTGCACCACTGGCCTTCAGCCTGGGCAACACAGCTAGACTGTTGTCTCAGAGAGAGAGAGAGCACATAATGAAAAAAATAAGCCTGATCTTGTATAGAACATGTAATAAAACCTGTGGGTTCTTGGCCATCTCTCTCTGGTCTCCTCCAGGGTTCTGAATAAGCTCTTCTCTCTCTATTCACCCAGGAGAACTCTCTTCTGCTCATTTTCTGTGGGGCTAGATCAGGATGTGACTCAAAATCTCCCTCCACCTCCACCCTTGCCTATTTTCCCAATCTCAGATGTCAACAACCCCACGAGTGAGTTCCTCCTTTTGCCAGTACATCCAGGTCCTGTTCTCCGCTGCCGTCCCTACCCAATCCCTTTCCTTCCTTCCTCCTGCCAATCCTGCTCTCCCTGTTTCTTGCTCCTCTGACCTCCTCCGCATTGCTTGACTGTCTCAGATACACTCTGGCCTCAGGGTCTTGGCACTTTCTCTTCCGCCTGCCTGGAGGGGTCTTCCTTAGTCAGATACTGAGGTCACCCATTGTGTTCAAGTTCCTTTAATTTATCTGAAAAGAGGCTGGGCATGGTGGCTCCCGCCTGTAATCCCAGCACTTCGGGAGTCCAAGCCGGGTGGATCACTTGAGGCCAGGAGTTCGAGACCAGCCTGGCCAACATGGTGAAACCCTATCTCTACAAAAATACAAAAATTAGCCAGGTGTGGTGGCACAAACCTGTGGTCCCAGCTACTCGGAAGGTTGAGGCAGGAGAATTGCTTGACCCTGGGAGGCGGAGGCTTCAGTGAGCCAAGATTGTGCCACTGAACTCTAGACTGGGTGACAGAGTGAGACTCTGTCTCAAAAAAAAAAAAAAAGAAAAAGATAATTTATCTGAAATTATCTGAAATGTACCACCCTGCCCCCATCATTGTCTGACTCTCCTGTTGCTGTCGTTTTCTCTGCAGCACTTACCACTGCTTGAGAAAACTACCCACTCGTTTATCTTGCTTTCAATTTATCTTGCTTTCAGTCTGTCTTCCGTTAATGAAAGCTTTGTTTTTTTCTTTTTCTTTTTTTAAAACAGAGTCACCAGGCTGGAGAGCAGTGATGCGATCACAGCTCACTGCAGACTCACCTTCTGGGCTCAAGTGATCCTCCCACGCCCCTCAGCCTCCTGAGGATTGAGACTACAGGCACACACCACCACACCCAGCTAGTTTTTGTATTTTTTGTAGAGACAGGGATTTGTCACCTTGCCCAGGCTGCTCTTGAACTCCTGAGTTCAAGCAATCCTCCCACCTCAGCCCCCCAAAGTGCTGGGATTACAGGAGTGAGTCAGTGCACCTGGCCTGTTTATTTAAAAAATTAACATTCACTCTCAGTTTATTGGCTAAGTTTAGAAGTAGTATCAGAAAGTCTAAGAGAACTTCTTGTTCTCCTTTTATTTGTATGTTTGCACTGTAGACTTTTAAAAACTGCTAAGGACTTCTCAAGGTGTTTACTTGGTGGAGACATTTAAAAAGATTCAATAGGCCGGGTGCAGTGGCTCAGTCTGTGATCCCAGCACTTTGGGAAGCTGAGGCAGGCAGATCATGAGGTCAGGAGATCGAGACCATCCTGGCTAACATGGTGAAACCCCGTCTCTACTAAAAATATGAAAAATTCCCTAGGTATGGTGGCACGCGCCTGTAGTCCCAGCTACTTGGGAGGCAGAGGCAGGAGAATTGCTTGAACCCAGGAGGCAGAGGTTGC
>NW_012104699.1:1010848-1013274 GCF_000951045.1 Mandrillus leucophaeus | reverse complement strand
TTTTTTGTATTTTTTAGTAGAGACGGGGTTTCACCGTATTAGCCAGGATGGTCTCGATCTCCTGACCTCATGATCCACCCGTCTCGGCCTCCCAAAGTGCTAGGATTACAGGCTTGAGCCACCGCGCCCGGCCACACTTGTAAAATGTTAATTTAAATCCACTAAACTTATAAACAGACCCAAAGATGCATTCAATGACCTTTTTTTTTGGGGGGGGGGGACAGAGTCTTACTTTGTCACCCAGGCAGACTGGAGTGCAGTGGCACGATCTTGGCTCACTGCAAGCTCCGCCTCCCAGGTTCATGCCATTCTCCTGCCTCAGCCTCCCGAGTAGCTGGGACTATAGGTGCCCACCACTATGCCTGGCTAATTTTTTGTATATTTTTTGTAAAGATGGAGTTTCACTGTATTAGCCAGGATGGTCTCAATCTCCTGACCTCGTGATCCGTCCGCTTCGGCCTCCCAGAGTGCTGGGATTACAGGCATGAGCCAGTGACCTCTTAAAGTGATATTTTTCTTTTTTTTTGAGATGGAGTGTCACTCACTCTGTCACCACCCAGGTTGGACTGCAGTGGTGTGATCTTCAGCTCACCACAACCTCCATCTCCTGGGTTCAAGAGATTCTCTGCCTCAGCCTCCTGAGTAGCTGGGATTACAGGTGTGTGCCACCATGCCCAGCTAATCTTTTTTGTATTTTTAGTAGAGATGGGGGGTTTCATCATGTTGGCCAGGATGGTCTGGAACTCCTGACCTCAAGTGATCCATCTGCCTTGGCATCCCAAAGTACTGGGATCACAGGCCTGAGGCCAGGCCTCGAATTAATTTTTTGATGTTTCACTGTGCCAGGTGTATAAGTAACGTGTTAGTTGTGATTGTAACTAAATAAAGCCTTAAGGGAAACTGTGTTTCTAAATTTCTAAATTGACTACACATTTACAAAGGAACCCACAAAGATGGATTTTTGGGCCAGGGGCAGTGGCTCACGCCTGTAATCCCAGCACTTTGGGAGGCTAAGGAGGGTGGATTGCCTGAGCCCAGGAATTCAAGACCAGCCTGGGCAACAAGGTGAAACCCTGTCTCTACTAAAATGCAAAAAAATTAGCTGGGTGTGGCGGCGGGCACCTGTAATACCAGCTACTTGGGAGGCTGAGGCAGGAGAATCGCTTGATCCCAGGAGGCAGAGGTTGCAGTGAGCCGAGATCGTGCCACTGCACTCCAGCCTGGGCGACAGAGTGAGACTTGATTTCCAAAAAAAAAAAAAAAAAATCCATCTTTTTTGGGGTCCCAAGCCTTCAAAATTCCAAACACTGTCATGAGTTAGTTTGAGGAACCAAAAATTGGCCTTTGTGGCTGGAGCAGAGTCAGCAAGGGGGAAGTGAGTCCGGAAGGTTGAGTCTGCAAGGTTGAGGGCAAGGAAGAGAGAAGGGAGTGGGTGGGGCAGGTTGCGTGAGCTCTTGGGGGCTGCAAGGAAGGGACCTTTTATCTGGGTCAGGTGGGAGCCACAGAGGGTTCTAATCAGAGGGACAGATCTGACTTAGATTTTGCATAATGTCCCCCAGCTGTGGGCTGTGGGCATGGGCTGCTGAATAGGTGGTTTAGGTGGGCAAAGATGAATCACGTTGTCCCCCACCCTTTAAAAATTAAAAGATAGGGCCGGGTGCGATGGCTCACGCCTGTAATCCCAGCACTTTGGGAGGCAGAGGTGGGCGGATCCCCTGAGGTCAGGCGTTTGAGACCAGCCTGACCAACAAGGGGAAACCCTGTCTCTACTAAAAATACAAAAAAATGAGCCCGGCGTGGTAGCAGGCGCCTGTAATTCCACCTACTCGGGAGGCTGAGGCAGGAGAATCGCTTGAACCCGGGAGGCGGAGGTTGCAGTGAGCCAAGATCATGCCACTGCACTCCGGCCTGGGCTACAAGAGCAAGACTGTCTCAAATAATAATAATAATAATAATAATAATAATAATAGGCCGGGTACGATGGCTCACACCTGTAATCCCAGCACTTTGGGAGGTTGAGGTGTGTGGATCACGAGGTCAGGAGTTCAAGACCAGCTTTGTCAACATGGTGAAATCTATCTCTACTAAAAATACAAAACTTAGCTGGGCATGGTGGCTCGTTCCTGTAATCTCAGCTACTCAGGAGGCTGAGGCAGGAGAATCGCTTGAACCGGGACCCAGGAGGTGGAGGTGAGGTTGCAGTGAGCCCAGATCGTGCCACTGCACTCCAGCCTGGGCTACAGAGCGAGACTCCGTCTCAAATAATAATAATAATAAATTAATAATAGTAATCGGCCGGGCGCGGTGGCTCAAGCCTGTTATCCCAGCACTTTGGGAGGCTGAGACGGGCGGATCACGAGGTCAGGAGATAGAGACCATCCTGGTTAACACGGTGAAACCCCGTCTCTACTAAAAAATACAAAAAA
>NW_012104699.1:1009676-1010709 GCF_000951045.1 Mandrillus leucophaeus | reverse complement strand
AATGGCGTAAACCCGGGAGGCGGAGCTTGCAGTGAGCCGAGATCCGGCCACTGCACTCCAGCCTGGGCGACAGAGCGAGACTCTGTCTCAAAAAAAAATAAGAAGAAGAATAAAAATAATAGTAATCAACTAAAATTAAAAGACAGGCTTGGCATGGTGGCTCACACCTGCAATCACAACACTTTGGGAAGCTAAGGCGGGAGGATCACTCGAGCCCAGGAGTTTGAAACAGGCTGGGTGACATAGTGAGACCCCATCTGAATTTTTTTTAAAGATTAAAAAGGCAGAGCCTCTCTGCTCCTCCCATTTGACAGACAGCCACATCTTTTCATGCAGTGAAAAAGGCATGTCCCTGAGACACCGTGGTGAAGGTGAAGGCAGGAGTAAATGGATTTGGCCATATTGGGTGCCTGGTCACCAGGTACCAGAGCTGCTTTTAACTCTGGCAGAATGGATGTTGTCACCTCAGTGACCCCTTCATTGACCTCAACTACATGGTCTACATGTTCCAATATGATTCCACCCATGGCAAGTTCCACGGCACCATCAAGGCTGAGAAGTGGGCTGGATGTGGTGGCTCATGCCTGTAATCTCAGCTACTTAGGAGGCTGAGGTGGGAGGATCACTTGAGATCAGGAGTTCAGGACCAGCCTAGGCAACATAGGGAGATCCTCTCTCTCTTAAAAAAAAAAAAAAGACTGAGAAAGAGAAGGGAAACTTGTCATCAATAGGAAATGGGAATCTCATCCTCCTCTTCCAGAAGCCAGATCCCAGCAAAATCAAATTGGGTGATGATGCTGGCGCTGGTTTTGTCATGGAGTCCACCACCAGCATCTTCACTATCATGTAGAAGGCTGGGGCTCCCTTAGAGGGGGCAGCCAAAAGGATCATCATCTCTGCCCCCTCTGCCCGTGCCCCCATGTTTGTGATGGACGTGAACCATGAGAGGTACAAAAACCCCATGATTGTCAGCAATGCCTCCTGCACAACCAACTGCTTACCACCCGGCCAAGGTCATCCACGACAACGTTTT
>NW_012104699.1:1001275-1009415 GCF_000951045.1 Mandrillus leucophaeus | reverse complement strand
GTTTTCTTTCTTTCCTTCCTTCCTTCCTTCCTTCCTTCCTTCCTTCCTTCCTTCCTTCCTTCCTTCCTTCCTTCCTTCCTTCCTTTTTCTTTTAAATGGGGATGGAGGCCAAGTGCATTGACTCATGCCTGTAATCCCAACACTTTGGGAAGCTGAGGTGGGAGGATCACTTGAGCCTAGGAGTTCAACACCAGCCTGGGCAACATAGCAAGACTCTGTCTCTACAAAAAGTTAAAAAAAAAAAATTATCCAGGCGTGGTGGGGTGCGTCCCAGCTACTTGAGAGGATGAGGTGGGACGGTAGCTTGAGCTTGGGAGGTTGAGGCTGCAGTAAGCCAGGATCATGCCACTGCACTCCAGCCTGGGTGATGGAGTGAGACCCTATTTCTTTCTTTCTTTTTTTTTTTTTGAGACAGAGTCTCGCTGTGTTGCCCAGGCTGGAGTGCAGTGGCATGGTCTCAGCTCACTGCAAGCTCTGCCTCCTGGAGTGAGACCCTATTTCATAAATAAATAGAGACAGGGGTCTCACTTTGTTGCCCAGGCTGGTCTTAAACTCCTGGACTCAAGCGATCCTCCCACCTTGGCCTCCCAAAGTGCTGAGATTACAGGCTGAGCCACTGACCCTGGTCATCCATGACAACTTTGGCATCATGGAGGGGCTCGTGACCACAGCCCCTCTGGGAAATTGGCATGAGAAATATCATCTCTGCATCTACTGGTGCGGCCAAGGCTGTGGGCAAATTCCTGCACTGAACAGGAAGCTCACTGGCACAGCCTTCCAGAGAGTCCCTGCCGCCAATGTGTTGGTGGTTGACCCGATCTGCTGTCTGGAGAAAACTGCCAGCTATGATGACCTCAAGAAGGTGGTGAAGCAGGCATTGGGGGCCCCCTCAAGGGCATCCCAGGCTACACTAAGGACAAGGTTGTCTCCTCCGCCTTTATTTTTAAATTATATATATTTTTTGATACGGAGTCTCGCTCTGTTGCCCAAGCTGGAGTGCAGTGGCACGATCTTGGCTCACTGCAACCTCCGCCTCCTGGTTCAAGTGATTGATTCTCCTGCCTCAGCCTCCTGAGTAGCTGGGATTACAGGTGCACACCACCATGCCCAGCTAATTTTTTTGTATTTTTAGTAGAGACAGGGTTTCACCATGTTGGCCAGGCTGGTCTCTCGAAATCCTGACCTCAAGTGATCCACCTGCCTCGGCCTCCCAAAGTGCTGGGATTACAGGTGTGAGCCACCGTGCCCGGCCGTCTCCTCCAACTTTAACACTGACACTCACCCTTCCACCTTCTGTGCTGGGGCTGGCATTGCCCTTGATGACACTTTGTCAAGTTCATTTCCTGGTATGACAATGAATTTGGCTTCAGCAACAAGGTGGTGGTCCACACTGTCTCCAGGGACTAAGACCCTCAGACCAGAAGGCCCAGTGAGAGTATGAGAGGAAGACAGAGGCCTTCAGCTGCTCAGGAGTCCCTGCTGCACTCAGCCCCCTGCCACACTAAGAATTTCCCCAAGACACAGTTTCCGTGCCAGACCCCCTGAAGAACAGGGAGGGGCATATCAGTAAAGCAATAAAGTCCTCTGTACTCAGCAAAAAAAAAAAAAAAAAAAAAAAAAAAAAATTACTCATGCCTGTAATGCCAGCATTTCGGGAGGCTCAGGCGGGAGGATTGCTTGAGCCTAGGAGTTTGAGACCAACCTGGGCAATATAGTGAGACCTCGTCTCTATTACAGACAGATGATAGATGGATGGATAGAAGATAGACAGATTAGATAGATAGATAGATAGATAGATAGATAGATAGATAGATAGATAGATAGATAGATAGATAGAAAGAAAGAAAGAAAAATTAGGTGGGTGCCTTGGGCAGGGAAGTCCTTAGGGATGCTCTGCTGTTCCCGCAGCCTGAGCGCCTTTTTCAGACGCTTTTACCTGTCCACTGCTGCCCCTGAGTGGCCACAGCCTGAACTGCAGCACTGTCGGCAGACCCAGCTACCCTTCTGTAGAACAAATGAATGCTCCTTCCAGCCCCTCTTGCTACTAGGCCTGTGCAGGGCATGGACAGATTCTACAGCGGATCCAGCCAGAGACTGCCCCAGAGAAACTCCCAGGGGTGAGATGGGAGGAGTGAGGTACGCTGGGATTGGAATGTTTGTAGGATAGCATGATAACATGAGGAGCAGCTGGATTCCCAAGAAATTGCCATTTCCTCACCCACACAAACTAAGGGACTGATTTCCAGTCTGGAGAATGGGAGGGCAGGATGAGCTGTGGAGGCTCAGGCTGGTGGTTTGGAGGGTGGCATGATGTAAACGTAGCTGTTCACTGTTGTAGTTTGCCGCCACCAATTGAGTCTGGCTAGGTTCCAGGTGGGTCAGTAATCTCAAATGGGGCCGGACGCAGTGGCTCACACCTGTAATCCCAGCACTTTGGGAGGCCGAGGTGGGCGGATCACTTGAGGCCAGGAGTTTGAGACTAGTCTGGCCAACATGGTGAAACCTCGTCTCTACCAAAAATATAAAAAATTAGCTGGGTGTGGTGTGTGCGCCTGTAAGCCCAGCTACCTGGGAGGCTGAGGCAGGAGAATGCTTGAACCCAGGAGGTGGAGGTTGCAGCGAGCCAAGATTATGCCACTGCACTCCAGCCTGGGCGACAGAGCGAGACTCTGTCAAAAAAAAAAAAAATCCCAAATGGGGAGAGGTGAGGTGGGGTCTGTCATGCCAAGGAGTTGGTCTTTTTATGACCTGCCTCCCACTTCTTTCCTCAATGATTTTTTCGTTTTGTTTTGTTTCTGTTTTTGTTTTTGTCTTTTTTGAGACGGAGTCTCGCTCTGTTGCCCTGGATCTCTGTTCACTGCAAGCTCCGCCTCCCGGGTTTATGCCATTCTCCTGCCTCAGCCTCCCTAGTAGCTGGGACTACAGGCGCCCGCCACCACACCCGGCTAATTTTTTTGTCTTTTTTAGTAGAGACAGGGTTTCACCGTGTTAGCCAGGATGGTCTCGATCTCCTGACCTCGTGATCCACCCGTCTCGGTCTCCCAAAGTGCTGGGATTATAGGCGTGAGCCACCGTGCCCAGCCTAATTTTCATATTTTTTAATGGAGTTAGGGGTTGGTCTCACTATGTTGCCCAGGCTGGTTTCAAACTCCTGGGCTCAAGTGATCCTCCTGCCTTGACCTCCTAAAGTGCTGGGATTACAGGCATGAGCCATCATGCCTGGCCACAGATTCTTTATTATTTTTATTCTGCCATCTTCCCTGAATTCTCTAACCTGCCTTTTTTTTTTTTTTTCCAGGCAAAGTCTTGCTCTGTTACCCAGTCTGGTGCACGATCTCAGCTCACTGCAACCTCCACATCCCAGGTTCAATAATTTTTTGTATTTTTAGTAGAGACGGGGTTTCACTATGTTGGCCAGGCTGGTGTCGAACTCCTGACCTTGTGATCCGCCTGCCTTAGCCTCCCAAAGTGCTGGGATTACAGACCTGAGCCACTGCACCTAGCTTAACCTGCCTTTTTTTTTTTTTTTTTTCAAAGACAGAGTTTCACTCTTGTTGCCCAGGCTGGAGTGCAATGGCGCGATCTCTGCTCACTGTAACCTCAGCCTCCCCGATTCAAGCGATTCTCCTGTCTCAGCCTCCCAAGTAGGTGGGATTACAGGCATGTGCCACCATGCCCAGCTAATTTTATATTTTTAGTAGAGACGGGTTTCTCCATGTTGGTCAGGCTGGTCTCTAACTTCCGTCCTCAGGTGATCCGCCTGCCTCAGCCTCCCAAAGTGCTGGATTATAGGTGTGAGCCACTGCACCCAGCCTAACCTGCCTTTTTATACTAATACGTTACTTTGGGTCTCATCCCACATCACTTCCTCAGAGAGTATCCTTCCTCTCACCTCAGTTACTTCTACTTTTTTTTCCACGTATAGATGTTTTCTCAGGGACCAGAGGGTATGGGAGGAAGCCTTGGCAGGCCTCATCCCAAATCCCCGTTTCCCTGAACATCAGGCCCTCCCTCCTCTTCCTGTCCTCCCTGGCCTAGCCTGGGCTCCCTCCTGTTCTGAGGCAAGGCAATTGCTCCATGTCATAGTGAGTGTGGAGTTCCCTGCACACACTGCTGACCTTGTGTCCAGAAGGAGTTAGAAGGAAGAGCCCAGGAAGTGCTGGAAGACAACAGGGCCTACTCTGGCAAGCTAGAATCAAGCTCTGCATTAAATGCAAATATTGGCGTGGCGGTGGCTCACATCTGTAATCCCAGCACTTGGGGAGGCTGGGGCGGGAAGATCACTTGAGCCCAGTAATTCAAGACCAGCCTGGTCAACATAGTGAGACCCCATCTACCCACCCCCTGCGCCCCCCACACACACCACCGCCACCAACAAAAACAAAGTTAGCAGAGTGTGGTGGGGTGTGCCTTTGGTCCCAGCTGCTAGGAAGGCTGAGGCAGGAGGATGGCTTGAGCCTGGGAGGTTGGGGCTGGAGTGAGCCGAGATCATGCCACTGCAGTCCAGCCTGGGTGACAGTGCAAGACCCTGAAAGAAAAAAAAAAAAAAGAAGGGACGGAGGGAGGGAAGGAGGGAGGGACGGGGAAAGGAAGGCAGGAAGGCAGGAAACAAACCAAAACAAGGCCAGGCGCGGTGGCTCACGCCTGTAATCCCAGCACTTTGGGAGGCCGAGGCGGCGTATCACTTGAGGTCAGGAGTTGGAGACCAGCCTGGGTAACATGGCGAAACCCCAAACCCCATTTCTACTAAAAATACAAAAATATAAAAATTAGCCGGGCGTGGTGGCGGGGTGCCTGTAATCCAGCTACTCGGGAGGCTGAGGCACGAGAATTGCTTGAACCCGGGAGGCGGAGATTGCTGTGAGCTGAGATCGCACCAGTGCACTACAGCCTTGGCGACAAGAGCAAAACTCCGTCTCAAAAAAACAAAACAAACAAACTCTTAAATATCCCTCGGGCTGGCTGTAGGGAGGAAACTCGGCCTGAAAGGAGCAGTGGCTAGAGCCAGTCAACACTGCTCCGCACAGCCAAGTTTCCATGGCTTCCTACGTCACTCAGGCCTTAGGGGGCGGGTCATGGAGCCCTATCCAATCAGGGGCGCCGGGGCGGGGCCCTGCCAACTGTCCATTCAGATGCGCCTGGGAGAGGAGGGCAGGGCCTGCGCCTCCCCACGGAGCCTTTGTTTCTGGCGTCAGCCCCCGCCCGGGCTCGCGTCTCCCTTTCTCCGAGAGGCCCAAGGTGTCTCCGCCGCAGCCTCTGTCGCACCGTGACTTGTACAGGTCGCGGGAGTCGTAGGGAAGGCGCTGGGACACCTGGAAACCGAGAAATGGTGCGTGTGAGGGGCCAGGCGTCCCCAGACCGGGGGGAGGGGCTGGTTGGAACCGGCCGGAACCGGCTGTGGAGGGACCCAGGCCTCCCTGCCGCGACTCCGGGGTCTGAGTTCCCTGGCGCAGCTGGGCCCCCGGTCCCCTCGGCCGCAAGGTGGGGCTGGGCCAAGAGCTGGGACCCCGGGCGTCCTGTCCCGTCCCTGCGCGACGCCTGCGGCCCTGCAGCCCCGCGTCTCCCCAGATGGTGCGGGGGCCGCGGGAGGGTCATGGGGGGAATCCCGCCTCGGGTGTGGGGTTCGTGTGGCAGGAGCTGCGGTCTGTGGCCGCCCCCCCAGTCCCTTCTTTCTCCCTTTAAAAATTAGGAGTTTATTTGAGCAAACAGCGGTTCATCGGTGGAGAAGCTCTCGGTCGTGGTTTGTGGCTTGGGGATCCTTTGGAGGGGATGGAAGGAAAGGCTGTAAGGTGCAGGAGAAAGCGAACCAAATTCAGTACTTGGTTAGTGACAGTTATGTAGTCGCCTTATTTGCTCTATCCAGCTGGACATTTTCTGCTTATGTAGTCAGAGGTGGATTGGTGGTTGTGGTTTAATAACCCCGAATTTTATTTCTCTATAAACTGGTAATTTATAAGAATTTCATTAGAGACTGGAGCGTGGTGGCTCACACCTGTAATCCCAGCGCTTTTGGAGGCCAAGACAGGAGGATCGCTTGGGCCCAGGAGTTGAAGACCACCGTCGCAATATAGCGAGACCCCATCTCTATTAAATTTTTTTAAATGAACATATTCATACTGAGACCAAAAAACTACTAAAATTTTTAAAAATATAAAATCAAATAAAAGAATTTTATTTGAGTTAGATTTTTGTTTCCTTGGGTAGGAAACCAGGACACCATAGCCACAGCCTTCTAATTGCCTCCTAATTAATTATTTTAACACTCCCCAGGGGGACAGGGTCCCAAATCCTTGACCTTGTTCCCCTAGCCTGACTCCTCTAGGGCTTGTAAATAATTCTTGATACCACTTCTTTCACCATATTCCCAAAAGCTAACTCCAGTCATGACATGATCAATTCTTTGTCCTTTATTGCACATTTCAAACGAATTAATTTGTATTACTTTTTTCAAGGAGCGATTGATTGGTCTTTTAAAAATACTCGTTTTCTGTTTCTGAACATTTCACAGGAGAGGAAAGCAGAGAATACATGTATGAGACCCTGCTGTAAGAAAACCTTTGTGCCTCTTCTCCTTTTCTCTCTCCTAGGCACAGGAATGTTCTCAGAATGTCTTTTGGTTGGCCTGGTGCCATGGCCCACGTCTGTAATCCCAACACTTTGGGAGGCCAAGGCGAGAGAATCACCTGAGGCCAGGAGTTTGAGACCAGCCTGAGCAACATAGTGAGACCTGGACCCTAAAATAAAAAAAAACAAAAAACAGTGTCTTGGGTTGGGGTTCCCCTTTGGAAACTTTAAACTGTGATGTGTCTTCAGAGCATCCTCCTTTCCTGGTCCTGGGCTTCAGGGCTGTTTGGGCTGACACAAGATGCCCACAGCAGCCAGATGTCTTCAAGGGTCTAGTGAATATCAGCCTGCTGAGTCTGCTCCCACTGGACAGCCTGAAGTATGGGCTGGGGCCTCTTAGTGGAGGAGCTGGGTGTCCTGGGGTTGGAGGAGTTTTTTGATCTCCCATCCCTCTCAAAGCTCACCCCTGGGACACTCAGCTTTTTCTTCCCCTAATTCCAGATTCCATTCCTTGTGGGACACATTGGTGTCCAGCCAAATGGATGATGGTATTGAGGGGAAAAACAGATACGATTCTTGCCCTCTGGATTCTTTTAGACTAGTGAAGTGAGGAAACTTATCCCAAGGACAGGAAAAGCCATCCTATTGAGGTGATGCAAGAACCTGAAAAGCAAAATGTGCTTTAGGCAGACGGGGGACAGAATGCAATGTCTCTTGGAAGGGTGCTCACTGAGCCCTTCAGTGAGCAGTTTAGGGGGTGGGCGATATCCCAGGTGATAGAATGACCTGACCTAGGCCAGGCGCAGTGGCTCACACCTGTAATCCCAGCACTTTGGGAGGCTGAGGTGGGTGGATCACTTGAGGCCATGAGTTCGAGACCAGCCTGGCCAACATGGCGAAACCCTGTCTACTAAAAATACAAAAATTAGCTGGGTGTGGTGGCGGCTGCCTCTAATCTCAGCTACTGGGGAGACTGAGGCATGAGAATCACTTGAACCGGGGAGGCAGAGGCTGCAGTGAGCCAAGATCATGCCACTGCACCCCAGCCTGGGTGACACAGTGAGACTCCTTCTCAAAAAAAAGAGAATGACCTGAAACTTGAGTCAGATATACCTCTGTTCCAGGTTAGCACAGCCCCTTCCTGGGTTTGTCTCCTGCAAAAGATTTGTTCACTTACTGGAGTTTTAGTTTAGTTTTTTTTTTTTTTTAAAGTAACTATAAATGTATTTCATCTGTAGAGCTTGAAATATAAGACAGTTTCCCAAAGAGGCAAGAAGGAAGTGGGTTTCAGAAAACATTAAATATCTAGTCTTATCTTTGTTAAAAATTACTACTTACGGCTGGGCGTGGTGGCTCACGCATGTAATCCCAGCACTTTGGGAGACCGAGGCGGGCGGATCATGAGGTCAGGAGATCGAGACCATTCTGGCTAACACGGTGAAATCCTGTCTCTACTAAAAATACAAGAAAATTAGCCGGGCGTGGTGGCGGGCACCTGTAGTCCCAGCTACTTGGGAGGCTGAGGCAGGAGAATGGTGTGAACCTGGGAGGTGGAGCTTGCAGTGAGCTGAGATCG
>NW_012104699.1:998015-1001225 GCF_000951045.1 Mandrillus leucophaeus | reverse complement strand
ACTTTTTTCTTTCCCAAAGCAAGTGTTGTAAGTTTCTCAAGTATGTTATCTTTTTGGGGCGGGGAGAGGGGTGGAGGTGGTGATTTCAAATGGAATTCCAGGGCTTAGTGCTGGGAATACTACTAAGGAAAAGAAAGAGAGAAAAACTCTCTTCTATCATGACTGCAGAAAAATGAGTACATTCCCACAAGTAAGTGTAGTAAATACATTGGTAAATTAAAGAGATTCACCAAAACATCATTCCTCTGCTTTGCAGTGTGGCAAACTTGTGACAGTGGATAACTGTTCTCTTCCTGTTATCTCGACATCAGAGTTTAATGCGAAGTCCTAATAGGACAGGACTTGGCAACTCCTAAAAGTGTTCAAATATGATTTAGTACCTGATTTATTACCAGAGAGAGAATAAATAGCATTTATTGTCTGAAGAGGATGGATACTTTTACTTTTTCTGTTAAGGTATGAAATATAAGTGCCTTACAGTTTCCTTCCCTGCTATAAACAGTCAATGTGAGTGATTTTGCTGGATTCTTCAAACCCTGGGTATTTTTCTCATTGAAAATTAAGTGCATAACCTTGACTGGGAAACAGAGACAGCAGACTAGTAACTTCAAACTAAGGCCAATCTTGAGCCTTCAAAGAGAGGACATTATAGGCCCAGTTGTTCTTGCTGGGGAGCCTCCCCTGCAGTGTCCCAGCTGCTCACAACTGACGTTGGGTGGAGCCCTTTACACTGAGAGAAGCTCAGAGCCCCGGAAAGCTGGGGATCCACAGGCAGAAGGGGTTGAGGTGATGCCCTTCTGAGAATGTACTTGCTATTATCTTGGGTCTGTTTCTAGACATTTCTAATGAAATAAATCTGGATTTAGGTAAGGAGTGTTTTTTTTTTTTCTTTTTACTTTTTTTTTTTTTTTGTGTGTGCGACAGGGTCTCACTCTATCTCAGGCTGGAGTGCAGTGGTGCAATCATAGCTCACTGTAGCCTTGATCTCCTGGACTCAAGGAATTCTCTCACCTCAGCCTCCCAAGTAGCTAGGACTACAGGCACATGCTGTGATGCGTGGCTTATATTTTTTAAAAAGTTTTTTAAATAGAGACAGGATATTATGTTGCCCAGGCTGGTCTCTAACCCCTGGCCTCAAGCAGTCTTCCCACCTTAGCCTCCCAAAGTGCCAGGATTACGGGGGGCGGGATTGGGGGGCGCGCTGCCACACCAGACAGGACTTTAGAAGACTTTCTTCTAAAGGAGAATTGAAAGGGAAGAAGGCACCAAGTGTAAAATCTGCAAGCGGCCAGGCACGGTGGCTCACCCCTGTAATCCCAACACTTTGAGAGGCCGAGGCGGGCGGATCATGAGGTCAGGAGATTGAGACCATCCTGGCTAACACAATGAAACCGCGTCTCTACTAAAAATATAGAAAAATTAGCCGGGTGTAGCAGCCGGCGCCAGTAGTCCCAGCTACTCTGGGACTGAGGCTGAGGCAGAAGAATGGTGTGAACCCAGGAGGTGGAGCTTGCAGTCAGCCAAGATCGCGCCACTGCAGAGCGAGACTCCGTCTCAAAAAAAAAAAAAAAAAATTGCAAGCATCTCAGCCTGGGCTCAGTGGCTCACTCCTGTAATCTCAGCACTTTGGGAGGCCAAGGCTGGCGGATCACAAGGTCAGGAGTTTGAGACCAGCCTGACCAACGTGATGAAACCCTGTCTCTATTAAAAATACAAAAATTAGCCAGGTGTGTTGGCGCGTGCCTGTAATCTCAGCTACTCAGGAGCCTGAGGCAGGAGAATGGCTTGAACCTGGGAGGCGGAGGTTGCAGTGAACCAAGATCACGCCACTCCATTCTAGCCTGGGCGACAGACAGAGCGAGACTCTGTCTCAAAATGAGTAAATAAATAAATAAATCTGCGAACATCTCAAAGTTTAGACAGAAAAGAATTTTCTTTCATAGGAAGGAGCAAATGATGAGAAAGAAGGTGGGAGGTGGAAGGCAGGATGCAGGGTGTACAATCCCACCTAGATCTTGAAGGCAATCTGTTCTTAGGAGGGTCATCAGAGGGATTGTGTATAGGCTCAGGCTGAAGGCGGGTCAAGGTTCAGGGGCTGGAGGAAGGAGAGAAACTTAACCAAGGTTTGGTTAACAGGTACTTTGTTCTGACTGATCACTGAAGACAAAACTGTTCAGCTAATCAATTATGAGGGAAAAAAAGGGAATTTCTAGTCTGTGTGTGGCTTTGCCATAGGTAAAAAAGAAGTGTCATCTAAGTCATAATGAGAAGAGTGTTTCTTTGTGTAAGCGACTCCTGCAGAATACAAAAGATGGGGGAATTTCTTTAACCATAGCTATTTCCAGGATTACCTACCTATCCAATCTTCCGCCGCCATTTTCCCTTACATCCTTCCCTTCCGTTTGGCCATTTTTGATTTCTATGCAGTTGCTGAGAAGTATGGGTGATCCCTGGGGCTTGTGACTGGCATCTGCAGTGGGGCAGTGTTATCGTCTGAGCCCTGAACCTGTGGGGTCCCTGTTAACTCTGGGTAGTGTCAGAATTGATTTGTTGAATGCTTAGTTGGTGTTGGAGAATTGGAGATTTAGTTGGTGTTCAGCAAACACCACACAGTTGGTGTCAAAAATGGTGTATGAAAAAAGACACTACAGATCAGAACCTTCACCTGACTGGGTAAGTGTTGGCTGTGAGAACTGAGACCCTGGAGGAGGGAGCATTTCCACACTGGGGAGAGGAGAGTAGGGTGTGTAAAACACCGGTGGACTCACCACCCAGGTTCATAAACGGATGTTGGGCATTTCTGGTATGTCCTGATCTCATCTCCCTTCTGTACTCCCAGGTGACCAGGTCCTCATTTTTAAAAGGTGATTCTTAATAGTTTTACCATCTATTTATCATTAGGCTGAATTTTGCTTGGCTTTTCCTCTTTTGAGTTTTTAGTAAGTTATTACCATTAATATTATGCCAAAAAGGGTTTTTTTGTGGTTTCTTTGCCTGTTTATTGCATGCATGCTGGTTTCTGCATTTAGTTTGGAGGTTAGGATTTCAGCCAATGAAATTTAATTTTTACGGAGGATGGTGGTGGAATACAAACATTCAGTCTGTTAACAACCCTAGGCCGGGCGCGGTGGCTCAAGCCTGTAATCCCAGCACTTTGGGAGGCCGAGACGGGTGGATCACGAGGTCAGGAGATCAAGACCATCCGGGCTA
>NW_012104699.1:991768-996735 GCF_000951045.1 Mandrillus leucophaeus | reverse complement strand
TTTTTTTTTTTTTGTAGATGGGGTCTTACTATGTTGTCCAGGCTGATCTCTAATTCCTGGGCTTAAGTGATTCTCCCACCTTGGCCTCCCAAAAGACATAAATATGGTGTCATATTTATCATATATATCATACAATTGATGAATCAATATATCATATATGATGGATCAAAATTGGTGAGCCAATATGTTACTAAAGTTCAGACTTCATCAAAATTGGTAATTTTTGTTCTTCGAAGGACACCAAGAACTTGAAAAGATAATTCACGAAGTGGAAGAACAACTTGCAAATCCTGTATCTGGTGGGAAATCGTATTCAGAAGCAGCCTGAGTCTCAGTCCCCTCCATCACACTCCATCAGGGTGGGGACTGAATTGGCAGCCAGGACTCCCAGGTATCCTGTCCCATCACTGTAGGAGGCAGTCTACCTCCTGGACCTCTCTGAACAGTTGTGCACCTGCAATCCTGGATCTCACCCAGATCATGGGGTGACAACAGGAAGTGGCCATCCAGAGAGAAATCTGAGCTTGGTGTTTTGGGTTTGTGGGTGGGAGGTACTCTCAGGACAACCTCCCCCTCTGTGGAGTCAGACTTGGGTGGGCCCAGCAGAGTGGCATGTGTGGTTCCCAGCTCCTTCATCCCGAGTGGGTGGGAGCCTGTCATCCCCTATGCATTCCAGATATATGAAGCAGGGTCTCAAGTTTACAGCCTTGTTCCCTGTTAAAGAGAGATTGCCCTGGAAACTTGTCAAGGAATGTCAAGGAAGAGTTTATTCAGCACAATTGCAGTGAGTCATGACAGCTGTAATAGGGGAGGGAGATTGAACTCAACCTTGAATGCAGCAAGAATATTATTGGATTTATAGCCAATGGACAAGGTGAGGGAGAGAATGGAACTTGCTTGGGTCTCATAGGTGGTGGAAAAAGAACTTGATTGGATATTAAGGTAGGAGGAGTCTCTATAAACTACCTCAGATAGATTCTTGCTGAAACCGACTTCTGGAGGCCAGTGCCAAGGCCTAGTCAAAAAGAGGGCTCTGAGGAGCTTGACTCAAGTTTGGTGAAGGAAGGAGTACTTGAGCCCTCTTCAGCCTAGTTTTTCTTTTCTTGTTTTTTTTTGAAATGGAGTCTTGCTCTGTCTCCCAGGCTGGAGTGCAGTGGTGCGATCATGGCTCTCTGCAACCTCCACCTCCCAGGTTCAAGCAGTTCTCTGCCTCAGCCTCCCAAATAGCTGGTTTTTACAGGCACCCACCACCACGCCTGGCTGATTTTTTTGTATTTTTATTAGAGACAAGGTTTCACCATCTTGGCCAGGGTGGTCTTGAACTCCTGACCTTGTGAGCCACTGCATCTGGCCTCTTCAGCCTAGTTGTTCCCAGGGCTCTGTATTAGTCTGTTTTTGTGCTGCTAATAAAGACATACCCAAGAGTGGGTAATTTATAAAGGAAAGAGGTTTCATTGACAGGTCAGTATGGCTGGGGAGGCCTCAGGAAACTTACAATTATGGTGGAAGGGGAAGCAAACATGTCCTTCACATGGCAGCAGCAAGGAGAAGTGCAGAATAAAGGTTGGGGAAGCCCATTATAAAACCAGATCTCATGAAAACTCACTGTTATGAGAACAACATGGAGGTAATCCCCCCAATGATTAAATTATCTCCCACTTGCTCCCTCCCATGACACGCAGGGATTAGGGGAACTATAAGAGGATATTTGGGTGGGGACACAGCCAAATCATATCATTCCACCCCCAGCCCCTCCCAAATCTCATGTCCTCACATTACAAAACAATCATGCCCTCCCAACGGTCCCCCAAAGTCTTAAATCATTCCGACATTAGCTCAAAAGTACAAGTCCAAACTCATTTGAGACAGGGCAAGTCTCTTCTGCCTATGAGCCTCTAAAATCAAAAACAAGTTAGTTACTTCCTAGATACAGTCAGGATACAGGCATTGGGTAAATACACGCATTCCAAATGGGAGAAATTGGCCAAAATAAAGGGGTAGAGGCCCTATGCAAGTCCAAAATCCAGTAGGGCAGTAATTAAATCTTCAAGCTTTGAAATAATATCCTTTGACTCCACGTCTCACATCCAGGTCACGCTGATGCAAGAGGTGGGCTCCCTCAACATTGGGCACCTCTGCCCCTGTGGCTTTACAAGGTACAACCCCCACTCCTTGCTGCTTTCATGGCTGGCATTGAGTGTCTGTGACTTTTCCAGGTGCACGGTGCAAGGTGCAAGCTCTCAGTGGATCGACCATTCTGGGGTCTGGAGGACGGATGGTGGCCCTCTCCTCACATCTCTACTAGGCAGTGCCACAGTGGGGACTCTGTGTGGGGGCTCCAACTCCCATATTTCTCTTCTGCACTGCCCTAGCAGAGGTTCTCCACGAGGGCCCCTGCAGCACAGCTCTGCCTGGAGATCCAGGCGTTTCTACACATCCTCTGAGATCTAGGCAGAGGTTCCCAAACCTCAGTTCTTGCCTTCTGTGCACCCACAGGACCAACACCACATGGAAGCTGCAGAGGCTTGGGGCTTGCACCCTCTGAAGCCATGACCTGAATTGTACTTTGCCTCCTTTTAACAATGACTGAGGGCACCAAGTCCCTACGGTGCATATAGCAAGAGGCCCTGGACCAGGCCCAGGAAAGCAACCAGTTTTTCCTCTTAGGATTCTGGGCCTGTGAAGGGAGGGGCTGCCATGAAGGTCTCTGATGTGTCCTGGAGACATTTTCTCCCTTGTCTTGGCAATTAACATTTGGCTCCTCATTACTTATGCAAATTTCTGTAGCTGTCTTGAATTTCTCCCCAGAAAATGGGTTTTTCTTTTCTTTTCTTTGTTTTTTTTTTTTTTTTTTGAGACAGAGTTTTGCTCTTGTTGCCCAGGCTGGGGTGCAATGGCGCGATCTTGGCTGGCTACAGCCTCCACCTCCTGGGATCAAGCGATTCTCCTGCCTCAGCCTCCCGAGTAGCTGGGATTACAGGCATGTGCCACCACAGCCAGCTAATTCTGTATATTTGGTAGAGAAGGGGTTTCTCCATGTTGGTCAGGCTGCTCTCAAACTCTGGATCTCAGGTTATCCACCCGCCTAGGCCTCCCAAAGTGCTGGATGACAGGCATGAGCCACCACGCCCGGCTGGGTTTTTCTTTTCTGTTCCATTGTCAGGCTGCAATTTTTCCAAACTTTAATGTTCTGTCACCTCTTGAATGCTTTGCCGCTTAGCAATTTCTTCCACCAGGTACTGGAAGTCATCTCACACAAGTTCAGAGTTCCACAGATCTCTAGGGCAGTGGCAAAATGTCGCCAGTCTCTGCTAAAACATAACAAGAGTCACCTTTGCTTCCAGTTGCCGACAAGTTTCTCATCTCCATCTGAGACCACCTCAGCCTGGACTTTATTGTCCATATCACTGTCAGCATTTTGGTCAGAGCTATTCAAGAAGTCTTTAGGAAGTTGAGACTTTCCCACATCTTCCTGTCTCTTGAGCCCTCCAAGTCTCTAGGACATTCCAAACTTTCCCACATTTTCCTGTCTTCTGAGCACTCTAAACTATTCCAACCCCTGCCTGTTCCCCAGTTCCAAAGTTGCTTCCACATTTTCAGGTATCTTTATGGGAGAGTACCCCACTACCCAGTACCAATTTACTGTATTAGTCCATTCTCACGCTGCGAATACATACCTAAGACTGGATAATTTATAAAGGAAAAAGGTTTAATCGACGTACAGTTTAGCATGGCTGGGAAGGCCTCAGAAAACTTAATCATGATGGAAGGGAAAGCAAACGTGTCCTTCACATGGTGGTAGCAAGGAGAACTGCAGAGCGAAGAGGGGGAAAAGCCACTTATGAAACCATCAGATCTTGTGAGAACTCTATCATGAGAACAGCATGGGGGTAACTGCCCCCATGATTAAATTACCTCTTACTGGGTCCCTTCCACAACATGTGGGGATTATGGGAACTACAGTTTAAGATGAGATTTGGGTTGGGACACAGCCAAACCATCTCAGGCTCAAAATAAGTTCCTAAGTTTCTGGTTTCCCTTGCCACAATCCCAAATGTCAACTTCCCCTCTCCAGTTGACACGATCTTCAGTTTTGTCTCCCCCATGCTAGATTTGAAGCAGTTGTAATATTTTAGTTGTTTATAATTTTCCATAGAATAATAAATAGCCATTTTAAAGATTTATCTTTTTGTCAGTGTATATTTTACATGAGACAAAAACTATTCAAGTGGTGAGTAACCATTTGAAATCACATTGTGTAAAATGTGTGTCCCTAATGATGTGTGGTGTTAAGCATCTTTATATGTGCTTATTGGCCATTTGTGTATATCGTGGAGAAATGTCCATTCAAGTTCTTTGCCCATTTATTATTTATTTATTTTTATTTTCACTTTTTTTTTGTAAGTGCTGTGATGCCCAGGCTGGATTTGAACTCCTGGGCTTGAGATCCTTCTGACTGAGGCTCCTGAGTAGCTGGGATTACAGGTGTGTTCCAGCATGCCCAGCCAATTTTGCCCATTTTCAGAAAACTCAAGGCACCCGCCACTTCACCCGGCTAGTTTTTTGTATTTTTTAGTAGAGACGGGGTTTCACCATGTTAGCCAGGATGGTCTCGATCTCCTGACCTCATGATCCACCCGTCTCGGCCTCCCAAAGTGCTGGGATTACAGGCTTGAGCCACCGCGCCCGGCCCATACTTTTTTGAACCCAGAAAAGGTCTTTTCTGGAAATGTGTTCTTTCCTGGGCATGAAGGGAGCATTCTCAATTCCCCAGCATACCTGGGTTTTTTGAGTATCCTAATTTCTGAAAGAAATTTTTCTCCTCAGCTTTTCTTCCCAGGCTTTAGATGGTCTATCATATGTCTCGGCCATAATCTGTTGGCCCAGGTAGCTTCAGGGTTTTTGTTTACTTTATGATATTTCAAGCAATTGCTGCCAATTTTTTTTTTTTTTTTTTTTTTTTTTTT
>NW_012104699.1:989807-990849 GCF_000951045.1 Mandrillus leucophaeus | reverse complement strand
TTTTTTTCTTTTTTTGAAATAGAGTCTCACTCTGTCACCCGGGCTGGAGTGCAGTGGCACGATCATAGCTCACTGCAGCCTCAACCTTCAGGGATTAAGGGATCCTCCCACCTTAGCCTCCTGAGTAGCTCGGACTACAGGCATGCACCCCCACCACCAAATAAAATTAAAAAATTTTTTTTGTAGACACAGACTCTCACTATATTGCCTAAGTTGGTCTTGAACTTTTGGGCTCACACAGTTCTCCTGCGTTGGCCTCTCAAAGTGTTGGGGTTACAGGCATCAGCCACTGCCTGTCCTAGATAAAAATACTAAACAATATCTCAAGTCGGGCATGGTATCTCATGCTTGTAATCTCAGCACTTTAGGAGGCTGAGCCAGGAGGATCACTTGAACCCTTGAGCTCAGGGGTTTGAGACCAGCCTGAGCCGCATAGACTCCACCTCTACAAAAGATAAAAAATTTAGCGAGTTGTAGTAGTGCATGCCCCTAGTCCCAGCTACTTGGGAGGCTGAGGTGGGAGGCTTGTGTAAGCCCTGGGAGGTCCAGGCTGCAGTGAGCTAAGATCACACCACTGCACTCCAGCATGGGCAACAGAGCAAGACCCTGTCTCAAAAAAAAATCTCATTGTATGTATTGTTAAATATAGTTTATGGGAGGCCATTGTTTCGGACTAAGCGTCTGCACTAGGCCCAAACAGCCTAGACGAGAATGGCGTCTCATGGAGGGTGCCACATAATCATACGAAACTTTAAAATAGGCCAGTTTTCCAAAACACCAGGGATTCATAGCAGCCAATCAGAAGGGTCCCAGCTAACCTGAGTCAACATGATAAGGAAGTCACCTCTGCTTTAGTCCTATAAGGAAAATAATTTTGAAATGATGTAACTCTTTGTTGTTGTTGTTGTTGTTGTTTTAAGATGGAGTCCGCTGTGTCGCCCAGGCTGGAGTGCAGTGGCGCGATCTCGGCTCACTGAAACTCTGCCTCCCGGGTTCAAGGGATTCTCCTGTCTCAGCCTCCCGAGTAGCTGGGACTACAGGC
>NW_012104699.1:986894-988822 GCF_000951045.1 Mandrillus leucophaeus | reverse complement strand
GGAGGTTGCAGTGAGCTGAGATTGCGCCATGGCACTCCAGCCTGGCAACAGAGCAAGACTCTTTCGCAAAAAATAAAATAAAAATAAAATAGTAGTCAGATGTGGTAGTGTGCACCTGCAGTCCCAGCTACTATGGAGGCCGAGGTGCGAGGATCATCTGAGCCTAGGGAGGTCGAGGTTGCAGTAAGTCATGATTACACCACTGCACTCCAGCCTGGGTGACCGAGTGAGCATAGTACCTGATAGGTTTCTTTTCCACCCTCACCCTCTTCCAACCCTCCAACTTCAAGTAGGCCCCAGTGTCTGTTGTTCTCATCTTTGTACCCATGCCAGCACCATGGGTACAAAGTGAGACTCTGTCTAAAACAACAACAACAAAACCTCGTGTAACTGCTGCTAATTAGAGTATATGTTCAGGGCAACTTGAATCTGTACTCCTGGGTTGCAGTCCTCAGCTCTGGCCCCAGTAGACTGTCCATTTATATTGATTTCACCTAAGTTTCTTCCTTTTAGATCAACAAACTTATGGAGTGCCTTTCTGTTTCATAGATGGGATGCTTCTTGATTCATGACTCGCTAATAATAGCCAATTAGATCACTGAACTCTTTGTTGAAATGTTTTCTTTCTTTTTTGAGACTGAGTCTTGCTCTGTTGCCCAGGCTAGAGTACAGTGGCATGATCTCAGCTCACTGCAACCTCTACCTCCCAGGTTCAAGTGATTCTTCTGCCTCAGCCTCTGGAGTAGCTGGGACTTCAAGCGTGTGCCACCACACCTCACTAGTTTTTGTATTTTTAATAGAAAAAACATGGTTTTACCATGTTGGCCAGGCTGGTCTTCAACTGCTGACCTCAAGTGATCTGTCTGCCTTGGCCTCCCAAAGTGCTGGGATTACAGGTGTGAGCTACTGTGCCTGACCCCAAATTCTTGACCTTCTTGCCAACACTTGTTCTTTGGAGTGGCTAATTTTTGTTGTGAGTCATAGGACTCACAACATGAGACAGCAATCGAGTTCTACCGCCTCAGAGCTATGTATTCATCTCTTGGAACCGCTTGCTATTGCTACAACTAGCTATAAATTAACCTAATGCCACACAGACATCCTATCCTACACCTTATAGCATAACAGTGTATATAGCCAGTCATTAATGAATATAATTTCTGTAAACCAGTGGGAATTCTTTATATGTTCTTGATACTGACACCTTGCCAGATATATGATTTGCTGATACTTTTTACAATTCCCTGATTGCCTTTTCCCAGTGTTGATAGTGTCTTCTGCACACAGAATTATTAATTAATTAATTAATTATTTATTTAGAGACAGGGTCTTTCTCTGTCGCCTAGGCTGGAGTGCAGTGATGATGTGATCCCAGCTCACTGCAGTGTCAACCTCCTGGACTCAAGGAATCCTCTTCCCCCAGCTGCCTGGCCCACACAAGTTTTTTATTTTGATGAAATAAAATTTGTCTTTTTTTTTTTTGAGATGGAGTCTTGCTGTGTTGCCCAGGCTGGAGTGCAGTGGTGCAATCTCAGCTCACTACAAGCTCCGCCTCCCGGGTTCATGCCATTCTCCTGCCTCAGCCTCCAGAGTAGCTGGGACCACAGGCGCCCGCCACCATGCCTGACTAATTTTTTTGTATTTTTAGTAGAGACGGGATTTCACCGTGTTAGCCAGGATGGTCTCGATCTCCCAACCTTGTGATCCACCTCAGCCTCCCAAAGTGCTATGATTACAGGCGTGAGCCACTGCGCTCGGCCAAAATTTGTCTTTTTTTTCTTTTGCGAACCGTGTTCTGGTGTTTTATCCAAGAAATCAATGCCAAACCCAATGGAAACTTTTGTCCTGTGTTTTTGTTTAAAAAGGAAAATTAGAACACAGTTAAAAGATCCGGGCCGGGCGCGGTGGCTCACGCCTGTAATCCCAGC
>NW_012104699.1:958866-984019 GCF_000951045.1 Mandrillus leucophaeus | reverse complement strand
CTGGACACGATCTCAGCTCACTGCAACCTCCGCCTCCCGAGTTCAAGCGATTCTCATGCTTCAGCCTCCCCAGTAGCTGGGAATACAGGCTCATACCACAATGCCCAGCTTTTTTTGGTATTTTTAGTAGAGACAGGGTTTCATTACGTTGGCCAGGCTAGTCTCGAACTCCTGACCTCAGGTGATCCACCTGCCTCTGCCTTCCTAAGTGCTGGGATTACAGGCGTGAGCCACTGTGCCCAGCCAGATTTTTACTTCTTAAATTTATCCACACTTAGCCTTCAGTAATTCATCAGTTGCAAGTTAGGTTTTCCTACCCCGTTCTGCTTCCCACAGAGATTTTGCTATGGGAGTCTGTTCTAGTAAGTTATGACTCTTTATCTGTTAGGTTGGTGGGATCCTGTCTAAAATCTAGTACCCAGATACTGTCAAAGCTCAAACTTTGTGCACAAGCGTTTCTTTTTTTTTTTTTTTTTTTTGAGACAGTCTTGCTCTGTCGCCCGGGCTGGGGTGCAGTGGCATGACCTCAGCTCACTGCAAGCTCCGCCTCCCGGGTTTACGCCATTCTGCTGCCTCAGCCTCCGGAGTAGCACCTCGCCTGGCTAGTTTTTTGTATTTTTAGTAGAGATGGGGTTTCACCGTGTTAGCCAGGATGGTCTCGATCTCCTGACTTTGTGATCCGCCCGTCTCGGCCTCCCAAAGTGCTGGGATTACAGGCTTGAGCCACCGCGCCCGGCCGTGCACAAACGTTTCTAAAGATACAGTCTCAGGGTGGCTAACGTTCACTTTTTCCTGCACACTAGTTACTACATGTTTGTTACAACAGGTGCTACAGACCCACCTTACAGAGAGACATTAGGGGTGGCCCAGGCAGTACATACTTCTCCCACCAGACAGGCATGTTCCTGTTGTGCTGTTGCCAGTTCAGTTCTAGCAGCAGAATTGCTTTGTGGAAGGAAGTGAGTCTAGACAGAGGGTAAGTTTGATGACTGTGGAATCTTGAAAGAAATGTTTGGAGAGCACAGTGTCCTGAGAACTTCTTGGGAATAAAGTCTAGGCCCCCAGTGCTATCAGTCTCAACCTTCCTCCTCCACACATGTGGGATGTTTCAGGACTCAGTGGCCTTTGAGGATGTGGCTGTGAACTTCACCCTGGAAGAATGGGCTTTGCTGGATCCTTCCCAGAAGAATCTCTACAGGGATGTGATGCGGGAAACCTTCAGGAACCTGGCTTCTATAGGTAAGGGTGACAATATACCTTCACTTAGTAAACTAGAGAACAGGTGTTTCTAGCTCCTTAACTCTTTGGGGAATAAACCAGGCATGGGTGCAGGGAATTGTGAATATAGAATCTAACATGTTTTTCATAATTTTGTACTAATTCATAATGACTTTTCTGGGTCTAAATTTTAGGAAAACAATGGGAAGACCAGAACATTGAAGACCCATTCAAAATTCCCAGGAGAAATATAAGGTAATTTGCACTCACAAAATAAAGCTCTGTTCCTTGAGAGCATTTCATATTGTTAGGAATTTTTTTTTTTTTTTTTTTGAGATGAAGTCTCACTGTATTGCCAGGCTGGAGTGCAGTGGTGCAATCTCGGCTCATTGCAACCTCTGCCTCCCAGGTTCAAGTGATTCTCTTGCCTCAGCCTCCTGAGTAGCTAAGACTACAAGCATGTGCCACCACGCCCAGCTAATTTTTTGTATTTTTAGTAGACATAGGGTTTCACCATGTTGGCCAGGATGGTCTTGATCTCTTGACCTTGTGATCTGCCCGCCTCGGCCTCCCAAAGTGCTGGGATTACAGATGTAAGCCACCGTGCCTGGCAGGAATTTTTTAGAACAAGCAAACAACATATAAGCCCAGTTTCAAACTGATTTGTTTTTAGAAAATCTTCTCTAAGCTAGGCATGGTGGCTCATGCCCAAAGTGCTGGGATTACAGGTGTGAGCCACCACACCTGGCCATGAATATCATTTTCTTTTCTTTTCTTTTTTTTTTGAGACAGAGTTTTGCTCTTGTTACCCAGGCCGGAGTACGATGGCATGATCTCGGCTCACTGCACCTCCGCCTCCTGGGTTCAAACAGTTCTCCTGCCTCAGCCTCCTGTGTAGCTGGGATTACAGGCATGTTCCACCATGCCCGGCTAATTTTTTTTTTGTATTTTTAGTAGAGACAGGGTTTCTCCATGTTGGTCAGGCTGGTCTTGAACTCCCAACCTCAGGTGATCCACCTTTCTTGGCCTCCCAAAGTGCTGAGATTAGAGGCATGAGCCACTGCGCCTGGCCACGAATATCATTTTTTTGATAATAGGTATGGTTGTGACCTATTGCAGACCATTTAGTCCATTCATGTTCAAACAATTGAGACAGGCATAAAATGTACACTTTCCCTGATAATGTTAAAAGTGTGAGTCCAAGGCCAGGCACGGTGGCTCACACCTGTAATCCCAGCACTTTGGGAGGCAGAGGTGAGAGGATCCCTTGAGCCTTGGAGTTCAGGGTTCACACCTGGTCAACATAGTGAGATTCTGTCTCTGTGTTTTAAAAAAGTGAATATAAGTCTAATACCTATTAATGAATATAAAGTCATTTATAAACAAAACGTTAATAATATGCTTCTCATTTTTCCCACAAGTCATATTCCAGAGAGACTCTGTGAAGGTAAAGAAGGTAGTCAAGGTGAAGAAACCTTCAGCCTGATTCCAGATGGTATTCTGAACAAGAAAACTCCTGGAGTAAAACCATGCGAACGCAGTGTGTGTGAAGTCGGCACGGGTCCTTCATCCCTTAATAGGCACATCAGAGATCACACTGGACGTGAACCAAATGCATATCAGGAATATGGAAAGAAGTCATATACACGTAACCAGTGTGGACGAGCCTTGAGTTATCATCGCTCTTTTCCAGTACGCGAAAGGACTCATCCAGGAGGAAAGCCCTATGATTGTAAGGAATGTGGAGAAACCTTTATTTCTCTTGTAAGCATTCGAAGACACATGTTAACGCATAGGGGAGGTGTACCTTACAAATGTAAGGTGTGTGGGAAAGCCTTTGATTATCCCAGTTTATTTCGTATACATGAAAGAAGTCACACTGGAGAGAAACCTTATGAATGCAAGCAATGTGGGAAAGCCTTCAGTTGTTCCAGTTACATTAGAATCCACGAAAGGACTCACACTGGAGATAAACCCTATGAATGCAAGCAATGTGGGAAAGCTTTCAGTTGTTCCAAGTACATTCGAATCCATGAACGAACTCACACAGGAGAGAAACCCTACGAATGTAAACAGTGCGGTAAAGCCTTTAGGTGCGCCAGTTCTGTTCGCAGTCACGAAAGGACTCACACTGGAGAGAAGCTTTTTGAATGTAAGGAATGTGGGAAGGCTTTGACTTGTCTCGCAAGTGTTCGAAGACACATGATAAAGCACACTGGCAACGGACCTTATAAATGTAAGGTGTGTGGGAAAGCCTTTGATTTCCCCAGTTCATTTCGAATCCATGAAAGGACCCACACTGGAGAGAAACCCTATGACTGTAAGCAATGTGGGAAAGCCTTCAGTTGTTCCAGTTCGTTTCGAAAACATGAAAGGATTCACACTGGAGAGAAACCCTATAAATGTACAAAATGTGGGAAAGCCTTCAGTCGCTCCAGTTACTTCCGAATCCATGAAAGAACTCATACTGGAGAGAAACCCTATGAATGTAAACAATGTGGGAAAGCCTTCAGTCGATCCACTTACTTTCGAGTACATGAAAGAATTCATACTGGAGAGAAACCCTATGAGAACCCCAACCCTAACCCTTCATTTGTCCCAGTTCTTTCATGAGCATGAAAGGAGTCATGTAGAGAAACCCCATGAAAGTAAGAAATTCGGGAAAGCCTTCAGTCCTTTCTGTTTCTTTCAACTACATGAAAGGATTCACAGTGGAGAAAGACCCTGTAAGATAATTGGCTTTAAATTACGAGAGACTTGTGATAGGACAGTAAAACCTAGAGTTGGAGTTGGATCTCTGGGTTGTGTCATGTCAGTGTTGGTAGGTTAGGAACTAGATTTCCCAGAATCCATTCCGTTTGTGATTTCATGATACAATTCACCAGTAACCTATCTTACATGAGGTTTGGAAGGAAGTTAAGAAGGCATTAGCCATGGTTTGGAAGCACCATACAGGGAGACAGCAATGTGAATACAGGCTGTATGGACACCTGCTTCCATCCCATTTTCCTGCTTCTTTGGGTTGCCAATCAAGAGTATCCTCAAAATGACTTGACTTTAATTTTCTCGGAAGTGATAGGTTTCCACACAGGTCTCCAGAAGCCCCACGTTGAATATCCATCCACACTTTGGTTTTCCTTCAGACATTATCATGTGTGAACTAGGCAACTAATTCAGACTGTCCTGGTTGGGAATATTCTCTGATGCTCTGACTCCCCTAGTCTGTAGACTGAATTAGCAGAAGGTCTAATTTGTGTGGTAAGCACCTTTGTTCTTACCAGTAGGGACTGTATTCTTGATTGAGCCTGACAGCTACCATGCTGCTGTCAAAACCAACCAGAGGGGAACTTGTTCTTCTGCTGTACTGTGCAGTGACTGGCCTCACCCAGGACCTTGATGTGAGAATAAGCACCTTCCTCTATCAGGAAATTTCAAGTGTTTCCTATTATTCATAGCTCAATGTAATGCCTCAGTTCATTTTCAGTTGTTTGATTATATGTGACTAATATGTATTTTTTATTCAAACAAGACTTCTGTACATGTTTCCTAGAAACAGTTTAACAACTGTCTTCAGTCTTGGATTACATCAAGTTTATAATTTTGGCGAATTATTTGTTACACTGAAGTCAGCGTTAACCATGTGCATACAACTTAAGGAATTTTTTCCTCCTCATGTAAATTTTACTTTTCATGCTTATATAGTTTCAACTTTTATCTTCATAGTAATTTCTCATCTACTCATAATACCAAAAGTTAAGTCATGCTGTTTTGTGTGCTCTCTTGCTAAAGACCACAGAGACCATACCTGTTGTCAAAGAGGGTGTAATAAATTGTAATAATAATTATGACCACAAACCATAAAGGGCTGTGTGATGTATCAGTAAGAGGCTGCTCAGAAGAATTTCTTACAGGTTTTGTGCTTGTTTTAGGTTGATTGATTTCTTTCTTTCTTTCTTTCTTTTTTGATAAGGAGTCTTGCTCTGTCGCCCAGGCTGGAGTGCAGTGGCACAATCTCAACTCACTGCAACCTCCACCTCTCAGGTTCAAGCAATTCTCCTGCCTCAGCCTCCTGAGTAGCTGGGATTTCAGGTGCACACCAGCATGCCTGGCTAATTTTTGTATTTTTAGTTGTGACGGGGTTTCACCATGTTGGTCAGGCTGGTCTCGAACTCCTGACCTTGTGATCTGCCTGCCTCGGCCTCCCAAAGTGCTGGGATTACAGGCATGAGCCACCGCACCCGGCCAGGTCGATTGATTTCTATTCAAGGAAGCAAGATGATTCTCTGTATTTGATGCAGTGATGAGGTAAACTTAATTCTAAACTTGGTCATCATAATTATTCTCATCCAGAAGGAAAAGGAATGGAGTGGAGGTAAACGTAATTCATGAGAAATACCACTCAGTCATATTAGTGAGAAGAGGGGAATTTTTGTCATGTTTACGATTTGGAACATGCTCTCTTTCACCAGTTTTAAAGACATGGTTACAGAATGCCCTTTTTTTGTCTTGATTCATCATAGCCACCAAGGAGCATGGTCTCACATTGCCGGTGTCTGACGTGTTTGTCTCCAACAGTGCAAGACTTGGCCTTGCAGTGAGGGGAGGCTGGCTCCTGGACTTGTGGACCTGTTTTGCCTTACTTATTCTGTGAACACTGAAGTAGTTCCTGTGATGTACTGGATGCTGTTTTCCATTATGTATCTCAGTTAAAATATGTAAATTTACTTCTTAGCAAGCTGTACAATACTTTTAAAAAGCTCCTGTATGAGTCCAATGAGACTAATATATTTATGCAAATTATCTGAATGCAAGCCTAGGAAGGAACAAAGTCAGCATCAATATTCCAACCAAGCCTTTTTTGCTCAGATAATATGCTTTTTTTGTTTTGTTTTTGTTTTTTTAGACGGAGTTTCACTCTTACCACCCAGGCTGGAGTGAAGTGACGCAATCTCAACTGACTGCAACCTCCGCCTCCCAGGATCAAGTGATTCTCCAGCCTCAGCCTCCCGAGTAGCTGGGATTACAGGTGCCCACTGCCACACCTGGCTAATTTTTTTCATATTTTTAGTACAGACAGGGTTTCACCATGTTAGCCAGGCTGATCTCAAACTCCTGACTTCAGGTGATCTGCCCGCCTCAGCCTCCTAAAGTGCTGGAATGGATTACAGGTGTGAGCCACTGTTCGTGGCATATATGCCTTTGCTTCTAATTTATCAATAGGCCTCTTATGCCGGCACAATAGATTAAAAAGCAACATGCAAAAGTCAGCTTTTTGTCTGTACACTTCCATGGAACAGTCCAATCACTTCATGGAAGGTGTCCAGCAAGCACTTGTTGAGAAAATCCTTGTTGAAACTTCTCAGAGTCAAAAGCCCAGGTATCACAGGATGGAGTAGCAATCAGTGACCAAACCATGACTGTGTGGAGATGACATATTCAGCTCCAGATAATGTATTCACATGAGTGAAGGGTGGAGTCATTGCCTGTCAGATTCTACAGTCATTTGGATTAGAGAGGGCAATACAGAGTTAGGTGCTACTGAATCCAACCTTCTTCTCCTTCTCCCTTGAAGGCAACACCCACAGTGATAGTGGGAGCCACAGAGTAGAAACCCCACCGTCAACGTGACTCCAAATGTGATTTTGCCCAGGATGCAGGTGCTGTGTTGGGATGGCCAGCAAAGGTAGAGGACATTGGAAGCACAGGGTGAGGGAGATGAACAGGACACAGCTGAGCCTGATTATTGGCCTTGACTGTGGGAGTATCTTGATGCTTCACAAACACCCCAGAGAGGACATCGTAGCACAGGCTCAAAGATTGCTCATAAACCAGAAGGCCACCACTTTTGGAAGGCAGTGATGTAGCTTTCTGTTTGAGTCCTGATGCTCTGTTGACAGCATACACTATTCTTCATCTGATTAGAAAAGCAATGCTGGCCGGGTGCAGTGGCTCATGCCTCTAATCCCAGCACTTTGGGAGGCTGAAGTGGGCAGATCACCTGAGGTCAGGAGTTCAAGACCAGCCTGACCTGCCTTGGACCTACTGGACTGAACAAAGTGGGGTGAACGCAAGAATAAAGACGCAAAAGAGTATATTTGGAAGAAGGGGTCAAGGGGCACTTTGCCTCTAGTGGACAAGGGCCCTAAGCTTTACACAGCCCTCCGTATTTATTAGGCAAAAGAGATAGTGAGAAAAGCAGGTAGTTGTCAGTTGGGGTTCACAGCAGTCTTGCGGACTGCATCCTTTGCACAATAGGTGCTAGATTTCTCAAGTAGATAACTTCAAGGAGCCGGGTGCCAGGGAGTGATGTCCCTCAGCAAACCTTTTGGTGGCAGGGCAGTGTGAGCTTGCCCACATCCTGCATTCATGATAAACAGTTTGCTATTTGATCATATAGACTCCAGTGGAATGCCGAGTTGGTCATGTCCCACGGGCCTTCGGCTCCCTGCATATCCCCCTTTTTGTTTATGTATTGAAAGAATGTAAGGTCAGGCTGGGCAGCTTTCATTATCCAATTGGCGGTCCATCCGATTTTACAGAAAACAGCTTTAGAACTGTTTCATGATTCTGTTAGGCCTTCTCTCTGTGTTTGCACTCAGGCCCAGCTGGCTCATGGCTGGTACTGAAGGGACCAGGCTCGTGATTGGCCACTGTGGGTACCTCCAGTCTCCTGTTCCATGGTCGCACGCACCTTGAGGGCACCCACACGGTTTGTCCATCTCCTGTAGAAACACAAGCATACCCTCTTCCCCACGTCAATAAATCCACCGGACTTTTCCATTGTCCTCCTTCTGGGGATTTCCATAACACTTTTGGAAGAACTTTCCTCTTTTCCTCTAACACTTGCCAATGTCTTTCTGCTGGAGTCTTACCTTCCGTACCAGGAGTCAGAAAATAAGACTAAATGTAGTTTTGATTGAGATGGTAGTTGGCCTCCTATACCCCCTTTTTGTTTTTTCCAACATGCGTTGTAATGTTTGATGTGCCTGCTCTATAATGCCTTGTTCTCTAGGATTATAAGGAATTTCTGTTTTATGGGTTATAGCCCAAAGCTGTAAGAAATTTTGAAAAGTATGACTAGTACAAGCGGGTCCATTGTTTTTAATTGTTTAGGTATCCCCATATGAGCAAATGATGACAGACAATGTCACCGTACATGACCAGCTGTCTCACCTGTTTGGCATGTAGCATGCAGCATATGAGAATAAGTGAAATAAATTAAGCAGTTCTGGGTCTAGCGTACTTTTAACTGTAGCAGTTTCTATGCGACTGGCTACATGTACAACATAAGCTGAATCACAGACAATGTTGATAGGATCTGAAGCTGTGAGCTGTAAAACCTGAATGACTGCAGTTAGCTCTGAGTGTTGAGCTGAAACCCCAGAGGTCATTACTATTTTGGGACCTTTTTGGAATAACAAATACTGGAGAATTCCAGGGGCTGACTTTTCTACTGTCCTGGGTTCAATTGCTCTTTTACCAACAAATGAAGTTGATCTAGCTTGTTTTGTGTTAGGGGCCATTGATCCACCCACACAGGTTTGTCACTGAGCCATTCTAATGGTAAGGCAGTGGGCGAAGGAGAAATATCAAATATCAATGACCCCTGTCAGAAATCCTGGTGTCCTAGCCCTTTTCTATCTGTTTTTCCAGTTACTGATATTGGTTAGGATTTCATTGTAGAAGTTTCCCTAAACCTTTTTCACTCTGATATCCCATGTTCTTCAACATTTTAAATCCTGGGTTATCAAAGTTTTCATTTGTAAGTCTCCTATCCCATGCTGTAAGTCTCGACCCCATAAATTGATGGCTATATTTGCAACAGAAGGCTGCAAAGTCCAGAGCGAGCTTAAGGTTGTAAAAGTTCTTTAATAAATAAACAGAGTAACCTGATAGGTTGGGCATGGTGGCTCATGCCTGTAATCCCAGCACTTTGGGAGGCCAAGGAGGGCAGATCACGAGGTCAGGAGATTGAGACCATCCTGGCTAACATGGTGAAACCCCTATCTCTACTAAAAATACAAAAAATTAGCCAGGCATGGTGGCGGGCGCCTGTAGTCCCAGCTACTCGGGAGGCTGAGGCAGGAGAATGGCATGAACCCGGGAGGCGGAGCTTGTAGTGATCCCAGATCGCACCACTGCACTCCAGCCTGGGCGACAGAGCGAGACTCTGTCTTAAATAAATAAATAAACAAACAGAGTAACCTTAGCTCTTTGAGTGCTAGTAAACTCACACTGAGTGATTGAATTATGTGGTCTCTACTAGCCTGCTGCTCTTCCATGTTTACCATGTTTCCATCAGTAAACAGTGTTAAAGCATTAGGTATGGGGGAGTGCAATACCGCTTTGAATTGCCTTTTACTTAAAGGAATCCTGATGATATCAGGGTTATAACTTAGCATTTGACTGCATTAATCATTAAGATTGCTAGCTGAAATAAATAATAAGTTTAAAAAGAAAATCTGAATGCATCTCTAGAAGCAGAGAGACTTAAATGATATACTTTAACCATGTGCTTAAAACCACAGGCGGAATAGCTTAAATCTTGTAATTGAGTTTTCCGGCCGACCAAGTTTATGGACTTTAATCTGGCAGTCTGGAAAACAGTGACTCACTGGCTGGGGAACTCAATTTAGGACTCTTAGCAAGTACACATCACAGATTATCTGTAATCAGTGGGTTAAGACAGTCATTCATGCATGTTTTCACTACACTTACAACTTTTCTTCACTTTCTGAGAAGGACACATTTTTACCTTCTAACTTAACAAATATCATTTAATTAGGTTTAAAGTTCTCCTTTAAAGGGTAATGTGTGGTTTTACATGACTAGCTTTTAATTACTCATTAACTAACTCCTGGGCCCTCGAAACTCTTTCCCTTCAGAGGTTACTGTTTTACTTAAATTGAATTTGGAAAGCTACCTCAGAGGTCGGAGAGAGCTAACAGTGGCCATTATTAGAAGAGGTTTTTCAAATTCTTACTTAAATCTTAGCAGAGAATCATAGTCTGGGACGTAGGTAACACATGAAATTTTGCTACAGGCTGCCCACAGAGCCAGAGGGCGGCGGTGCAGGTCCTGGGCGGCAGCCGCATTGTACTTGCCTAGGCTTTGCACGTATGTGCGCGGCTCCCTCCCTCCTTTGCCGGGGGATGCTGCCTGCCTGGGCGGACCTTGTGGGCTTAGTCGCGGGAGCTTTTCTGCCGCTCAGCCTTTTCTTCCGCCCACCGCCTGCTTGGTTGCGCTGTTTCGGCTTCTAATGCGTTTTAGCTTTTTATACACATAACACCTGCTTGCCTTGCCGATTTTGCATTACTGAGCGGGTTAAGAGCTCTCCTAATGCTGCCTGCTTAAGACAGGGACTGACAGCTGTATTCTCTGTCCTTTTTTCCTATCTATTGGAAGAGGAGGCTTAGGTAAGACCTCTGTTTCCTCTTTGTTATTTTGGCCCAGTGATATTGGGGCTGAGGGAAGAGAAGGTGATAAGGCAGGTGACATTTTCTCCCCCTTTCTTTTTTTGGTCTCTTCTGTGTGAGCCAGGGCTGCCCTAGTTAAAACCCATAACATTAAGGATTTTACTGGGACCTGATGACTTTGCACCTGATGTTGTTTAAGATTTCTCTCCACTGGTTCCCAGAGGTCTAAGTCTAGCATTCCCTCTTCCGGGAACCATGGGCTTTGGACCCCGTTACTGACCACACTAGTTTTTAATTCCTTCATCAACTTAAATTCTAGTGGGGTGTGTTTATGAATAAACTGCTGTGGATTATTTGAATCGGGCCTTACAGAAATAGGAAAAGCACGAGGTCCTAAGGGCGTCCTTGGCGCGCTCTCCGCTCACTGCAAGCTATGGCAGCACAGAGTAAAATTCTTTGTATTGAGGTCTCTATTTCTGCCACCGAAGGAGGCAGTACAGATGTTTCTGCAATTGGAGGAGGCGACATAGGCCAATTTTTTTTTTTTTTTTTTTGAGACGGAGTCTCGCTCTGTCACCCAGGCTGGAGTGCAGGGTCCAGATCTCGGCTCCAGGGTTCACGCCATTCTCCTGCCTCAGCCTCCCGAGTAGCTGGGAGTACAGGCGCCCGCCACCTCGCCCGGCTAGTTTTTTGTATTTTTTAGTAGAGACGGGGTTTCAGCGTGTTAGCCAGGATGGTCTCGATCTCCTGACCTCGTGATCCGCCCGTCTCGGCCTCCCAAAGTGCTGGGATTACAAGCTTGAGCCACCGCGCCCGGCCCATAGGCCAATTTTTATCCTCCCTCACCTGGTTTTTATTTTCCATTGGAGCTGTGGGTGGGACAACAGATTCTTTGAGATATTTAGACCCAGCCTGCTGTCCCGCAGAATAATAAGGAGATAATGGCAGAAGTACGGTATGAACTAAACTCCAAGTGGAGAAAACTGAAGAATCAACTTTAAAACCTTTTTGATGAGCCTGTTTTAACCCTTCTCCTGCTGTGTCCTAATTTTCCACATCAAGAGTGCCTGCCTGTGGAAACCATGGGTTATGCCTTAATAACCATTTGTGGCTTCTGCAGGAGGTTAGTTAGTGCCTGAGAATTAACCTGAGCTCCAGACTGTCTCAACAGAACTTTAAACAAGTGCACATAATGTTTTTCTTCGGTAGACAAATTCTTCCCCTTGTTACCCTGATTCAGAAAACTTCCCATTCCCAGTACTTCTTTAAAGCTCTGCTCCCAGTACCTCTTTAGGGCACTGACCGGCAGACTCCTCCCGGGGTCCCCGTGTGTCTTGTCAGTTTCAGTTCCTCTGCTCCAGCAGACCTTCTTTGTTCATGTCCTGGTAGTCCCGTGTTCGGACTGTCGCCTGTTCGAGTGCCACTTATAGAGCTCCCAATCCTGTCGCTGTTCGGGGTGCCACTATGTAACCTGCACGGACCTAGGGGGACTGAACAAACGGGGCGAACGCGGGAATAAAAGACAAGAGACAAAAGAGTATATTTGTGAGAAGGGGTCTGGGTGGGGGGAGGGGCACCTTGCCTCTAGTGGACAAGGGCCCTGAGCTTTACACAGCCCTCCATATGTATTAGGCAAAAGAGATAGCGAGAAAGCGGGGTGATTGTCGGGTAATTGTCAGTTGGCAATTTAGTTCATAGCAGGCTTGCAAGACTACATCGTTTGGACAATAGGTGCTAGATCTCTCAAGCAGATAACTTCAAGGAGCCCGGAGCCAGGGAGTGATGTCCCTCAGCAAATCTTTTGGTGGCAGGGCAGTGTGAGCTTGCCCACATCCTGCATTCATGATAAACAGTTTGCTGTTTGATCATATGGCCTCCAGTGGAATGCCGAGTTGGTCATGTCCCACTGGCCTTCGGCTCCCTGCACTGACCATCATGGAGAAACCCTGCCTCTACTAAAAATACAAAATTAGCCAGGCATGGTGGCGCATGCCTGTAATCCCCACTACTCAGGAGGCTGAGGCAGAAGAATCGCTTGAACCCGGGAGGTGGAGGTTGCGGTGAGCTGTGATCATGCCATTGCATTCCATCCTCGGCAACAAGAGTGAAATTGTCTCAAAACAAACAAACAAACAAACAAACCAATACTGCAGTTTGTAAGTTTCAACAATTTAGAGTTAAAAGTTATTTTAGCAATCTAGGACTCATTCTTCATTCTGGGTGCAGACAGAGCTGCGGATAGGTAATGCCACACATATTTTTAAGGTTATGTTGTCTTTTATGTTAAATGGATAAATGGCGTACATTTCCACTTTGTATTTCCATATGCAATGGAAGGCTAATGCAGCAGAATCCCTTGAGGCCAAGACTTAAAGACCAGCCTGAGCAATATAGTCAGACTGTGTCTCTACAAAATATTTTTTAAATTGTTTCTATAATTTATGAGATTCCAGTGTTATGCTGTCAGCTCATATTAGGAAATTATTAGGTATGACTATGGTATTCTGGTTATGAGAAATGCTTCAATTTTTTTTTTTTTTTTGAGACGGAGTTTCACTCTTGTTGCCCAGGCTGGAGTGCAGTGATGTGATCTCAGCTCACTGCAACCTCTGCTTCCTGGGTTCAAACGATTCTCTTGCCTCAGCCTCTCAAGTAGCTGGGATTACAGGCAGGCGCCACCACGCCCAGCTAATTTTGTATTTTTAGTTTCACCACATTGGCCAGGATGATCTCCATCTCTTGACCTCCTGATCCACTCACCTCAGCTTCCCAAAGAACTGGCATTACAGGCATGAGCCACGGCGCCCAGCCTCTTTTAGATGGGGTGTGGCTCTATCACCCACGCTGGAGTGCAGTGGCGCGATCTCCACTCACTGCAAGCTCTGCCTCCAGGGTTCACGCCATTCTCCTGCCTCAGCGTCCTGAGTAGCTCAGACTACAGGGGCCTGCCACCAAGCCCGGCTAATTTTTTTTGTATTTTTATTAGAGATAGGGTTTCACTGTGTTAGCCAGGATGGTCTCGATCTCCTGACCTCGTGATCCGCCCGTTTTGGCCTCCCAAAGTGCTGGGATTACAGGTATGAGCCACTGTGCCCAGCCTCAGAAATGCTTCTGTTCTTGTGATGTGAAAATTGCCTTTTTAGATATGCATTTAAAAAAATAGAGATGGAGTCTTGCTATGTTGACCAGGCTGGTCTTGAACTTCTGGCATTAAGTGATCCTCCCATTTCGGCCTCCCATAGTGCTGGGATCACAGGCATGAGTCACCACACCTGACCTTTAGATATACATGTTTTATATTTGCAGTTTTTAATAAAGCAAGCTCAAAAAGGGCAATTTTTAGGATAAATGACCTTAGGCTGAAAACATTTCTATTTACAAGGAAAAATTTGTGAATTCATTCCTATTCCAAAAAATTACATCCAGTTCATTTACTATAGCATGAAATTTTATTGAAAAGAACTTAATAATTTCAAATGTAAGCAGAAGTTATTTTATTCTTTCCTTTCACTTACTGTCTGTCTCCCTGAGTTTCTATAAGCCTTTTGGATCTTTTACCTGCCATATAGATAAAACCATGGTCAAAAGTGATACAGAAGGAGGTGGAGCAAGATGGCCAAATAGAACCCTCCAGTGATTGGCCCCCCAACAAGAACACCAAATTGAACACATATCCACACAAAAAAGTAACTTAGGCCGGGCGCGGTGGCTCACACCTGTAATCCCAGCACTTTAGGAGGCTGAGGCAGGCAGATCATGAAGTTAGGAGTTCAAGACAAGCCTGGCCAATATGGTGAAACCCCGTCTCTACTAAAAAATACAAAAATTAGCCAGACATGGTGGCGTGCACCTGTAGTCCCAGCTACTCCAGAAGCTGAGGCAGGAGAATTACTTGAACCTGGGAGGTGGAGATTGCAGTGAGCCGAGATTGTGCCACTGCACTCCAGCCTGGGCTATAGAGCGAGACTGTCTCAAAAAAAAAAAAAAGCATAAGAACCAAACATCAGCTGTACAATCACAGTACCTGGTCTTATATTAAGTAAAGAGGCATGAAAGAGGGTGGGAAAGCAGCCTTGAATGGCCTATGCCACCACTTTCCCATCCTCTCACAGAGGCCACATGGCACAGAGAGAGAATCTGTAAGCTTGGGAGAGGGAGAGCACGGCGATTGTGGGACTTTGTATTGGAAGTCAATGCTGCCCTGTCATTAGCAGAAAGCCATATGGAGCAGAACTCAGCCATGGAGGGAGCGTTTAGATCAGCCTTAACCAGAGTCGAATTGTCCATTCCAATTGCCAGAACCTGAGTTCTGGCAAGCCCTGCCACCGTGGGCTAAGATGTTCCGGCGTCCTAAAGAAACTTGAAAGGTCGTCAGGGTCACAAGGACTGCAATTCCTGTGTGAGTCTTGGTGTTGGGTGGGCTTGGAGCCAGCGGATTTGGAGTGCTCATGACCTAGTGAGACACTAGCTGGGGTGGCGAAGGGAATACTTGTGCCACCACTCTCCTGACCCCAGGCAGTACAGCTAGCAGCTCAGGGAGAGATTACTTCCTTCTACTTGAGAGGAAAGGGGGAAAGTAAAGAGAACTTTATTTTGCAACTTGGATGCAAGCTCAGCAACAGGATAATAGGGCACCAGGCAGAGTCCCGAGGCCTCTATTCCAGGCCCTAGCTCCTGGACACTTCTAGATACACCCTGGGCCAGAAGGGAACCTACTGCCTTGAAGAGAAGGACCCAGTCCTGGCAGAATTCATCACCTTCTGAACCCCTGGGCCCTGAGTGATCAGCAGGAGTAGCCAGGGAGTACTTGTGTGGGCCTTGGGTAAGACTTAGAGCTGTACTGGCTTCAGGTGTGACCCAGCACATTTCTACCTGTGGTGGCTCTGGGGAGAGACTCCGGCTGCTGGAGCAAAGGAGAGTAGCCAGGCACAGTAGCTCATGCCTGTGATCCCAGCACTTTCGGAGGCTGAGCCCAGGAGTTCAAGACAAACCTGGGCAACATGGCAAAATCCCATCTCTACAAAAAATACAAAAAAATTAGCCAGGTGTGGTGGTATGCACCTGTAGTCCCAGCTACTTGGGAGGCTGAGGTGGGAGAATCACTTGAGCCTGGGAGGTCAAGGATGCAGTGAGTCGAGATTGCACCACTGCACTCCAGCCTGAGAAACAGAGCAAATGCCTGTCTCAGAAACAACAACAACAACAACAACAACAACCACAAAAAACTTCTGTACAGCAAAAGAAACAGTCACAGTCAACAAAGTGAAGAGACAACCCACCAAATGGGAGAAAATATTTGCAAATGATCCATCTGACAAGGGATTAATAAACAATATATAGGAAGCTCAAATACCTCAATAGGAAAAAAATTGAATAATTGAAATTTAAAATGGGCAAAATATCTGAATAGATGTTTCTCAAAAAAAGACATATAAATGAAAATCAGACATATGAAAAGGTGCTCAACATCATCAGAGAAGTGAAAAGACAACAATACAATGTCATCTCACCCCAATTAAAATGGCTTTTATCCCGAAGAGAGGTAATAACAAATGAAGGCAAGGATGTGAAGAAAAGAGACCCTGGTACATTGTCGGTGGAAACGTAAAATAGTAAGCCACTGTGGAGAACAGTTTGGAGGCTCCTCAAAAATCTAGAATCAGAACTACCCTATGATCCAGCAATCATATTGCTAGGTATATTCCAAAAAAGAAAGAAAATCAGCATATGGAAGAGATAGCTGCACTCTGATGTTTATTGCAGCACTATTCACAATAGCCAAGATTCAGAAGCAGCCTAAGTGTTCATCAAAAGATGAATCGATAAAGAAAATGTCGTACATATTGGCTAGGTGCGGTGGCTCACGCCTGTAATCCCAGCACTTTGGGAGGCCGAGGCGGGTGGATCACGAGGTCAGGAGACTGAGACCATCCTGGCTAACACGGTGAAACCCCATCTCTACTAAAATACGAAAAAAATTGGGTGGGCGTGGTGGCGGGCACCTGTAGTCCCAGCTACTTGGGAGGGTGAGGCAGGAGAATGGCATGAACTGGAAGGCAGAGCTCGCCGTGAGCCGAAATGGCACCACTGCACTCTGGCCTGGGCGACAGAGCGAGACTCCATCTCAAAAAAAGAAAAAAAGAAAATGTGGTACATATACACAGTGGAGTACTATTCAGCCATGAAAAAGAATGAGATTCTGGCATGTGTGACATCATGGATGGAACTGGAAGTCATTAAGTGAAATAAGCCAGGCACAGAAAGGCAAACCTCACATGTTCTCACTAATTTCTGGGAGCTAAAAATTAAAATAATTGAACTCATGGAGATAAAGAGCAATAGAATAGTTACCAGAGGCTAGGAAGGGTAGCGGAGGAGGAAGGAAAGTAGGGGTGGTTAATGGGTAGAAAATTATACTTAGAATGAATAAGATCTAGTATTTGATTGCACACAGGGTGACTACAGTCAACAATAATTTATTGTACATTTAAAAGAGCATAACTGGATTGTTTGTAACACAAGGAAACAATAAATGCTTGAGGTGATTAATACCTGATGTGATTTGATATGGCTTGGTTGTGTCCCCACCCAAATCTCAACTTGAATTGTATCTTCCAGAATTCCCACATGTTGTGGGAGGGACCCAGGGGGAGGTAATAGAATCAAGGGGGCCAGTCTTTCCCATGCTATTCTCACAATAGCGACTAAGTCTCACAAGCGCTGATGGGTTTATCCGGGGTTTCCGATTTTGTTTCCTCCTCATTTTCTCTTGCCGCCACCATGTAAGAAGTGTCTTTTGCCTCCCACCATGATTCTGAGGCCTCCCCAGCCACGTGGAATTGTAAGTCCAATTACACTTCTTTTTCTTTCTAGTTTTGGGTATGTCTTTATCAGCAACTTGCAAATGGACTAATACAGTAAATTGGTACCAGCAGAGTGGAGTTTTGCTGAAAAGATACCCAAAAATGTGGAAGCGACTTTGGAACTGGGTAACAGGCAGAGTTTGGAACAGTTTGGAAGGCTCAGAAGACAAGAAGATGTGGGAAAGTTTGGAACCTCCTACAGATGTGTTGAATGGCTTGACAAAAATACTAAGTGATATGAACAAGAAGATCCAGGCTGAGGTGGTCTCAGATGGAGATAAGGAACTTGTTGGGAACTGGAGCAAAGGTGACTCTTGTTATGTTTTGGCAAAGAGATTGGTGGCATTTTGCACCTGCCCTTGAGATTTGTGGAACTTTGAACTTGAGAAAGATGATTTAGGGTATCTGGAGGAAGAAATTTCTAAGCAGAAAAGTATTCAAGAAGTGACTAGGTGACTTGGGTGCTGTTAAAAGCATTCGTTTTAAAAGGGAAACAGAGCATAAAAGTTTGGAAAATTTGCAGCCTGATGATGCAGTAGAAAAGAAAAACCCATTTTTTTGAGGAGAAATTCAAGCTGGCTGCAGAAATTTGCATAAGTAGCAAGGAGCCAAATGTTAATCCCCAAGACCATGGGGAAAATGTCTCCAGGCCATGTCAGACACCTTCACATAGCCCTTCCCATTACAGGTCCAGAGCCCAGGAGGAAAAAGTGGTTTCACAAGCCAGGCCCAGGGTCCCTGTACTGTGTGCAGTGTAGGGACTTGGTGCCCTGTGTCCCAGTCACTTCAGCTGTGACTGAAAGGGGTGAATGTACAGCTTGGGCTGTGGCTTCAAAGGGTTGAAATCCCAAGCCTTGGCAGCTTCCACGTGGTGTTTAGCTTGTGGGTACAAAGAAGTCAAGAACTGAGGTTTGGGAACCTCCATCTAGATTTCAGAAGATGTATGGAAACACCTGGATGTCCAGGCAAAAGTTTGCTGCAGGGGTGGGGTGCTCATGGAGAACCTCTGCTAGGGCAGTGCAGAAGGGAAATGTGGGGTCAGAGCCCCACTACAGAGTCTCTACTGGGGCACAGCCTAGTGGAGCTGTGAGAAGAGGGCTACCATCCTCCAGACCCCAGAATGGTAGATCCACTGACAGCTTGCACCGTGCACCTGGAAAAACTGCACTCAACACCAGCCCGTGAAAGCAGCTGGGAGGGAGGCTGTATCCTGAAACCTGCAAAACCACAGGAGCAGAGCTGCCCAAGACCATGGGAACCCACCTCTTGCATCAGTGTGACCTGGATGTGAGACCTGGAGTCAAAGGACATCATTTTGGAGCTTTACAATTTGACTGCCCTATTGGATTTCAGACTTGCATGGGCCCTGTAACCCCTTTGTTTTGGCCAATTTCTCCCCTTTGGAATGGCTATATTTACCCAATACCATTGTATCTAGGAAGTAACTAGCTTGCTTTTGATTTTACAGGCTTATAGGCAGAAGGGACTTGCCTTGTCTAGATGAGACTTTGGACTGTGGACTTTGGGATTAATGCCGAAATGCGTTAAGACTTTGGGGTACTGTTGGGAAAGCATGATTGATTTTTGAAATGTGAGGACATGAGATTTGGAGGGGTCTGGGGTAGAATGATGTGGTTTGGCTATGTCCACACCCAGATCTCAGCTTGAATTATATCTCGCAGAATCCCCACATGTTGTAGGAGGAACCCAGAGGTAGGTAATTGAATCATGGGGATGGTCTTTCCTGTGCTATTCTCATAGTAGTAAGACGGGTTTATCAGAGATTTCCACTTTTGCTTTTTCCTCATTTTCTCTTGCCATTGCCATGTAAGAAGTGCCTTTTGCCTCTCACCATGATTCTGAGGCCTCCCCAGCCATGTGGAACTGTAAGTCCAATTAAACATCCTTTTCTTTTTTCTTTTTTTTTTTGAGATGGAGTCTCACTCTGTCACCCAGGCTGGAGTGCAGTGGCACAATCTTGGCTCACTGCAACCTCCGCCTCCTGCGTCCAAGCAATTCTTCTGCCTCAGCCTCCTGAGTAGCTGGGGCTACAGGCTCTCACCACCATGCCTGGCTAATTTTTGTATTTTTAGTAGCGACGGGGTTTCACTCTCTTGGCCAGGCTGGTCTCGATCTCCTGACCCCATGATCCACCCACCTCAGCCTCCCAAAGTGCTGGGATTACAAGCATGAGCCACCGCGCCCGGCCAATATATTTTTCTTCCCAGTCTCAGGTATGTCTTTATCAGCAGTGTGAAAATGGACAAATACATGATTATTTCACATTGTATGCCTGTATTAAAATATCTCTTGTACCCAATAAATATATACACCTACTATGTACCCCCCCACACACAAAAGATAGTGTTCTTTGTGTTTTTAAATAGGTTTTGCCTTAAAGTCTAGTTAGTATGATAATGGTATATTCACTCTTGTTCTCTTTTGGTTGCTATTTGCATGGAATACTTTTTTGCCTCTGTATTAGGCTTTTCTTGCATTGCTATAAAAATACCCAAGGCGGCCGGGCGCGGTGGCTCAAGCCTGTAATCCCAGCACTTTGGGAGGCCCAGACGGGTGGATCACGAGGTCAGGAGATCGAGACCATCCTGGCTAACACGGTGAAACCCCGTCTTTACTAAAAAAATACAAAAAAACTAGCTAGGCGATGTGGCGGGCGCCTGCAGTCCCAGTTACTCGGGAGGCTGTGGCAGGAGAATGGCATAAACCCGGGAGGCAGAGTTTGCCGTGAGCTGAGATCCGGCCACTGCACTCCAGCCTGGGCGACAGAGCGAGACTCCGTCTAAAAAAAAAAAAAGTTATAGATTGGTTTCATTTAATGGCCTGAAAACACATGTTAACATTCTCCAAATCCCTGGTTCTTCTCTCTTGATAACCCTCATGTGATGATTGCTCTGTGGTTCCTAAAGCTGCAATGTTTTCAGGTGCTGAGGTATATGGCAGTGTAGATAAGTCAGGGGATATCAGTTTAACTTGAATTTTCTATCAGGACATCCAGAAGATCATCTGCCAGAAAAACTAACATCTGATTGCAGATGTTGCCTCTTTGGTGGAAGGTCAATAACACAAATGTTGGATCTGTGGTGTTTGAGGGCTGAAAATATTTAAGCATTGAAGTTTCAGTCTTTTTTCTTTTTTTTGAGGTGGAGTCTCTGTTGCCCAGGCTGGAGTGCAGTGGCGCCATCTCAGCTCACTGCAACCTCTGCCTCCCGGGTTCAAGCAATTCTCCTGGCTCAGCCTCCTGAGTAGCTGGGATTACAGGTGTGCACCACCATCCCCTGCTAATTTTTGTATTTGTAGCAGAGACAGGGTTTCACCGTGTTGGCCAGGCTGGTCTGGAACTCCTGACCTGAGATGAGCTGCCTGCCTTGGCCTCCCGAAGTGCTGGGATTATAGGTGTGAGCCACTGCACCCCGCTGAAGTTTCATCTTCATAATCGCAGATGCTTTAGTTGGAAACATTGTTATAGGAAAAGCTGTTTTTTCTTTCTCTTTGAATCATCAAACACATCTTGCAATGGTTTTGGCCATGTTATCTCTGGTGACCTGGAAGTGACTTTGATATTAAGCTTCAGAGTATGCTCAAACAAGTCAAGACTTCTGGTGCTGTTGGGACGGTATGAATGTATTTTGCATGTGAGGTCATAAATTTAGGGGGCAGGTAGAAAATTATTGCTTTATTTGTCCCCTGAAATTCATTTTTTTTTTTTTTGAGACAGCGTTTTGCTCTTGTTGCCTAGGCTGGAGTGCAATGGCACAATATTGGCTCAATGCAACCTCCACCTTCTGGGTTCAAGCAATTCTCCTGCCTCAGCCTCCCAAGTAGCTGAGATTGCAGGCATGCGCCACCACACCTGGGTAATTTTTTGTATTTAGTAGAGACAGGATTTCACCATGTTGATCAGGCTGATCTCAAACTTCTGACCTCAGATGATCCACGCACCTTGGCCTCCCAACGTGCTGGGATTACAGGGATGCGCCACCATGCTGGGCCCTGAAATTCGTATTTTGCAACCTTACCCCTAATGTATGGAATGAGGAGATTAGGATGCCTGGGAGGTAATTAGGATTAGTTGGGATCACGAGGGTAGAGTCCTCAGGAATGGGGCTATAAGGTTCCTTAGAGAGCTTGCATTTGCTGTCTATTATGTGAGGACACAATGAGATGAAGAAAGCCTCATTTGAACAAGGAAGCTTGCTCTTACCACGCACTGAATCTACTATCACTTTGATCTTGGAGTTCACAATCTCCTATATACTGAGGAGCAAATGTTAGGTGTTTAATATGCCCAGCTTATGGCATTTTGTTTTAGGAGCCCCCGGTGGATAAAGCACAACCCCATTAAAAGATAGGTCAAGGAGTTGAATAGACATTTCTCTAATGAGGATATACAAATAGACAATAATTACGTGAAGAAGATGTTCAGCATCACTCATGGTTTAGGGAAATGCAAATCAAGAGCAAAATGACATCTATATCCCCTCGCCCTCATTAGTTTGCTTCTGTCCAAGAACCAAAATAACTTGCTGGCAATGATGTAGAATAATGAGGACCCTTGTACGCTATTGGTGGACATGCAAAATGTCACAACTACTGTTAAAAACTGTATGGCAGGTAATCAATACGTTGAAAAAATGGAAATAACATCTACCATTTTTCCCTTCTGGGAATACAACCAAAAGAATAGAAAGAGGGGTCTGAAATGGGTATTTGTACACTATATTTAATGGGTATTTGTATGCTATAGCAGCATAACTTACCAGTAGGGAAAATGTGGAAGCAACTGTCTTGTATATTGACAGATGGATGATTAAGCAAAAGGTAGTATATGCATAGGATAGAATATTACTCTGCCTTCAAAAGGAAGGGCAGCCTGAGAAATGCTACAACACTGATGAACTTTGAGCACATTATGCTAAGTGAAGTAGTCCATTCATGTAAAGACATACTTTATAAGGTCGAGTCACTTGATTTCTTGCAACCTTTCTCCAGACATGGGCTCCTTAAACTCCAGACCCAAAATGTTTTTGCTTATATGAGGTACTCAGAGGAGTCAAATTCATAAAGTAGAATGGTGATTGTGTGGAATCAGGGGAAGCGGGTAATGGAGACTTATGATTTAATGGCATAAAGTTTCAATATTGCAAGATGAAAAGGGTTCTGGAGATGGATGGTGGTGATGGCTGCACACCAATATGACCGTACTGAAAGCCAGTAATTCTACACTTAAAAATTAAGGTGGGCCGGGTGCAGTGGCTCATGCTTGTAATCCCAGCACTTTGGGAGGCTGAGTCGGGTGGATCACCTGAGGTCAGGAGTTGGAGACCAGTCTGGCCAAAATGGCAAAACCCCGTCTCTACTAAAAATACAAAAATGAGCTGGGCATGGTGGTGCATGCCTGTAATCCCAGCTACTCAGGAGGCTGAGGCAGGAGAATCACTTGAACCCAGGATGCTGAGGTTGCAGTGAGCTGAGATTGTGCCACTGCACTCCAGCCTGGGAGACAGAGTGAGACTCTGTCTCAATAACAACAAAATTGTTTAGATGATAAATTGTGTTTTATCTGTATTTTAGTACCATTAAAATGTGTGGGCTTGGTCAGAGTGGTGGGGAAAAACTGTAGAGAAAGGATGCAAACCTTCTGAGAGGTTGGAAGGTTCTGCAGAGCCCTGGGGGAGAATAGCTGAAGGCAGCTGTTCTATAACCCTGAGGCAGAGAGCATGGAGTAAGTACAAGGGAGTGTGGGGGAATTTATCTTTTTTTTTTTTTTTTTTTTTTTTTGAGATGGAGTCTTGCTCTGTCACCCAGGCTGGAGTGCAGTGGCCGGATCTCAGCTCACTGCAAGCTCCTCCTCTCGGGTCCACGCCATTCTCCTGCCTCAGCCTCCCAAGTAGCTGGGACTACAGGCACCCGCCACTTCGCCCGGCTACTTTTTTGTATTTTTTAGTAGAGACGGGGTTTCACCAGGTTAGCCAGGATGGTCTCAATCTCCTGACCTCATGATCCGCCCGTCTCGGCCTCCCAAAGTGCTGGGATTACAGGCTTGAGCCACCGCGCCCAGCCCAGGGAATTTATCTTAAACAGGCTTGTTTACTTGTGTTGACCAGGAACTGACCTTTGATCCTCCCTGTGCCTGATGTTCCCTGATAGGGGAACAATAAGCGTTAATTACCTACAGGTTGTGTTGGCTGCAGGTTTTCGGCATTGTGCCTGGACTGAATAAAAGCAAGCAGCCCCAGCTTCTTGGGGCTGCTTTCTGGCCACTAGAGCTAGGCAGTCACCTAGTTGCTGTTACAGTGCATACCTGTGTCTGGGTACTCATTTCATCCGTTGGCCAGGGTTTTCAGGACAGACCCGGCAGGTGGTGCCCCGTGTGAGGAATGCTGCAACAGATCGCCACGGATCCCTCAAAAATGAAAGTGAAGTGAATGTGCAGTAAGTACTTGGTGCCTGCTGGGGGTTTCCAAGTTCAAGGGAATTTTCAAGCTAGGGTTCCATAATGGGACAACAGTTATCAGCTCAACAGCAACAGTATATAAAGTATTGAAACAGCTGCTCTCTGGCCACTAGAGCTAGGTAGTCACCTAGATGTTCTTATGCTGCATTCCTGTGTCTGAGTACTCATTTCATCTGTTGGCCAGGGTCTGTGGGACAGACCCGGCATTAAAAGAGTGGGGAGCACAGTAGTGCAAAGACCCCACTGGACCACCAACATACCAAGCAGTCCTTGGTTCAATCCCTCCTTAACACTGTTTTTCCATTTTTCTTGTCCATGGAGGACTTGTTTCCACACACTTGCTTTGACTCTGATGTCACCTTTAGATTTGATCCTCAGGTGTAGCTCACTTACTGCCTCACCTTTTCTCTACTGATCTTGTTGTTGATGGCTGCTGTGAGACCTTGGTTGTTGCCTTTTTAGTTTAAAAGGATTCAAATGAGACATGCAGCAAAGGAGATGCAGTATATGGCAATTTATTGCAAACAAAAAAGAGTATTTTGAAAGTTAAATGCAGAACAGACAGTATGCCCTGAGAGAGAGAGAGGATTCGGGCCAGGCTGCTCATAAGGATGAGACAGCAGATAGTGGCACTAAGGAGACTTTTTTTTTTTTTAAAGTTTAATACTTAGACTTTGGCTCTTTTGAGTGTTTTCAAGTCTGCTGTGGAGGAAGGGGGTAGGGGGAAGGTGGATATGCCCTGAGAGGCAATAGACTCCAGAACATTCCAGACACAGCCCTTCAGAGGCTGGCTAGTATTAAGGAAAGTGGTTAGGTTTGTGAGGTGTAACAGTGAATGATTGTGGCTTTTCCACAGTGTGTGCACTCAGGCCAGCTTGGCTTGGAGGAATGCCATTCAACACTCTTAAAATGGCGCCATCCAGCCCTGGAGGTAACTGTGAAACAGGGTTTGTGCCTCCTCCATCATCCTCAGGGCACTGTGTGTTTCAGGATGCTCTGTGGCATTGCTTTATTTCTTTTCTTTCCTTTTTTTTTTTTTTGTTTGGACGGAGTCTTGCCTGTTGCCCAGGCTGGAGTGCAGTGGCCGGATCTCGGCTCACTGCAAGCTCCGCCTCCCGGGTTCACGCCATTCTCCTGCCTCAGCCTCCCAAGTAGCTGGGACTACAGGCACCTGCCACCTC
>NW_012104699.1:950442-958636 GCF_000951045.1 Mandrillus leucophaeus | reverse complement strand
GTTGGAATGCAGTGGTGAGATCTTGACTCACTGCAAGCTCTGCCTCCCGGGTTCAAGTGATTCTTTTCCCTCAGCCTCCCAAGTAGCTGGGACTACAGGTGCATGCGACCATGCCTGGCCAATTTTTTTTTATTATTAGTAGAGACGGGGTTTCACCACGTTGGCTAGGCTGGTCTTGAACTCCTGACCTTGTGATCTACTCGCCTCGGCCTCCCAAAGTGCTGGGATTATAGGTGTGAGCCACCACGCCTGGCCAGGAGACTCCTTTTATGGGAATCTTACATGATTATTCATAAGGGGCTGGGAAGAGGTGTTACTAGAAAGCACACTCTGGGTGGTCTTTTGGGTGCATATGCACAGTAGCTGCACATTCTTGTTCATACCTCTCATCTCATTAGCATCTTAAATCTCCACCCAGGGGTGTGGTTTTTACTAGTATAATGAGCAAAGGGTCAATCTGAAGACAGGTAAAATCAAAATACGCATGTTCCCTACAGGGGAAATTCCCTACTGGAGAGAGCTTTGCTTGAATGAGCTTGACTACAGTGCGAATGCTGAGGCTTATTGTGTTGACTGTACGATTGCCAAGTCTCCAGGACGTGGTTACTTCCTTGGCTACCTATCCTGTCTCATGGTCCTCCCTCACTTCACACCCATGATGTATGCTAACACCCTCTGGTTATCTGTTTAGAAGGGATAACTTTTCTTTGGTTTTTTTTTTTTTTTGAGATGGAGTCTCACTCTGTTGCCAGGCTGGAGTGCAGCGGCACCATCTCAGCTCACTGCAACCTCTGCCTTCTGTGTTCAAGTAATTCTCCTGCCTCAGCCTCCCGAGTAGCTGGGACTACAGGCACGCGCCACCATGCCCAGCTAATTTTTGTATTTTTAGTAGAGACCGGGTTTCACCATGTTGGCCAGGATGGTGTCGATCTCCTGACCTCACGATCCGCTTGTCTCAGCCTCCCAAAGTGCTGGGATTACAGGCGTAAGCCACCGCACCCGGCCTAGAAGTTATAATTTTAACTTTCCCTGCAGAACACTCATAAACATAAATTAAGGATTGCAACGTTTTGTTCACAAACAAATCTTCCAGACTGTGAGGGTTAAGCAAGAGAAATGGAAAATAATAATAATGCGATACAGATTTTCCTAACTATAAAAAATTGAGGAAACATACTACAAAATGTGGAATGATTGCCCTATAATTCTACCTGGGCTGGAGATTCAAGAAATGGACAGAAGGGGTCACTACATCCTCAGGAAAGAATTTCCTGATTTCAATAGTAGAGCTGATGTCAAAGGAGAAATATGTGCTGTAACATGGGAACTTCAAAGTAGGATGAATGAAGGAAATCTTACCCCCCTAATAATATGGAATTTATGCAGAATCAGTTTTTACTTCAGAAGGTCAGTAAATTCTGCTTTCATCCAATGTCTTTACATGTAGAATTATTTTTCATTATCATTGTTCTTACCTTTTGTAGTGATTACTCTGTTGTTTACCAAGTAAATGATAACTCATGACCATCAGCATCACTTTTCTTGTGATATATGTCTAATTTTCAGTGATGTACAAAAATATCAACTACAGCTTTCATATTTTTGCATTCTTGGGGTATTTTATTACATGTGTAACAACTCTTGGGATTCCACACATAACAATACATTCTTAGGATTATTACTTTGCCATTGGTAGTCACTGGGTTTGTCCACTTCCTGTATGGTGTTATTTGCAAAAGAAATACACACATACTACATTTTTATATGTTGTAGGTCCAACAACCTATCAACCGATTATTTCACAGGTGAAGAAATATACATTTAGTCTGTCTTTTATACTTACAATATTCTTTAATAGTCATCTTTGTTTTCCCCTTTTTGCCATCATTTGATGTCAGACTGAAGAACTTTCTTTGGTCTTTCTCGTAGGACTTGTGTGCTGGAAATAAGTTCTCTTAGTATGTATGCTTAAACCTGGGAAAGTCTTTGTTTTGATTTGTGATTTGAATGTGAGCTTTGGTGGATATAGAAATGTTCTATTATGTATGTTTCAGAGTAGAGGAATAGCACCTAACTAAAAGCAAATATGTCTGTTTCACCCAAACACTTATCATTACACTAGTCTATATAAGTTAATGTCAAAAAACAATGAGCAATAGGAATAGGATGGAAGAAGGAAATACTGTGATTGAAGATGAAACCGTTGTTTGGGAAAGTAAAGACAAAACAACTGGAAAACTTTTTAAACTGGGGAGGGAGGCAATTTGCTGTTTATGGACCAAACATACTATTGAATTAAAATCACATTTCTTGAAAGTGTATATTGATTTCTGAGAATAGGACTAACACCATATGCTGTATCTGTGGAAAGGTACGAGTATTTCCTGATGCAATGACCTGTGTGTCACCTCTATAGGTTTATATACAACTTTGATGGATTGAAGGCTCCTCATCCCAACCCTCACTGTAGAGAAATGGTTTAAATGTAAATAATTCAGGAATCTGATCCAAATTAACTCCTGTATAATGTTCCAGAAAAATTCACAACATCGAAGAAATGTTATAAAATTTATGCTTTTTTTTTTTTTTCTGACAGAGGGTCTCACTCTGTTGCCCAGGCTGGAGTGCAGTGGTGTGATCTCAGCTCATTGCAGCCTCGACTTGGTAGACTCCAGAAAGCCTCTTGCCTCAGCCTCCCAAATAGCAGGGACTACACACATGGGCCACCACACATGACTCATTTTTTAATTAAAAAAAAATTTTTTTTTGTAGAGACAGGGTCTCACTATGTTGTCCAGTCCAGGCTGCCTCAAACTCCTGAGCTCAAGCAATCCTCCAACCTCAGCCTCCCAAAGTGCTGGGATTATAGGCCATTGCTACTGGCTTATTTTGTAATTTAATTTAATTTAATTTAATTTTGTTTTATTTTTGAGACGGAGCCTTTCTCTGTCGCCCAGGCTGGAGTACAGTGGTGCCATCTCGGCTCACTGCAAGCTCCGCCTCCTGGGTTCACGCCATTCTCCTGCCTCAGCCTCTCAGTAGCTGGGACTACAGGCGCCTGCCACCACACACAGCTAATTTTTGTACTTTTAGTAGAGACAAGGTTTCACCATGTTGACCAGGCTGGTCTTGAACTCATGACCTCAGGTGATCTGCCCGCCTCGCCCTCCCAAAGTGTTGGGATTACAGGCGTGAGCCCCCGCGCCCAGGCTATTTTTAATTTTTTTAGTCATGGTTTAGCTAGATCACTCAGACTGTTCTAAAACTCCTGGACTCAAAAGATCCTTCCTGCCTCAGCCTCCCTCTCCGGTAGCTGGGACCACAGGTACTTGCCAACTCGCCCAGCCTTTTATTATCAGTGCCTAATGCTTAAGGAGGATGTGGGCTACTTTTTACTTTCAGATAAAAAACATTGAGGTGAGATAATTGTTAATTTTTTTACACAAAGATTCATAACTTGAATAGTTTCTCGCTTAAAGTGTTTAATTAAAATTTTTTTTCATTTTGTAGTCTCTTGGATCGTGGAGTTGATTGAAGTGTATTTTTAATAGCCAAGTAGATTCACTTTTATATGGTTTTAAAATTGTTGGGTATATAAGGGGCATTTGAAACATCAGATTTTTGTATTTGCTGTGATTTTCCTACTGGCCGGTGTGCCAGGTACCGGATATCCTCCCGAACTGCAGGCAGGCCCGTCTCTTTCCTGTGAGAGTAACCACCGACTCTTGGCGGAAGCGGAAACCCTTTCCTCCATCACGTTTCGCCTCTTGCAGGCCGGAAGCAGGCCTGCTCGCCTGGGAGCATGTTTCGTCGAATCTGGGTTGGGCGGCTTGGTCGCAGTGTGCCTGTGCTAGGCTCGCGGCGCGTTCATCGTGGCGCCTACAGCCACTTCAGTTCTCTGGTTGTTCTCGCACGCCAGGAGCCGTGGGCCAGGCCATCAGGCCGTACAAGTGCTGCTAAAGCGGCCTCGCCTTCGGCTGCATCATCTCGGGGGATGTTTCACTTGTGTCTTCTCCCAGTTTCATCCCCAGCCCCTCGAACCCACCGGTTCTCCACATCGCACTCTGATCAATATCCCACAGGTGAGGAATATGAAATACTCTATAAAGTGGAGGCCAGTAAGTTGTTCTTTTCAAACTTTCACAAGAAACTACAGATCTTTTTAAAAGATTCTGATTCAGCAGGTCATTGGGGAAGGCCTGATGCTCTGCATTTCTGACTCGGTCCCCAGTGTAGTCCATGCTGCTGGTCCGCGGACCGCAGTTAGAGTGCTGAGATAACAATAGACCTGGTTAGGCAGGCAGGCAGGGAACTGATCCCATGGAGCCTGGTGGGCCATATTGAGGACTTTTACTGGATTTCGAGCAGAGAAGCGATGTGTGGGTTGTGTTTTAAGAAGCTACAGAACAAGTTCTGCCGAGGTGGAAGCAAAGACAGGTTACCCGCTCCTCCTCTTTTGCCTCCCTGTCTGTTGCCTTGTTGCGGGTGAGCTATGACTATCTGGGCCGGTGGTGCGCCGGGGGTAAAAGAATTTACCAAGACAGTTGTAGGTAAAGGAAGGCAGGTTTATTAGATATAAGTGTGAAAATTCGTTGCGAGGAGGCAACAGGCAGGCCAGCAGAAGAGAAGTTGAATGCAGGAAAACAGGCTTGCTGAGGATTTTATAGGCTGGAACTTGGGCTGATCGATAACGCCAAGGCAGCAGGGAGCTAATTTGCATTTTTTTCTGGCGGCTGTAGTGTTTGATAAATTGAGGCCTTTGATAAGCAGGAAGTTTGTGAGTTATGTATGTTATATGAGCAGGAGGGCCCTAGGTCCTGGGCCATAAAGAGAGCAGGCCTATAGCTTATCTTCCTCTTTTTGTTTATATGTCCTGGACCATGAAGGAAGGCAGATTTGTAGCTTATTTACTTTATCTCTTTGCTTTCTGCTGGTGTCACCAGCCTGATTTTTTTTCTCCCCTAATTAGGGCTCTATGTGTCTGATTGCTTTTCTCTGCCTGCCTTACTTGCAACTCCCAAGGTCATGTGTCCGTGAGAGCGGAATGGAGGTTGTCGCCTCCTAACTCAGCCGCAAGATACACAAAAAAGGGACTGGACGGGGCTAAGGCTTCAAAAAAGGGTGGGCCTTGAGTAAGATGTTGCAGCTGGTCCAGCACCTTCGTGCCCCATTGCCCAGGCCTTGGCAGTCCAGAATTGAGTAACACATACCTAGATAACCCTCCACTGGTAAACCTGGAGGAAGAGCCATCCTGTAGGAGATGAGAGCCTGGGAAAGGACATCACTATGGAGGGACCTGAAGCTGTGGTGGAGGTCAGTGGATGGGGTATTGGAAGTGGCTTGGGGAGACCGGGAGATGCTTTTAAAGACCTCAGGTGCCGGTGGGTAAAGTTCTGACAAAGGAACCAGTAAGAAATAGGAGTCAGGTGATGAAACGGATCAGGACTGGGGAGAAAAAACAAGGACCCAACCTGGTGATCTAGATTAAACAATTATTCTGGGCAGGCAGGGGCAAGAAAGAGATAATGATCTGGAAAAAGAAATCGCCGGTGTAGGAGGGATACCAGCTGAGAAGGGTTGGTCCAAGGCTCTTAGTCTACACTTCACATCCTGGGGGGTGCACCTGGTGGGCAACTAGGAGAGAAGGAGGGCCTGGCGTCCAGTAAGGGAATCAGAATGTGAATGCAGTATTGCTGTGGGAAAGGAACCCAGGCCAGCTGGAGCCACCTAAGTGAAAACAAGGGTCAGTGCCTAGGGATGGAAGGATCTGAATGGAAACTCACTTAAGGCCAGGTGGGGTGACCTGAGTAGCAAACAGGTAAAAGCTGGGGAGGAGGACCTGATTTGGATGAAGCCACTCACTGGGATGTCTATGAAGCTATCATTCCAGCTGCTGCCCACCTGGGAGCAGTTGGTCAGTACAGTCAGCTGCGTGTCCCATCTTGTGTATGAGGGCAGTAGTGAGGGCTGCCCTTTATGCCTGCCTTGATCACCGGCGGGAGACAGAGGACGTGAAAGTATGGGCTCTTTGGGGGGATGGTGCCTATGAGGAAGGTCTGATCCCAAATCTAGAGAATGGGAGTGTGGGCTGTATCATGGATTGTCAGGCCAGGGGTCTGGAGGGTATCATGTCCTAAATGCAGATGTTTTCTGGGCTGGTAGCAGGGACCTGAGACCCAGCCTGGTGAGGCTCCAGATGAATCAATAACACTGGCTCAGGAGAGCTGGTGTGGGATCTGTTAGACTGAGGGGTCTGGCTTCCTTACCTCCCACTCTACCTCTGTAGAAGTGTCTGTCTCTAGCATCATGTCAAAGCAACTGATGGCTTCCCTACCCCAGGCATCACTGAGCTAAATTGGGTGGCAGGAAGGTGATCACCACCCAAGTACTATTTTTTTTTTTTTTTTTAGACGGAGTCTTGCTCATGTCCCCAGGCTGGAGTGCAGTGGCGTGATCTTGGCTCACTGCAAGCTCCGCCTCCCGGGTTCACGCCATTCTCCCGCCTCAGCCTCCCAAGTAGCTGAGACTACAGGCGCCCGCCACCACGCCCGGCTAGTTTTTTGTATTTTTAGTAGAGACGGGGTTTCACCATGTTAGCCAGGATGGTCTCGATCTCCTGACCTCGTGATCCACCCGCCTCGGCCTCCCAAAGTGCTGGGATTACAGGCTTGAGCCACCGCGCCCGGCCTGTACTGAGATTTTTCTAAATGACATAAAAATACGTATTCATGAAACAGTCTTTTCAAGATAAGGATCCCATCCCTACTGCTTCCTCTCTCTCAGCCACCCCTGATGGAATCTTGCAGTTTGTACTGTTCTGTCAGGCTCCTTTCACTCAGCATAATTGAGCTTCATCCGATAGTGTTTTGTTTTGTTTTGTTTTGTTTTGTTTTGTTTTGTTTTTGAGACAGAGTCTTGCTCTGTTGCCCAAGCTGGAGTGCAGTGGTGCGATCTCAGCTCACTGCAAGCTCCACCTCCCGGGTTCACACCATTCTCCTGCCTCAGCCTCCCGAGTAGCTGGGACTATAGGCGCCCCCCACCATGCCCAGCTCATTTTTTTTTTTTGTATTTTTAGTAGAGATGGGGTCTTACCATGTTAGCCAGGATGGTCTCTATCTCCTGACCTTGTGATCTGCCCGCCTCGGCCTTCCAGAGTGCTGAGATTACAGGTGTGAGTCACCGCACCCGGCCATCCAATAATTCTTTATTGTACATGAATAATATTCCATTTTCCAGAGGAAGCAAAATTTATTTCTCCAGCTATTGATGGATATTTGGGTTAATTTCAGTTTTTGGCTATTAAGAATTAATATTCACATACCAGTGTTTGTAAGAACGTATCATATTTCTTTTTTGTTTGAGACAGAGTCTCGCTCTGTCACCAGGCTGGAGTGCAGTGGTGTGATCTTGGCTCACTGCAACCTCTGCCGCCCGGGTTCACGCCATTCTCCTGCCTCAGCCTCCCAAGTAGCTGGGACTACAGGTGCACGCCACCATGCTCAGCTAATTTTTGTATTTTTAGTAGAGACAGAGTTTCACCATGTTGGCCAGGCTAGCCTTGATCTCTTGACCTCGTGATCCACCCACCTCGGCCTCCTCAAGTGCTGGGATTACAGTTATAAGCCACCATGCCAAGCTGATATTTCTGTAGAAGATTTTATTTTATTCTGCCTAGGAGTAAAATGGCAGGGTGTTGTGCCAGGTGTATGTTTAACTTCTTAGGAAACTTCCAAACTGTTTTCCAAGTGGCTGTTCCATTTTGTATTCCCACCAACATGATATGAGTTCCAGTTGCTTTGCATTGTCACCAACATTTGATACAGCCAATCTTACTAACTTTAGACTCCCAAATATGTGTAGTGGTATTAGAATTGTGGCTTAAATTTATATTTACTTAATGAATAATGATGTTGAATGATACTTCATGTTCTTATTTGTCACTGAAAAATATTCTATGGTCAAGTATTAATGACATTGATTGTTTTCAGATTAGTTTTTGAGAGTTCTTTATATATTCTGGATATAATTCCTGCATCAGATTATGGTTTGTAAGTACTTTGTCCCATCTACGGCTATTCTTTAAAAATCCTTAGCAGTCTGTAGGCTGGGTGCGGTGGCTCACGCCTGTAATCCCAGCACTTTGGGAGGCCGAGGTGGGTGGATCACCTGAGGTCAGGAGTTCGAGACCAGCCTG
>NW_012104699.1:945027-949807 GCF_000951045.1 Mandrillus leucophaeus | reverse complement strand
GGCCTTTATTTCTGCCTTTTAATTTTTACTTTTTCTTTCTTTGGAGGCAGAAATTGGGCATAAGACAATATGAGGGGTGGTCTCCTCCCTTACCAGTACTTTGTGAGGCCAAGGCAGGCAGATCACTTGAGGTCAGGAGTTTGAGACCAGCCTGGCCAACGTCGTGAAACCCCATCTCTACTAAAAATACAAAAATTAACCAGGCGTGATGGTGTGCTCATAGTCCCAGCTACTTGGGATGCTGTGGCAGGAGAATCACTTGAACCTGGGAGGTGGAGGTTGCAGTGAGCCGAGATCGTGCCACTGTACTCCAGCCTGGGTGACAGAGAGAGACTGTCTCCAAAAAAAAAAAAAAAAATTCCTTAGCAGTATCCTTCACAAAGCAGATTTTTATTTTAATGAAGTTTAATTTCTCAATTTTTAATGGATTCTGCATCTTTGTCATATGTATGCAATTGTAATGTAACCCAAGGTCAAATAATGTCACCCACATTTTCTTTACATTTTACAGTTTAGATTATACATTCAGTTTTGTGATCCATTTTGAGTTAATGTTTGTATATAGTGCAAGATATAGATTTACAGTCTTTATTTTTTTGCATATGCATATTCTATTTTTTAGCATTATTGAAAAGAGAATTTTTGACTGAATTGTTCACTTTGATGAAAAAACTACTGGACCACATATGTGTAGAAATGTAACTGGAACATTTATTCTGTTCCATGGATATATTCGTCTACTTGCCAAAGACATTGTCTTAATTAGGATTGCTAAATTTTTTTTTTTTTTTTTTTTTTTGAGACGGAGTTTCGTGCTGTCGCTCAGGCTGGAGTGCAGTGGCCGGATCTCAGCTCACTGCAAGCTCCGCCCCCCCGGGTTTGCGCCATTCTCCTGCCTCAGCCTCCCGAGTAGCTGGGACTACAGGCGCCCGCCACCTCGCCCGGCTATTTATTTTTATTTTTTAGTAGAGACGGGGTTTCACTGCGTTAGCCAGGATGGTCTCGATCTCCTGACCTCGTGATCTGCCCGTCTCGGCCTCCCAAAGTGCTGGGATTACAGGCTTGAGCCACCGCGCCCGGCCTGTTTTTTTTTTTTTTTTCAGAAGTGTTTGGCTATTTGTTTGGTTATTTCAGGTACTTTTCATCTCTTTTTCTTTTCTTTTTTTTTTTTTTTGAGATGGAGTTGCACTATTGTTGCCCAGGCTGGAGTGCAGTAGTGTGATCTCGGCTCACCGCAACCTCTGCCTCCCGGGTTCAAGTGATTCTCCTGCCTCAGCATCCCAAGTAGCTGGGATTACAGGCATGCACCACCACACCCAGCTAATTTTTTGTTTTTAATAGAGACGGGGTTTCTCCATGTTGGTCAGACTGGTCTCGAACTCCCGACCTCAGGTAATCCTCCCGCCTCGGCCTCCCAAAGTGTTGGAATTACAGGCATGAGCCACCATGCCTGGCCTTCATCATAATTTTATAACTTCATAATACGTTGTTAGTTTTCTTTTTTGTTTTTAAAAGGTTCAATGTTTTTTTTTAAAGCAATAAAAAATGTAAAAAACCCTTTGTGTTTACTGAAGTGGTTATCATTCCTGGTATTCTTTCTTTCTGGATTTCCATTTGGCTTCATTTTTCTTTGCCCCCATGAAGTTTAGTGACGTGTCTTGTGGAGCAAGTATGCTGATTACAAAGTCTTTCACTATGGCTGAATTACTAATTTATTTTCGCTTCATTTGGAAAGATATTTTTTTGCTGGATATAGTATTCTCAGTTGATATACTTGTTCTTTTATTACTTTAAGGATGTTGTTCTGTGGTCTCATGATCTGCATTGTTGCTGGTAATAAGTATGTAATGAATCTTATCTTTGGTTCACTATAGTTAATGTCTTTTTCCTGTTGCCTTAAAGATATTTTAGTTGTTCCTGCTGTGAAGTAATTTACTGATGATGTGCCTTGGTGTAGATTTATATACATATACGCTCATGGTTTGCTGAACTTTTTTGATCTCTGGGTTTATAATTTGCATCCAGTTTGGAAAATGCGAAGCCAATATTTGTGGAAATATTTTTTGTCATGTTCTTTCTTCTGCCAAAGAGTCTTGTTATTAGCATATTATGTCACTTGTAATTTTCCCACTACACAACTCACTTATGTTCACCTTTTTTTTTTTTTTTCCTGGATGCTTCATTTGGAATGGTTTCTACTGCTAGGTCACATGATTCACTCATCTTCTCTGCAGTATCTGATCTGCTATTTATTTCACTCAGTGTAATTTGTTATCCCAGATATTGTTTTCATGCCTAGTAGCTTGAATCATGTTTTTTTTCTTTCGTTTTTTAAATTGTTTGGAGGTAAAATATACTAACAGAGAATTTGCCATTTCAGTCATTTTTAAAATGTGCCATTCAGTAGTAGTAAATACATTTACAATGTGGTGTAACCAGCGCAGCTATTGATCTCTAGCATTCTCGCATAACTCTAAACAGAAATTCGGTACTCATTGAACAAATCCCCAGTCTCCCTTTCCCCCCAGCTCCCGATAATGTCTATCCTACTTTCTCTATGAATTTGACTATTCTAGGCACCTCATAAAACTGGAAGCATACAATATTTGTCCTTGTGCTGGGCATGGTGGTTCACGCCTGTAATCTCAGCACTTTGGGAGGCTGAGGTGGTCAGATCACGAGGTCAGGAGTTCGAGACCAGCCTGACCAACATGGTGAAACCCCGTCTCTACTAAAAATACAAAGATTAGCCGGATATGGTGGTGTGCACCTGTAATCTCAGCTACTCGGGAGGCTGAGGCAGGAGAATTGCTTGAACCTGGGAGGCGGAGGGTACAGTGAGCCAAGATCACACCACTTGCACTCTAGCCTGCATGACAGAGTGAAACTGTCTCAAAACAAAACAAACAAAAAATTTGTCCTTGTGTGTCTGGCTTATTTCACTTAGCATAATGTTTTCCAGGTTCATTCGTGTTGTATCATGTATGAGGAATTCATTGCTTTTTCTGTCTGAATGATACTTCATTGTATGGATAAACCACACTGTGTTTATCTACTTTGAACACTTGAGTTCTTTTATTGTAAAGATTTAAAAAATATATTTTAAAAAAATAGTTTGAGGGTAATTGAACTCAATCATTGGCTGGAAGAGTTGTTTCTACAATAGTATTTTGGCTACTGTGAATTAAGATGGCTATGAAATTGGTGTACATGTGTCTATGTGAGACCCTGCTTTTACTTCTTTTGAAAGTATGCCTAGAAGTGGAATTGCTGGTGTAAAGAGTAATTCATGTTTCCCTTTTCTAGTAATAGCCATAGTGTTATGTTTGTTTGTTTGTTTGAGGCCGGAGTGCAGTGGCATGATCTCGGCTCACTGCAACCTCCGCCTCTCAGGTTCAAGCAATTCTCCTACCTCATCTTCCCAAGTAGCTGGGATTACAGGCACCCGCCATCACATTTGGCTGATTTTTGTGTTTGTGTGTGTTTTGAGTAGAAACGGGGTTTCGCCATGTCAACCAGGCTGGTCTCAAACTCCTGACCTTAGGTGATGTGCCTGCCTCGGCCTCCCAAAGTGCTGGGATTACAGGTGTGAGCCACCGCGCCTGGCCTAGCCATAGCGTTTTACACAGTGGCTGCAATGTTTCACATTCTCCTCAGCACCACACGGTAGGGGTTCCCATTTCTCCACATCCTCATCCATACTTGTTATATTCTTCTTTCTTTTCTTAAGATATGGGGTCCCACTATATCCTCCTGCCTCAGCCTCCTGTAGTGTTAGGACTACAGGTGTGGGCCACTGTGCCTGGCCACACCCTTAAAACAAAAACCAAAACCTAATAGCCACTTTAATGAGTGTGAAGTGGGATTTCATTGTGGGTTTTATTTGCATTTCCTTGATGATCAGTGATAATGAGCATCTTTTCATGTGCCTAGTGGTCATTGACCTATTGTCTTTGAACAAGTTTGTTTTCAGTTCCTTTGCTCATTTTGAATTGGGTCATTTGATTTTTTTTTTTTTTTTTTTTAAGACAGAGTTTCACTCTTGTTGCTTGGCTAGAGTTCAGTGGTGTGATCTTGGCTCCTTGCAACCTTTCCCTCCCAGGTTCAAGCGATTCTCCTGCCTCAGCCTCCCAGGTAGCTGGGATTACAGGTGGCCACCACCACACCCGGCTAATTTTTGTATTTTTAGTAGAGACGGGGTTTCTCCATGATGGTCAGGCTGGTCTCGAACTCCTGACCTCAGATGATCCTCCTGCCTCAGCCTCCCAAAGTGTTGGGATTACAGGCATGAGCCACTGTGCCCAGCCTGATTTTGTTTTGTTGTGGAATTGTAGGAGTTCATATATTCTGGGTACTAATCTCTTACGAGATATGTGATAGGAACATATGTTCTCTCATTCTGTAGTTTGTGTTTTTATTCTGTTGAGAGCATCCTTTGGTGCACAGAAGTTTTCAATTTTGATATAGTCCAGTTTATCTATTTCAGTTGCCAGTGCTTCAGGCAACCAAAGCACATCTCTGAGAAGTCCAGTATCATGAAATTTCCCCTAATATTTTTTTCTAAGTCTTTTTTTTTTTTTTTTTTTGAGACAGGGTCTCACTCTGCGGCCCAGGTTGGAGTGCAGTGGAGTGCAGTGGCGCAATCTCGGCTCACTGCAAGCTCCGCCTCCCGGGTTCATGCCATTCTCCTGTCTCAGCCTCCCAAGTAGCTGGGACTACAGGCGCCCACCACTACACCTGGCTAATTGTTTTTGTATTTTTGGTAGAGACAGGGTTTCAC
>NW_012104699.1:942777-944737 GCF_000951045.1 Mandrillus leucophaeus | reverse complement strand
CTGGGACTACAGGCGCCCACCACCTCGCCCGGCTAGTTTTTTGTATTTTTTTAGTAGAGACGGGGTTTCACCGTGTTAGCCAGGATGGACTTTTAGCTTTTAAGTTTAGGTCTGGATTAAATTTAATATTTGTACAAGATGTAAAGTGATGGTCCACCTTTATTTTTTTGCAGGTAGACACCCAGTTTTTCCAACACCAATTTTTGAAAGATTGTCCTTTTTCTATCAAATTACCTTGGCACTGGTGTCAAAAATCATTTGATCATATATGTGAGCACTTATTTCTTATTTCTAGGCTTTCTGTTCTGTTCCATTAGCCTGTGTGTACTTATGCCAGTACCATATGCCTTTTTTTTTTTTTTTTTAATTGTAACCTTGAATTCCTAGGCATAAGCATTCTTCCTGCCTCAGACTTCCAAGTAGCTAGGACTACAGGCATGCACCATTGTGTCTAGCTAATTAGAAAAAAAAATTATGTGGAGATGGGGACTTGCTATATTGCCCAGGCTGGTCTTGAATTCCTTGCCTTGAGCAATCCTGTCACTCTGGCCTCCCAGAGTGTTGGGATTACGGGCGTGAATCACTGCACCTGGCCTCATGGTCTCTTGATAACTGTAGTTTTCTAGGAATTTTTGTAATCAGGAAGTATGAGTCCTCCAACTTTGTTATTTTTCAAGGTTGTTTGGATATTACATGTCCCTAGACATTTCAAATGAATTTTAGAATGGGTCTTCCTATTTCTGTATAAAAGGCTGTTTGGATTTTGAGAGGGACTACCTTGACTCTGTAGATAGATTTGGTTAGTATTCTCATCTTGACAATAGTAAGTCTTGGAATTCATAAACATGTGATGTCTTTCCATTTATTTATGTCTTGTCAAATTTGTTTCAGCAACGTTTTGTTGTTTTCAGTGTACAGGTTATTGGCCTCTGAAATTTATTTTAAGTATTTTACTGCTTTTGATACCTTTTTAATTTTTATTGTTAGCTCTTTTTCAGATTGTTCATTGTTAATTCATAGAAATGCAACTGATGTTTGTGTGTTGATTTTGAATTCTGTGACGTTGCTGAATTTATTTTTGTGTTCTAGTATTTTATTTTTGCCCTGTGGGGTCTTGAGGGTTTTCTCTATATAGGATCATATAATCTGTAAATACAAATAATTTAATACTTCCTTTCCAAATTGGATGTCTTTGGCTTGTTTTTCTTAATTTATGTCCCTTGCAACTCCCAATACTGTATTCAATAGAAGTGGTAAAAGTGGGAATTCTTGTGTTTTTCATGATATTAGGGGTAAAGCTTTCAGTTTTTCACCATTGACCAGGTTACCTGTAGGGTTTTCATATATGCCTTTATCCTATTAGGGAAGTTTCCTTACATTCCTGGTTTACTGAGTGTATTTTATTTAAAATCAAGAAAGTATTCAATTTTGTCAAATTATCTTTTTGCACCAATTGAGATGATAAATGTGTTTTTTCTTGGTTTCATAAATGGTGCATTACTACATTGCTACATGTTGAAACATCTTTGCCTTGCAGGAACACAGCCTCCATTTACAATCCTTTTCATAATCCTGCTGAATTCAGTTTGCTGGTATGTTGTTAATGATTTATGCTTCAATATTCATAACGGATATTGTTCTGTAGCTTCTTACAGTGTCTTTGGCGCTGCTTTCCTTTTTTTTTCTTTTTCGAGACAGTATTGCTCTGTCGCCCAGGCTGGAGTGCAGTGGCATGATCTTGGCTCACTGCAACCTCCAGCCTCCCAGGTTCAAGCAATTCTCCTGCCGCAGCCTCCCGAATAGCTGGGACTACAGGGGTGCGTCACTACACCCTGCTAATTTTTGTATTTTTAGTAGAGATGGGGTTTCACCGTGTTGGTCAGGCTGGTCTCAGACTCCTGACCTCGTGATCCACCCGCCTCAGCCTCCCAAAGTGCTGGGATTACAGGTGTGAGCCACC
>NW_012104699.1:940477-942684 GCF_000951045.1 Mandrillus leucophaeus | reverse complement strand
TCTTGCTCTGTCACCAGGCTGGAGTGTAGTGGCGTGATCTTGGCTCACTGCAACCTCCGCCTCCTGGGTTCAAGTGATTCTCATGCCTCAGCCCCGAGTTGCTGGGATTACAGGCACATGCCACCAGGCCCACCTAATTTTTGTATTTTTAGTAGAGATGGGGTTTCACCATGTTGGTCAGGCTGGTCTCAGACTCCTGACCTCGTGATCCACCCGCCTCAGCCTCCCAAAGTGCTGGGATTACAGGCGTGAGCCACCACGCCTGGCCCATCTTTGGCACTTTCATATCAAAGTGAGGCTGGCCACATGAATGAAATGAATAGAAAATGTTCCCTCTTTTTAAATTTTATCTTTTCCAAAAACTAAGTTTTTGGATTCTCTGTTGTTTTTCTGTTCTTTATTTCATTTACCTCTGCTCTAATCTTTATTACTTAGCTCTCTGTACTACCCTTTAAAAAAAATGGAGATGAAGTCTTGCTATGTTGCCCGGGCTAAAGTGCAGTGGCTATTCACAGATGCATTCATGGCGCACTACAGCCTGGAACTCTTAGGCTCAAGTGATCTTCCTGCTTCAGCCTTCTGAGTAGCTGGGACTATAGGCATATACCACCATACCCAGCTTTTCCACTACCTTTTAAAAAAAAAAAGCGCCGGGCGCGGTGGCTCAAACCTGTAATCCCAGCACTTTGGGAGGCCGAGATGGGCGGATCACGAGGTCAGGAGATCGAGACCATCCTAGCTAACACGGTGAAACCCCGTCTCTACTAAAAATACAAAAAACGAGCCGGGCGTGGTGGCAGGCGCCTGTAGTCCCAGCTACTCGGGAGGCTGAGGCAGGAGAATGGCGTGAACCCAGGAGGCAGAGCTTGCAGTGAGCTGAGATCCGGCCACTGCACTCCAGCCTGGGCGACAGAGCGAGACTCCGTCTCAAAAAAAAAAAAAAAAAAAAAAAAAAAAAGCTTACTCTTCTTTTTCTAGTCCTGTAAGTTATACCGTTAGATTATTTATTGGAGATCTTTATTCATTTTCAATGAAGGCATTCTCACTATAAAATTTTCTCTTGGCACTGCCATTGCTGCATCTCAAAAGTTTTGGTGTGTTTGGTTTCTGTTTTCATTGGTCTCCAGGTATTTTCTATTTTCTCTTGTGATTTCTTATTTGACCCATTGGTTGTTGAAGAGTGAATTGTTTAATTTCCGCATATTTGTGAATTTGCCTTCTAATATTGACTTCTAGTTTTATTTTAGTGTGTTAGGAAAAAGATACCTTTTATGATTTCAGGTTTTTAAATCGTGTGAAGATTTGTGTCTTAATTATGGTCTGTGCTGGAGCATGTTCCGTGTGCACTTCATCAGAATGTGTATTCTGCTGTTATTATGTAGAGTAGTTGTTTCATTGTGTTGTTCAAGTTCTTTATTTTCTTATGGATCTGATGTCTGGTTGTTCTATTCATTTTTGAAATTGGAGTAGGAAGTCTCAAACTCATATTGTAGAACTGACATTTCCTTTTCTTTTTTTTTTTTAGACAGAGTCTTGCTCTGTCACCAGGCTGGAGTGTAGTGGCGTGATCTTGGCTCACTGCAACCTCCGCCTCCTGGGTTCAAGTGATTCTCATGCCTCAGCCCCCCGAGTAGCTGGGATTACAGAAATGCGCCACCACACTCAGCTAATTTTCGTATTTTTAGTAGAGACAGGGTTTCACCATGTTGGCCAGGCTGGTCTCGAACTCCCGACCTCAGGTGATCCACCTGCCTCGACCTCCCAAAGTGCTGGGATTACAGGCGTGAGCCACTGTACCTGGCCTTCCATTTCAATTTTTAAAATGTTTGCTTCATCTATTTTGGCACTCTGTTACTTAGTGCAATTATATTTATAACATATATTCTGTATGATTTGAGCCTTTTATAAAGTGTTCTTCTTTGTGTCTTTTTAACAGTTTTTGACTTAGTCTATTTTGTATGACAATTGTATAGCCACACCTGCTCTCTTTAGCTTACTATTTGCATGGAATATCCTTTTCTTTCATTCTCTTTCAACTGACTTGGGTATTGAGATCTACAATGAATGTGCTGTAGACAGGATACAATTTGATTGTATTTTAAAAATTCATTCTCCCGGCCGGGCGCGGTGGCTCAAGCCTGTAATCCCAGCACTTTGGGAGGCCGAGACGGGCGGATCACGAGGTCAGGAGATCGAGACCATCCTGG
>NW_012104699.1:930943-939262 GCF_000951045.1 Mandrillus leucophaeus | reverse complement strand
TCAAAAAAAAAAAAAAAGAAAAAAAAAAGAAAAAGCAGATTGAGATCAGGTGGGAGAAGGGCTTGGCCATGTCGCCAGCAGCCTCATGCCAAATTCCTGATCCCTGGAGGACATCAGACACCCCTCCTCCTGCTCTGAGGCCAGGAGGTGGCGCCACTGGACAGTGAGTCTGGGATTCCTAGCGCACACTTATGATTGCCCGTCCAGCAGAAAGAATCAGGAAGGGACACTGAGTACAATCAATCAGGAAATTCTGCTTAAGAGCAAATTTCTCCCTAGGAGGGGTCGGGTCACTGCACTGGGAGGAAGCCCGTCTGCCAAGGGCTGTGTCTGGAACCTTTTCATCCGGCTCCACTCAGGGCCTTGAGTACAATCAATCAGGGAATTCTGCTTAAGAGCAAATTTCTCCCCAGGAGGGGTCGGGTCACTGCACTGGGAGGAAGCCGCCTGCCAAGGGCTGTGTTCATCCGGCTGCACTCAGCAGAGAGATCGCCTCTTCTGTTATTCAGTCTCCAGGGGGCAGGACCTGCAGCCCTATCCAATCATGGCCATGGGGTAGGGTCCTGAGAACTGTGGATCAGGCGCTGCCGGGAGGTGGGTGCGCGACGTCTTCGCCCCTCTAAACGCGGCTCCTACTCTGTAGCTAACAGACACCCACAGACATGTCTGTAGCATCCTCTGTAACACTGGGACCCGTACTGGCAGCAGGAGCCGTAGGGAGGACCCTGGGACACCTGGAAGCCAGGAAATGGTGAGTGTGCGGGGCTGAGGGTCCCGAGACTAGGATGAGACTGGTTGGAACCGGCAGGAATAGGCTGTGGCGGGACCTGGGCCTCTTCGTGGGTGACTCCGGGATCTGGGACCCATGTCCCCCTGGTGCACCTTGACCCTGCTTCCTCTCAGGCCGCGGGATGGGGCTGCGACGGCAGCCGGGACCCCGAGCCGTCCCGTCCGGTCCGGTCCCTGCACAATGGTCTGCGGCCCCGGCCCCGGCCCCAGCGCCCTCTCTGGTCAGCTCCGTGCCCGCTACCCCGCGTCTCCCCAGATTGTACGGGGGCCACGGGAGGGTCATGGGGGCAATCCTGCCTCGAGTATGGGTTCGTGTGAGAGGAGCGGTAGGCTGTGGGGTCCCCAGTTCCCCCTTTCTCACCTGGAGCTTTGAATTTTATCTGAGTTTCCCAAATATACGCGAAGCAGGGTCTCAAATCTGCGCCTGTGGTCCCTAGGCTGCCTTCTAAGGCTGGCAGCAAATTTGGGATTTCCTGATCCCTCTCCGCATTTCATAACATGGATTTCCTTTATTCAGTTCACAACAATATCACTTCTTCGTCCTCCAGGCTATGTTTCAAACACAGGCAGTATTTTAATTGTCATTTTTTAGAGGGCAGTATATAGCTCTTTTAAAAATATTTGCTTTGGCCGGGCGCGGTGGTTCACACCTGTAATCCCAGCACTTTGGGAGGCCGAGGCGGGCGGACCACAAGGTCAGGAGATCGAGACTATCCCGGCTAACACGGTGAAACCCCGTTTCTACTAAAAATACAAAATTTAGCCTGGCGTGGTGGCCTGTAGTCCCAGCTACTGGGGAGGCTGAGGCAGGAGAATGCAAGCTCCGCCTCCCGGGTTCACGCCAGTGAGCCCACATCAAGCCACTGCACTCCAGCCTGGGCAACAGAGCGAGATTCCCGTCTCAAAAAAAAAAAAAAATTTGCTTTGTGTTTGTGAACATTTGAGAGAAAAACCTCCTGACACTCCACCGTGAACAATCTTTGTGTCTCTCTTTATCTGCCCTAGACACAGACACCTTCCCAGAATGTCTTGGGTTGAGATTCCTCTTCGGAAACTTTACAGTGGTGTGACCTCAGCCCACCCTCTGCCTTTTCCTGATCCTAGATTTCAGGACTACCTGGGGCTGGCCCAAGATGCCCACAGCTGCCAAGTCTCTTGGGGAAGTCTAGTGGATATCATCCCCTAGGTCACTCCTCCCAAAGAGCCTGTGGTGTGGGGGTGAGGCTTCCCCAGGGAGCAGCTGGATGCCCTGGGGTGGGAGCAGTCTCCTATATCATTATTGCAGAAAACTAATCCCTTGGGACACGCCTTTTCTTCCCCTGCTATTCCTTGGGGACACATGGCTAGTCAGCCAATCAAATTCTGGTATGGAGATCAAACAAATTACTTCCGTCCTATAATCCTAGCACTTTGGGAGGCCGAGGTGGGCGGATCACCTGAGGTCAGGAGTTCGAGACAAGCCTGGCCAACATGGTGAAACCCCGACTCTACTAAAAATTCAAAAATTAGCTGGGCGTGGTGGTATATACCCTTGTAATCTCAGCTACTCATGAGGCTGAGGCAGGAGAATTGCTTGAACCCGGGAGGTGGAGGTTGCAGTGAGCCGAGATCGCGCCACTGCACTCCAGCCTGGGTGACAGGGTAAGAGTCCGTCTCAAAAAAAAAAAAAAAAAAAAAGATTTCTGTCCTCTGGATTCTCTGTCTAGTGAAAGGAGAAAACCACCCTCATTGAGGTGTTGCAAGAACCTGAAAAGCACAGTTTAGTGTCTTCTGGGAGGGTGGCCACTGAGCACTTCAGGGAGCAGCGTGGAGGTGGGGGGATGTCCCCAGTGATAGGATGATGTGACCTGACACTTGAGTCAGACGCTTGAGTGTTCCAGGTCAGCACTGCCCCTCCCTGGGTTTAGCACCTTGAAAAAATTGGTTTACTCATTTCAGCTTCAGTTTGTTTGTTTTTGTTTTTTTGAGACGGAGTTTTACTGTTGTTGCCCAGACTGGAGTGCAATGGTGCGATCTCGGCTCACTGCAACCTCCGCCTCCTGGGTTCAAGCGATTATCCTGCCTCAGTCTCCCAGGTAGCTGGGATGACAGGTGCCTGCCACCACGCCTGGCTAATTTTGTATGTCTAGTAGAGATGGGGTTTCACCATGTTGGTCAGGCTGGTCTCGAACTCCCGACCTCAGTGATCTGCCCTCCTTGGCCTCCCAAAGTGCTGGGATTACAGGCGTGAGCCACCGCGCCTGGCCATCAGCTTCAATTTTTTAATAACTGTAAAATGCACTGTATCATTGGAGATTGATGAAGATAAAGTATTTCAAAACATGCCAGAAGAAGGTAGGTTTTAGGGAAAAAAAAGTCTAGTCTTATATTCCCTTATAAAAATTCTTATTTTTCTTCCCAGAGCCTGTGTAGTAAGTTTCTCAGCTCCTTTTTCTATTGGGTGATTTCAAATGGAATTCTAGGCCTTAGCACGAAAATACTACCAGGGAAAAGAAATAGGGAGAAAACCTCTCTTCCATTTTGGTTATAGAAAAAATGAGTTGTTTTCAGAAGAAAGTGTGGTGGATTATACTGGTGAATTACAAAGATGTTCCATAACCTCAGTTCTTCTTCGTGGGTTGAAGAATTTGTGACCGTGGATAAGTGTGTTTCCTGTTATGTGAACTTGGCAGATTAATGCTAAATCCTGTGGGACAGCATTTAGCAACACCTAAAAAAGTACTCAATTACGATTTTTTGTGTACTAAATGATTATTATGGAAATAGTAATTCTGTGTGGAAAGAACACACTCAAACTCCAAAGAGTTTTCTATTTCAATAACAACCATCAACACAGAAGACTTTTGTGACCACAAGTGTGAGTTTTCTCCCTACCAAAAGGCAAGCAGTGTATCCTGCGGTGGACAGCAACTGGGTCTCTTCCAATTCAGTTTTTTTTTTTTTTTTTTTTGAGACGGAGTCTCGCTCTGTCTCCCAGGCGGGAGTGCAGTGGCACGATCTCGGCTCACTGCAAGCTCCGCCTCCCGGGTTTACGCCATTCTCCTGCCTCAACCTCTCGAGCAGCTGGGACTACAGGCGCCGCCACCTCGCCCGGCTAATTTTTTGTATTTTTAGTAGAGACGGGGTTTCACCATGTTAGCCAGGATGGTCTCGGACTCCTGACCTCGTGATCCGCCCGCCTCGGCCTCCCAAAGTGCTGGGATTACAGACCTGAGCCACCACGCCCGGCCCCAATTCAGTTTTGATATTATCTACCCTTGAGATAGTTTCAGAGCCCACAGATTGATGGCTCAGTCCCCACATCCCTCCCTCCCTGCCCGCCACTCCCTACCGTTCAGGTATCAGTGGTAAGTCTGGGCCAATTATAACCCACAGATTTCAAGTTGGAGTTCCTGTGCTGTCGTTGGGTTTAACTTGCTATTGTGGCTCGCAGAACTCATGGAAACAGTTACTCATCTTCACAGTCATCTTTCATTTCATTTATTTATTTATTTATTTCTCGTAGAGTTGGGAGTCTCACTATGTTGCCCAGTGATCTTCCCATCTTGGTCTCCCAAAGTGCTGGGATTACAGGTGTGAGCCACCATACCTAACTCTCAGGTTTCTTTCTTTTTTCTTTTTTTGAGACAGAGTCTTGCACTCTGTGGCCCATGCTGGAGTGCAGTGGTGCAATCTCAGCTTGCTGCAACCTCCACTGCCCAGGTTCGAGCTATTCTCCTGCCTCGGCCTCCCGAGTAGCTGGGATTATAGGTGCACACCACCACGCCTGGCTAATTTTTGTATTTTTAGTAGAGACGGGGTTTCACCATGTTGGCCAGGCTGGTCACGAGCTCCTGACCTCAAGTGATCCACCCACCTCGGCCCCCCAAAATGCTGGGATTACAGATGTGAGCCACCGTGCCCAGCCAAGGATATTTTAAAGGATACAAATAAACATCCAGGTGAAGAGACACATAAGGTGAGGTCTAGAAGGGTCTTGAGCACAGGAGCTTCTGTCTCCGGGGTTGGGATGTGCCACCCTCGTAGCTGATGGATAAGTTCTTGTTTACCTTCCTATAAGCCTGCATGTGTTGAGCTGTCCAGGAGCTTTCTGAATCCTGTCCTCTGGGGCCTTTTTTTTGAGACCTCCTTGGATAGGCATGATTCATAACTATGTAGAAATTGGCTGGACAAAAAAGGTAGAATCTAATGCTGATAGACCGAATGGAGAAATCCACCAAGCCCTGTCTGTTCAGATTTTTTTGGCTTCTCTGTGCAGCATTCCTTCCTCCAGGGTATGGGACAGGACCCCTTCTGAAATGAGTGTCTGATGACCACAATCAGAAAAGCTGGGAAGATTAGACTCCTTCCTTGGGCAGGTGAAGGACAGCAGGAGAAGGTCAGTGAGAGAGAGTCTGTCTTCTGAGTCCTGCCTCTGAAGCCTAAAGTGCCACAGCAGTATAACAGGGCTGTGAGAATTATGAGCCAGGAAAAATGGATGAAAACCAATATATATGTATCATAATATAGTAATGAAATGACATTTGTTGCCAGAGGAGGATGCTTTTCTTGCTGAGCTATAAAATATGGCTTAGTTTCCCTCCCTCCTATAAACATTGAATTTGAGTGATTCTGCTGGATTCATCACATATGGGTATTTTCCTTTAAATATCTATGGAAAGCTTATAAAGAGAAGTAGGTAGCCTTGACCGGGGAGCAGAGACCTGGGGCCGGTGGCTCTGTTAAGGCCAATCTGGACCCTGCAAAGGGAGGTAATTGCAAGTCATGTCATTGAGTTGGTTCTTCTAGGGAGCCTCCCCTGGAGGTGTCCCAGCTTGACCCCTTTATACTGAGAGAAGCTACAGAGCCCTGGAAAGCTGGGGATCCACAGGCAGAGGGGTTGGGGTGATGCCCTGTCTGAAGTTGTATTTGTTATTGTTGTGGGGGTGCTGCTAGACATTCTTGAGTAAAATCTAGATTTAACTAAGAGGTGACTTCATTCTAAAGGAGTACTGCAAAAGGGGGATAGCTCCAAGCATCAGATCTGCAAGCGTCTGTAAGGTTAGGGAGAAGAGGGTTTGTGTTTCAAAGGGAGGAGCAAACAAGATTACGAAGAAGGTGGGACGGGAGGGCAGGATGGAAGATGAAAAATCAGATCCTACATCAGAGGCTTTTACCCTGAAATCAGTCTGGTTTTTTTGTTTGTTTTTTTAAGACGGAGTCTCGCTCTGTTGCCTAGGCTGGAGTGCAGTGGCATTATCTCCACTCACTGCAACCTCCGCCTCCTGGCTTCAAGTGATTCTCATGCCTCAGCCTCCCGAGTAGCTGGGATTACAGGCACGTGTACCACATGCCTGGCTAATTTTTATATTTTTAGTAGAGACGGGGTTTCACCATTTTGGCCAGGCTGGTCTTGAACTCCTGACCTCAAGTGATCTGCTTGCATTGGCCTCCTAAAGTACTGAGATTACAGGCATGAGCCACTGTGCCCGGCCCGTTCTGAGTTATTAATGAAGGCAGAACAGTTCAGCAGGTCATTTATGAGGCAAAGAATTAGAATTTGGAGAGTCTTTATTTGGCCTTTTTATAGGTTAAAAAGAGAGGAGGGGAGAGGGGACATATTCGAAGTAATAGGAAGGTTGCTTCTCTGCATTTGGCAGCTTAGCACAAAGACTTAGGTGGTGGGGGGTTGAGGTGATTTCTTCAATTAGAGCTATTCACCAGGACTGTAGAACTTAGATAAAATTCAACATTATTAGCAGTTTGGTTTGCATTCATTGAGTTGGTGGAATCAGAGCATACATTGCATAAATTGAGAAAGTCTGTCAGGGCTAACCTAGGGAAAGACTTTCATTCTGCCTGATAGAGAAAGGGTTTATGAATATGACAGTTTATTAGGGTCTCTGATAAAAAATCTGTCTTCTTTGTTCCTAGTTCCTGGCATAGAGGTCTTAAAATTGTTGGATTTTCCTGAGTGATAGAAGCGTGTCTTGTTATTCCAAACAAGCTCCTTTCAGACCACACCTTAACTGATGCTGATGAGGTACTCAGAGTGGGGCCACTAGATAATTTGAGGGTGGACACTGGTGACCAGAAAGAACACCACATGACGAGAAGGTTGGGACTTTAAATGTCATCTTTGGACCTCGGAAAAGGATAGAGTTTGGAGATTGAGTTATATAAAAATTTTTGGGCCGGGCACGGTGGCTCACACCTATAATCCCAGCACTTTGGGAGGCCGAGGCGGGCGGATCACCTGAGGTTGGAAGTTCGAGACCAGCTTGACCAACATGGAGAAACCCCATCTCTACTAAAAATACAAACTTAGCTGGGTGTGGTAGCGCATGCCTGTAATCCCAGCTACTTGGGAGGCTGAGGCAGGAGAATCGCTTGAACCCGTGAGGTGGAGGTTGCAGTGAGCCGAGATTGCACCATTGCACTCTAGCCTGGGCAGCAAGAGCAAAACTCTCAAAAAAAATTTTTTTTCTGACAACATTGGGACAGCTTCCAGGCTGGTGAACATGCTGATATGTTGGGTGGGTGGTGACCCAGCAGGGGAAGTATTACCCATCTCTCCCCTTTTCTTGCTGTATACCTCTCCTCCACCTGGCTGTTCTTGTGGGTTTTTTTGTTTTTTTTTTGTTTTTTTTCCCCCTGAGATAGGGTCTTGCTCTGTCACCCAGGCTGGAGTGCAGTGGTGCAGTCATAGCTCACTGCAACCCCAAACTCCTGGGCTCATGTAGCTGCAAATTTTATTTTATTTTATTTTTTCGTAGCGATAGGGGCTCTCTATGTTGCCCAGGCTGGTCTCGAACCCCTGGCCTCGAGTGATCCTCCTGCCTTCATCTCCCAACATGTTGGGATTACAGGTGTTTAAGTTACTATACTTGGCTGCCATCTTATATAGCAAATTGAAAACCTTAACTAAGTTGTTTTGCTGAGTTCTACAAGTAGTTCTAGAAAATTATGGATCCTGGCCGGGCACAGTGGCTCACTCCTGTAATCCCAGCACTTTGGGAAGCCAAGGCGGGTGGATCACTTGAGGTCGGGAGTTCGAGACCAGCCTGGCCAATACGGTGAAACCCCATCTCTACTGAAAGTACAAAAATTAGCCAGGCATGGTGGTGCATGCCTGTAACCCCAGCTACTGGGGAGGCTGAGGCAGGAGAATCACTTGAACCTAGGAGGTGGAGGTTGCAGTGAGCCGAGATCACACCACTGCACTCCAGCCTGGGCAACATAGTGAGATTACATCTCAAAAAAAAAAAAAAAAAAAATTACTGAGGATGAAGTTGTTGGATTTATAGACAGTTGGCTACAAGGTTGGTTCCCGGGGCTTGCAGATGGCATTTGTAGTTGGAGCTGGGTTGTGGGACAAGCTCTTAACTTGGGGATCTCTACTCACACTGGGTGGTATCAGAGTTGAATTATTGGACACCCAGTTGTTGAAGAATTGGTTGGTGTTTAGTAAAAGGCACATATTTGTTGTCTGAAGTTGCCTTGGGGAAAAAGACAACCCAGGTCAGAATTTTCAACTGATTCTGACTAGGT
>NW_012104699.1:929208-929893 GCF_000951045.1 Mandrillus leucophaeus | reverse complement strand
GACACAGGGTTTCACCATATTGGCCAGCCTGGTCTTGAACTCCTGATCCACCTGCCTCGGCCTCCCAAAGTGCTGGGATTACAGGTGTGAGCCACCGTGTCTAGCCCAGGGCTACATTTTATAGCTAGTCTCCAGCAAGACACTGAAAGATCAAATTAGAACACATATAACATCTGAGAAAGACAAAAAGTAAAACATTTTCAGAAGGCAAATGGTTTTATGACTTCACAGTAGGAAGAAGTTTCTTGTGTAAGAAAATTAAGTAAGTCTAAAGGAGGGGACTGTTATAACAGATAATTATAATTCAAGATCAATTCAAATTTACTAGGAAATGCTAATAATGTGTGTGGAACAACAGTCTGACCACTCATACATGTGTGTTAATATCTTGTAAGTATTTATCTTCTGGGATTTTATGTCTTTTGACTGATTAGTATTAGTGTTGAGCATTTGTTCTATGTAGTGTTGCCACTACATAGTTCTCTCTGTTGCCAGGCTGGAGTGCAGTGGTGCGATCTCAGCTCACTGCAACCTCCGCCTCCTGGGTTCAAGTGATTCTTCTGCCTCAGCCTCCTAAGTAGCTGGGACTACAGGCGCACACCACCATGTCCAGCTAAGTTTTGTAGTTTTAGTAGAGACAGGGTTTCACCATGTTGGCCAGGAAGGTCTCGATCTCTTGACCTTG
>NW_012104699.1:922666-923649 GCF_000951045.1 Mandrillus leucophaeus | reverse complement strand
AGGCTGCAGTGAGCCGAGATTGTCCCACTGCACTCCAGCCTGGGCGACAGAGTCACCACTCAGTTGCAAAAAAAAACAAAAACAAAAACAAAAAAAGTCCACAGATCCCTAGGGCAGAGGCACAGTACAGCCAAGCTCTTGGCTAAGGAAAAACAAAAATGACCTCTGCTTCAGTTCCCAATAAAGGGGCTTGCAGATGGCATTTGTAGTTGGAGCTGGGTTGTGGGACAAGCTCTTAACTTGGGGATCTCTACTCACACTGGGTGGTATCAGAGTTGAATTATTGGACACCCAGTTGTTGAAGAATTGGTTGGTGTTTAGTAAAAGGCACATATTTGTTGTCTGAAGTTGCCTTGGGGAAAAAGACAACCCAGGTCAGAATTTTCAACTGATTCTGACTAGGTGTTTGTGATTCTTTATAGGTTTACCAAGTATTTTTCCGGAGGCACTGTTTACCTCCTTTGAGTTTTCAGTTACTTACTATCACCATTAATATTGTGCTGAAGAGGGTTTGTGTGTATGTGGCAGGGGATGTGCCTCCGTCTGTCTCACATGCTGTCTGAGGCTGTGGATCACCCGATTTGCTTACGTGCTCCACTGCTTATAGGACTTGAGTTCTCTCGAGTTTGATTGCTTTTCATTTATTTCACTGCAGAGAAAGAGTCAGTGATGATCATGTTTTAAAAAAATCTTATAATGTCACTCTTGTTTTCGTCCCTAAGTGGTAATGCTTCATACTTTTTTTTCTTTTTTTTTGAGACAGTCTTGCTCTGTTGCTCAGGCTGGAGTGCAGTGGTGCCATCTTGGCTCACTGCAAGCTCTGCCTCCCAGGTTCAGGCCATTCTCCTGCCTCAGCCTCCTGAGTAGCTGGGACTACAGGTGCCCACCACCATGCCCGGCTAATTTTTTGTATTTTTTAGTAGAGACGTGGTTTGACCGTGTTAGCCAGGGAAGGTCTCGATCTCTTGACCTTGTGATCCACC
>NW_012104699.1:901545-922616 GCF_000951045.1 Mandrillus leucophaeus | reverse complement strand
TTCACCATGTTGGCCAGGAAGGTCTCGATCTCTTGACCTTGTGATCCACCTACCTTGGCCTCCCAAAGTGCTGGGATTACAGGCGTGAGCTGCTGTGCCCTGCCAACTCTTCTTAATTTTAATTATGTTGAATTTGTCAGTTCTCTTCTTTATACTTATTTTCTAACATAAGAAAATTCTTCCTTTGCTCGTGTGGCTTTGCAAGGTTTAGCCCCATAGCTGCTATCATGGGCTAGCATTGAGTGCCTGTGGCTTTTCCAGGTGCAGGGTCCTAACTCTTGGTAGATCTACCATTCTGGGGTCTGGAAGATGGTCCTCTTCTCAAAGTTCCACTAGGCAGTACCCCAGCAGGTACTCTGGGGGCTCCAACCCCACACTTCTCCCCCATACTGCCCTGGTAGAGGTTCTCCATGAGGACTCTGCCCCTGCAGCAGGCTTCTGCCTGGACATCCAGGCTTTTCCATACATCCTCTGAAATCTAGGTGGAGGCACCCAAGCCTCAACCTTTGCATTCTGCACACCTGCAGGCTTAACACCACATGGAAGCCGCCAAGGCTTATGGCTTGCACCCTCTGATACAGTGGCCCAAGCTGTATCTGGGGGCCTTTGAGCCAAGGCTGGATCTGGAGCAGCTGGGATTTAGGGTAGTGGTGTCATGAAGCCGTGCAGGGCAGTGGGGCCCTGGGTCTGGCTCACAAACCATTCCTCCCTGCTAGGCTTCTGGGCCTGTGATGGGAGGGGCTTCCATGAAGGTCTCTGAAATACCTTAAAGGCTTTTTCCCCAGTGTCTTCGCTGTTAACACTTGGCTCCTTTTTGCTTATGCAAATTTATACAGCCTGCCTGATTCCTTCCCTGAAAATGTGCTTTCTTTTCTACCACATGGCCAGGCCGCACATTTTCTAAATTTTTTACTCTGCTTTGCCCCTTTAAATAGAAGTTGCAGTTTTGTGGCATTTCTTTGAGCATAGGCTGTTAGAAGCAGCCAGGTCCTATCTTGAATGCTTTGCTGCTTTCAAATTTCTTCCACTAGATACCCTAAGTTATCATTCTTAAGTTCAAAAGTTCCACAGATCCTGGCTGGGCACAGTGGCTCACACCTGTAACCTAGCACTTGGGGAGGCTGAGGCGGGCGGATCACCTGAGGTCAGAAGTTTGAGACTAGCCTGGCCAACATGGTTAAAACCCTGTCTCTACTAAAAGTTCAAAACTTAGCTAGGCGTGGTGGCGCATGCCTATAATCCCAGCTACCCGGGAGGCTGAGGCAGGAGAAGTGCTGGAACCCAGGAGGCGGAGGCTGCAGTGAGCCGAGATTGTCCCACTGCACTCCAGCCTGGGCGACAGAGTCACCACTCAGTTGCAAACAAAAACAAAAACAAAAACAAAAAAGTCCACAGATCCCTAGGGCAGAGGCACAGTACAGCCAAGCTCTTGGCTAAGGAAAAACAAAAATGACCTCTGCTTCAGTTCCCAATAAATACTAATAAGTATTGTCCTTTCCATCTGAGATTTCCTCAGCGTGAACTTTATTGTCTATATCACTATCAGTATTTTGGTCACAACCATTCAGCAAGCCTCTAGAATGTCCCAAACTCCCTCATCTTCCTGTTGTCTTCTGAGCCCTCCACACTCTTCCAACCTCTGCCTGTTAAGAAGTTCCAAAGCCAGTTCCACATTTTCAGATATCTTGATAGCAGTGCCCCACTTCTCAGTACCAATTTTCTTGTATTACTCCATTCTTGCAGTGTGATAAATACCTGAGACCGGATAATTTATAAAGAAAAGAGGTTGAATTGGCCCATGATTCTGCAGACTGTATAGGAAGCATGGTACAGGAAGGATGGCATCTGCTCAGCTTCTGGGGAGGCCTTGGGAAACTGACAATCATGGTGGAAGGCAAAGGGGGAGCAGCACTTCACATGGCCAGAGAAGGAACAAGAAGAGAGCAGGGCAAGGTGCCACAGACTTTTAAATGACCAGTTCTCACAAGAACTTACATCACAAGAACAGTCCCACAAAGATTGTGCTAAACCATTCATGAAGTACCACCATCCAATCACCTCCCACCAGGCCCCACCTCCAATATTGGGAATTAGAATTTGACATGAGATTTGGGTGGAGATTCAAATCCAAACCACGTCCTTTTGCTTTTTTCTGTTTTCTGTTTGCAGGGTAGATTTTTCTCTATCCCTTTACTTCGAGCCTAAGGGTGTCACTGTGTGTGAGATGGGTCTCTTGAAGACAGCATACCATTGGATCTTGCTTCTTTATCCAGGTTGCCACTGTGCATTTTAATTGGGGCATTTAGCCTGCTTACAGTCAAGGTTAGTATTTATTAATATGTGTAGACTCGATCCTGTCATGTTGTTAGCTGGTTATTATGCAGACTTGTTTGTGTGGTTGTTTTATAGTGTCACTGGTCTGTGAACTTAAGTGTGCTTTTGTGGTGGCTGGTATTTAGCACTCCCTTCAGGACTTCTTGTACAGATGTTCTTTTATTGTAACCGCACAGGATGGGCTCTGTCCCCCAAATAACATGTGGTGATGAAACACGTGAAATGTTATCTGCCAGGGTCACTCATTACAGACTCTGTGCCCAGAGTATTTTTTCATGGCTCTGTTTTCTGTTAGTTGTAATAGAATACTTGAAATCTGGCTGGGCATGGTGGCTCATGCCTGTAATCCCAACACTTTGGGAGGCTGAGGCAGGTGGATCGTTTGAGGCCAGGAGTTTGTGAACAGCCCAGCCAACATGGTAGAACCCCATCTCTACTGAAATACAAAAACAAAGCCGCCATGGTGGTGCATGCCTGTAATCCCAGCTACTTGGGAGGCTGAGGCAGGAGAATTACTTGAACTGGGAGGTTGAGGCTGCAGTGAGCCAAGATTGCCCCACTGCATTCCAGCCTGTGCAACACAGCAAGACTGTTTCAAAACAAACAAATAAAAAAACACCCCTGAATTTGGGTTAATATATAAAAAATACCTATTTTGTACAATTCTCAAAGTTTGGAAATCCAAGGGCAAATGGGGGGTACATCTGGTGAAAGCTTCTTGCTCTTTACTATCTGAGGCAGTGGAGATCACTAGGCAAGGGGGCTGATTGTGCTAACCCTGGTCTGTTTCTCTTCTTACAAGGCCACAAGTCTTATTTGTAGGATAACCCATTAATTCATTACCTCTTCAGTTCATCAGTGGATTAATCCATTCATGAGGCAGAGTCCTCATGACCTCTTAAAGGCCCTGCTTTCAGTACTGACACATTGGGGATCAAATTTCGTTATGAGCTTTGGAAGGGGAAATTATTCACACCTAGCAAGGGCTGATTAGGTACACTGCTTCAGCTGAAAATATCAGACTGAGGGAAAATGGGAATTAGGCAGATACCATATTGTTTGCGTAAGTAGTTAAGGAACACACAACCCCATGTGTTATGTTGGTGCAGGTCTTCCTAAATCTAGCCCCTAGATACTATCAGAAGTTCAACTTTCTAAATAAACATGTAAGACTATGCAGTTATGTTTGGGACTTTCTCATGAGAGGTAGTACCGACCCACTATACAGAGAGACACTAGAGGTGATCCAGGTAGCATATCTCAGTCCCTGAAATCACCAGTGAGAGGCGTGTCCCTGTTGGCTGTTACTTTACTGAATATATTCAGTTCTAGCATCAGAATTGCTGTGATGGAGAAAGTGAGTGTAGACAGGAAAGGCTGACCAAGTCATTGAATAATTGTTTGGAGTCTATAGCATTGTGTGAACTTCCTCTAAAGTGAGTGTAGATTCCTAGCGCTGTCAGTCTGAACCTTCCTTCTCTGCACATGTGGGATGTTTCAGGACTCAGTGACCTTTGAGGATGTGGCTGTGACCTTCACCCAGGAGGAATGGGCTTTGCTGGGACCTTCCCAGAAGAATCTCTACAGAGATGTGATGCGGGAAACCTTCAGGAACCTGATGTCTGTAGGTAAGGATGACATCATTTCTTCACTTAGTCAATTACAGAACAAGTGTTTCCTGGTCATCTCCATTGCTCAATGATTTGGAACATAGTAGGCAATACAGTAGACCCTTGAACAAGGTGGGGGCTACAGACTCTGATCGTTCACACAATCAGATGCCTGTGAATTTAGAGTCCCTAAAAAGTTACTAATAGATGACTGTAGACCAGAGCTTTATTGATAACAAAGTCTATTAACACGTATTTTATGTTTGGTATATATCTATATACATATATATGGCCAGGTGTGGGGGCTCACACCTGTAATTCCAGTACTTTGGGAGGCTGAGGCGGGAGGATTGCTTGAGTTCAGGATTTTGAGACCAGCTGTAGCAATGAAGTGATAATCCTGTCTGTATAAAAAATTAAATTAGCCAGGCATGGTGGCACACCTGTGTTCCTAGCTATTCAGAAGGCTGAAGCAGCAGGTTTGCTTGAATTGGGAAGGTTGAGCTTGTGGTAAACCATGATTGTACCACTACACTTTAGCCTGGGCAACAGAGTGAGTCCCTGTATGAAAAAAATAAAAATAAAAATAAATAATAAATGTGTGTGGCTGGGCACAGTGGCTCACGCCTGTAATCCCAGCACTTTGGAAGGCCGAGGCAGGTGAATCACTTGAGGTCAGGAGTTCGAGACGAGCCTGGCCAACATCATGAACCCCCCCATCTCTATTAAAAATACAAAAATTAGCTGGGTGTGGTGGTAGGCACCTGTAATCCCAGCTACTTGGGAGGCTAAGACATGAGAATCACTTGAACCTGGGAGGGGGAGGTTGCAGTGAGCCAAGATCACACCACTGCACTCCAGCCTGGGTGACAGACTGAGACTTTTTTTTTTTTTTGAGACAGTGTGTGTGTATATATATGTTTAAGACAGTGTCTCTTAGACATAGACTTGCTAGGTCTACAGGCGAGTGCCACCATCCCCAGCTACTTTTTGTACAATTTTTTTGTAAGGTGGAGGGTCTGGAACTCTTGGCCTCAAGCTTTCCCCCTCCCTAGCATCCCAAAGTGCAGGAATTACAGGCATGAGCTACCATGCCAAGCCTGTTTGGTATATTATATGTACTGTATTCTTACAATAAAGCAAGTTTTTCTTTGGAAAAGGTTATCAAAAAAATTAGAAGATATATTGACTTTAGTAAGTCAAAGTGGATTATCAAGATGTTCTTCCTTGTCTTCACATTGAGTAACCTGAGCAAAAGGAGGGCTTGGTCTTGCTCTTAGGGATGGCAAGAGCTGATGAAAACATGCATGAGTGGACTATGCAGTTCAAACCCATGTTGGCCAAGGTTCAACTGAACTTTGGTGAATAAATCAGCCATGGCCACAGTGTCCCATGAACATAGAATCTAGTAATTTTTCTGTAATTTTGTAATAACTTATGACTTTTATGGGTCTAAATTTTATTCCTAAAATGTAAAGACCAGATCACTGAAGATCAGTACAAGAATTCCAGAAGAAATATAAGGTAAACTGCACTTACAACCTAGAGCTATGTCCCTTAAGATATTGTTAGAATGGACCAGGTGTGGTGGCTCACGCCTGTAATCCCAGCACTTTGGGAGGCTGAGGCAGGTGGATCACGAGGTCAGGTGATTGAGACCATCCTGGTTAACATGGTGAAACCCTGTCTTTACTAAAAATACAAAAAATTAGCTAGGCGTGGTGGCGGGTGCCTGTAGTCCCAGCTGCTCAGGAGGCTGAGGCAGGAGAATGGCTTGAACCCAGAGGCATAGGTTGCAGTGAGCCAAGATCGCGCCACTGTACTCCAGCCTGAGTAACAGAGTGAGACTCTGTCTCAAAAAAGAAAAAAAAAGATACTGTTAGAATGACAAAATAATTTTAAAAGCAAGCAAAGAAAATGAAGCAGTCTTCAAATTCATTCATTTTTAGAAAAATTTTTCCAGGCTGGGCATGGTGGCTCACGCCTGTCATCCCAGCACTTTGGGAGGTCAAGGGAGGCAGACTGCTTGAGCCCAGGAGTTCAAGACCAGCCTGGGCAACATGGTGAAACCCCATCTCTACAAAAATATAAAAGTTAGCCAGGCATGGTGGCATGCGCCTGAGGTCCCAGCTATTAGGGAGGATGGCTTGAACTCAGGAGGTCAAGGGGGTGATGAATCGTGAACATTCCACTGCACTTCAGCCTGGGTGACAGAGTGAGACCCTGTCTCCAAAAAAAAATTTTTTTCCAAAAAAAAATATACTTCCACAAAACATAAATATCCAGTGTTTTCAAAATAGTTGCCCTGGAACCAGTGTTAACATTGATGTTCACAGTCAATTTCTTTTGATAATAAGTGTAATGCAGCCCTCTTGCAGAGTATTCGGTCCATTGACATTTACACCATTCAGACAGGCCAGAAAACGTACACTTTCCATCATAATGTAAAATATGTAAATCAGATACCTACTAATGAACATAAAATCATTTATAAACCAACCCTTTGTATTGTGCTTCTGATTTCTCACAGCAGTCATATGGTAGAGAGAGTCTGTGAAGGTAAAGAAGATGGTCAATGTGAAGAAATCTTAAGCCTTATTCCACATGGTATAACGAAGACGACCATGTGAAAGCAGTGTGTGTGGAGAAGGCAACATGGATCATTCATCTCTTAATTGCTGCATCAGAGCTGACACTGGACACAAATCATATGAGTATCAGGAACACAGAAGCCACATAAGCAGTGTGTGAAAACCTTCAGCTTTTGCCACTCCTTTCAAACGCATGAAAAGCCTCACACTGGAAAGAAACTCCATGATTGTAGGAAATGTGGAAAAACCTTCATTTCTGTTCAAACCTTTCGAAGAAACCTGGTAATTCACAGTGAAGAGGAACCTTATAAATGTAAGTTTTGTGGGAAGGCTTTTGATAATCTACATTTATATCTTACCCATGAAAGAACTCACACTGAGGGGGAAACCTCATGAATGTAAACGATGTGGTAAATCCTTTGGTTATGCCACTACCCTTTGAGTACACGGAAGAACTCACACTGGAGAGAAGCCATATGAATGTAGTAAATGTGGGAAACCCTTCCGTTGTCCCAGTTCCTTTCATAGACATACAAAGTTTCTCTCCAGTGTGAGTCCTTTCAGGTGTAAACAATGTGGGAAAACGTCCAAGTGTTCCAATTACATTCAAATGCATGAAAGAACTCACACTGAGAAAAACCCTATGCATGTCAGCAATGTGGGAAAGTGTTATCTCATCTCATAAGCTTTCAAAGACACGTGGTAATGCACACTGAAGATGGACCTCATAAATGTGAAATATGTGGGAAACCTTTTCCTCACCCTATTCATTTAGAAGACATGAAAGGACTCACACTGGAGAGAAACCCTGTGAATGTAAGCAATGTGGGAGAGCCTTCAGTTGTTCCAGTTCCATTTGAAAACATGCAAGAATTCACTCCGGAGAGAAACCCTATATATGTAAACAATGTGGCAAAGCCTTTAGATATCCCAGTTCTGTTCGAAATCATGAAAAGAATCACACTGGTGAAAAACCCTATGAATGTAAGCCATGTGGGAAAGCCTTTAGTTATTCCGGTTACTTTCGAATACATGAAAGAATTCACACTGGAGAGCAGGTGTATAAATGTAAGGACTATGGAAAAACATTCACTTATCCCAGTGCCTTTCATAAACACAAAAGTACCCACACTTCACAAACTTTATGAATGTAAGGAATGGGGGAAAGCATTTGATTTAGTTCCTTTCATAGTCATGAAAGGATTCACACTGGAGAGAAACCCTATGAATGCCAAACATGTGGAAAAGCCTTCGGTAGTTCTAAGTACGTAAAAATACATGGACGAACTCACTGGAGACAAGTCCTATGCATGTAAAGAATGTGGGAATGTTATTTTATTGCCTCAGCCCCCTTCAAAGACATGAAAGGACTCAATCAGAGAAAAGTTGGATGAATGTAAAAAATGTGATAAAGCCTTCCGTTCTTCCAGTACTGTTACAAACCATGAAAAAACTCACACTTAAGAAAAACACAGTGATACTCAGAATATGGGAAACCTTTCTCTTCCAGTCTTTTGAAGGCACGTGGTGTGACACACTGGTGACAGACCTTATGACTGTAAGAAGTGTGGAAAAGTATTAGTCCTTGTGTGTTTTAGATTCATGAATCATGAATTTACTCTGGAAGGAAACTATGAATGTGGTAAAGCCTTGGGTAGTTTCAGTTTTCTCTTGAATAAAGTCATTTCCTGGTATTCTCAGGGATTGGTTCCAGCACCCCTTGAGAATGTATAATTTCGCTCAAGTGCTTTATATAAAACAGTGTATTTGCTTATAACCTAGGCACATCCTCCCGTATCCTTTAAATCATCTCTAGATTACTTGTAATACCTAATGTATTGTAAATGCTATGAAAACGTATTGTTTAGGGAAGTATGACAAAAAACATCTGTACATATTCAGTACAGACACAGCCACCCTATGGCTGCCTACCTAGTACACATCATCTACAATATAACATTTTTAAAAAAAACAGGTATGGATTGGTTTCATTAAATGACTTGAAAGACTGTGTTAACATTCTCTAAATCCCTGGTTATTTTCTCCTGTTAGCCCACACATGATGACGATTAGGATGCTCTGTGGTGCCTAAAGTTGCACTGTGTCAAGGTGCCAAGATATGGGGCAGTGTCAGTAAGCAATGAGATATCAAATTGACTAGAATCATCTGACAGGACATTAGAAGTATCATCTAGGTTGGAGGTACCAAGTTCTGACTGCAGATGTTGACTCTGGTCAATAATACAAATGTTGGATTTACGGAATTTGAAGGTCAAAGATATTTAAGCACTGATGGTCCAACAGATTCTAGTTGGGGACATTCTCAAGGATGTGATTTACCCAGAGGGATTAACCCCAGTGAAGGAGCTAGATTAGGAGAGTTTCTGGGGTCATGGTTAAGACTAGGTTCTACTTGGAATGGATATCTGACCAGAAATCTTTGTTTTGAGACAGAGTCTTGCCCTGTCGCCCAGCGTGGAGTGCAGTGACGCGATCTCAGCTCACTACAAGCTCCACCTCCCAGATTCACGCCATTCCTCAGCCTCCCAAGTAGCTGGGACTACAGGTACCTGCTACCACGCCCAGCTAATTTTGTATTTTTAGTAGAGATGGAGTTTCACTGTGTTAGCCAGGATGGTCTTGATCTCCTGACCTCATGATCCACCCAAAGTGCTGGGATTACAGGTGTGAGCCACTGTGCCTGGCCCAGAAATCTTTCTTGTATCATTAGTAGAGTTGCCCACTTCATCACCGAAGCCATCAGGACACAAGAGAAGTCCTTAGGTTCTCTTGCCCACATAGCCCTAGACAACCACATTGGGACTATCTCCCTACTTCGCAAGGTTGTCTGTGCTAACACTTGCTTCTGCATCTGGGTAAATCTTCTAGTCAGGCTCAATTGGGAACATATAAGATCTTAAAACCAGCCAAATTTCTGAGCCTTCCTGTCTAGACTTCCTGGGTTACATTTCCAATCCTAAGCTTTCCCTTGTTCTCTGGAACAAATATTTTGGTTACAAGCTCCTTATGCCTTTTCCCCAGAAGTATGTAGAAATTATTCCTTCTAAAATGTGATCTTGATAACAGAGTGCAGTGGCACGCTCTTGGCTTACTACAACCTCCACCTCCCGAGTAGCTGGAATTACAGGTGTGCGCCACCATGCCCGGCTAATTTTTTGTCCTTTAGTAGAGATGGGGTTTCACCATGTTGGCCAGGATGGTCTCAATCTCCTGACCTCATGATCCACCCACCTCAGCCTCCCAAAGTGCTGGCATTACAGCTTGAGCCACCATGCCCAGCTGATACCAGGGAACTCCCAGAGCAAAACACTAAATTACTTTCATTCCTCTAAGGTCTATGACTCTAATCAGCAGAAAGTAGAGCAGTCATCACTCCTTTTTCTTCAAGATTTAGGAATGGACATAAAAGGAGGGATTTGTAACAACAACAGATTATGTGGTACAACTTCTATATAATGAAGCTGAGTTTTCAGTTGCCATGCACCCAACACTGAAGGTCACATAATCTGAGCATGTCCAGATGAACCAAATGTGTAACCACGGGTGGAACCTGTATGCTCGGACTGAGGTGTGGAGATTAAAGTAAAAGGAGATACCAGGCTGGGCGCGTTAGCTCACACCTGTAATCCCAGCACTTTGGGAGGCTGAGGTGGGTGGATTGTCTGAGCTCAGGAGTTCAAAACCACCCAAAGCAACATGGTGAAACCCTGTCTCTACAAAAGATACAAAACAACCGGGTGTGGTGGCGCACGCCTGTAGTCCCAGCTACTTGGGAGGCTGAGGCAGGAGAATTGCTTGGCCCCAGAGGTGAGGGTTGCAGTGAATGAGATCGTGCCACTGCACTCCAGCTTGGGCTACAGAGTGAGATTCTGTCTCAAAAAAAAAAAAGATAACACATGACAGAATCCAGGATCTAATCAGGTTGGGCCCTGGTATCATCCTGGTATCATCCCATGGCAGGATCCAATCGAGTCACATCAACCTGGCATCAGATCATTGCAAGATCCAGTGAGTTCATGTCTTATTACCCTACGCTTATAAAACTTGGCAAAGCCCCCAGTTCAGGGAGACAGATTTGAGCATTTCTTCCTTTCTTCTTGCCAGTCAAACTTGTAAGTAAAGCTTTTCTTTCTTCAAAAGCTGGTGCCATGCAATATATTGGCTTGTGTGTACATCTGGAAGTAAGCCAATTCATTGCTTGCTAACATAACAAAGAATCAGCAACTGTGAAAATGAAACAATTAAAATTATCCAGTCTGGGCCTGGCACGGTGGCTCACGCCTGTAATCCCAGCACTTTGGGAGGCCCAGGGGGGTGGATCATCTGAGGTCGGGAGTTCGAGACCAGCCTGACCAACATGGAGAAACCTGGCTCTACTAAAAATACAAAATTAGCCGGGCATGGTGGCACATGCCTCTAATCCCAGCTACTTGGGAGGCTGAGGCAGAAGAATTGCTTGAACCCAGGAGGTAGAGGTTGCAGTGAACCGAGATTGCGCCATTGCACTCCAGCCCAGGCAACAAGAGTGAAACTCCATCTCAAAAAAAAAAAAGAAAAAAGAAGAAGAAAAAAAATTACCAGTCTGTGGGGAAAAAAAGTAAAGAAATTGAGAGAATGTGTTACTAGTATACCTGCCTTGCCAGTCATGTTAAAGTTCTTCAGAGCAAAGGAAACTTATACAGGTTGGGAAATCAGATGTTTCAAAAACAAAACAAAACTTGTTAGAAAACAATTAAATGAAGGCATAAAAATGACTTTCTTTTCTTCTCCCTCATAGATAAATGTTTGTTCAAATGAATATCAACAATGTATTGGGTGGTTATAGCTTCTAACAGGTCAGATGCTTGACAGTGATGTTATATGGGATTGGAAAGAAGAATTCAGAACACTCTAACATATTGGCACTACCCCAGAAACCAGTATAGTGTTACTTGAAAACGAAAGTCCATTAGTTGCAAAATGTAAACTGCAAACTATGGAATTCACTAATAAAATTTAAGAAACAATATAAACTTACTATACTAATAGAAGCAAGCAAATGGAATATAGAATGCTCAAAAGAAGGCAGAAAAATAGAGCCAGTAGAAAAAACCACAGGTACAACAAACAATACATATGAACATATTAATCTAATTATGTCTATTACCACTTTGAATTTTTTTTTTTTGAGATGGAGTCTCACTCTGCCCAGGCTGGAGTGCAGTGGCGTGATCTCGGCTCACTGCAAGCTCTGCCTCCCAGGTTCACACCATTCTCCTGCTTCAGCCTCCCAAGTAGCTGGGACTACAGGCACCCGCCACCACGCCCAGCTAATTTTTTTTTTTTTTTTTGTATTTTTAGTAGAGATGGAGTTTCACTGTGTTAGCCAGGATGGTCTCGATCTCCTGACCTCGTGATCTGCCTGCCTCGGCCTTCCAAAGTGCTGGGATTACAGGCGTGAGCCACCGCACCGAGCCTGAATGTGTATTATCTATATACACCATTAAAAAAGACAGGCACTGGCAGAGTAGAATAAAAAAGAAGGCCCAGCAATATGTGAAAGATAACCATTTTAAACAAAAAGGCACATATACATTAAATAGAAAGGTATGGAGAAATATATGCCGTTCTAGCCCTAATCAAAAGTATGGAACAGCTATATTAAATTCAGATAAATTAGGTTTTTTTGAGACAGAGTCTCTGGCACCCAGGCTGGGGTGCAGTGGTGTGATTACAGCTCACTGCAACCTGTGCCTCCTGAGCTCAAGCAATCCTCCCACCTCACTGGGACTACAGGCGTGTGCCACCATGCCTGGCTAATTTTTGTCTTTATTTTTTGTAGAGACAGGGTCTCACCATGTTGCTCAGCTGGTCTTGAACTCCTGGGTTAAGTGATCCACCCATCTTGGCCTCCCAAGTGCTGGGATTATAGGCCTGAGCCACCATGCCCGGCCCGAAACACATTTTAGATCAAGGAAAATTACAAGGGATGGAAGGTTTTATAATGATAAAGAAGTCAATCCTACCTTGACATACAAGACATTAATATCTATGCCCATAAAACAAAGCACCAAAATACATAAGCCGAAAACGCATGAAACCGCACGGCAAGGCCGGGCACAGTGGCTCATTCCTGTAATCCCAGCACTTTGGGAGGCCAAGGAGGGTGGATCAACTGAGATCAAGAGTTTGAGACCAGCCTAACCAACATGGTGAAACCCTGTCTCTACTAAAAATACAAAAATTAGCCGGGTGTGGTGGCATACACCTGTAGTCCCAGCTACTCGGGAGGCTAAAACAGGATACCATGGAATATTCACCAAGGCAGACCACATAGCATAAAATATACCTTAACAAATTTTAAAAAATCAAATCCCGTCCAGTATGAAATCAAACCATATTAGCATTAAACTAGAAATCAGTAACAGAAGCATAGTTTAAAAGCCTCCAGAAAGTAAAGATTTAAACCACAAACTTCTAAACTATGCAACAGACAGAATTCTCCAGAGATACTTAAATATTCCAAAAATTGAAAAAAAACTTTTAGCAACATTTGTAGAATACAGCAAAGGCAGTGTTTAGAGGGTTATTTAAATAATTAAATGCAAACTCTTGAAAGTAAAGATCTAAAAAACAATGCTCTAAATTCCACTAAGAAGAAAGAAGAGCAAGATAAATGTAAATTAAGGAGAGGAAAACAACAATGAGAGAGAGATTAATGAAAGTGCAAACAGGAAATCAATGGAAAACATCAACAAATCCAAATCCCGGTTTTCTGAAATGATGAAAATAGATAAACACCCATGCTAACTCACAAAAGGGTGAGCATCTCTAAGATTCCCACGAACATTAAAAGAACCATAAAGGAATATTAAGAACAACTCCATGCCCATAGATCTGATACAAGATGAATCAATTCTTTGAAAGACACAATCAAAAAAAAAAAAAAAATCATAAAAATAGAACTAAGTAAATGAAAGCAGTTCTATATATCATCTTCCAGAAAAGAGAAGCAGAGGGAACACTTTCTAATTCATGTTAGAAGGCCAACATTGCCCTAATACCCAAACTAGACACATATTAGACTTGAAGAAGGGAGATGAGGCCGGGCGCAGTAGCTCACGCCTGTAATCCCAGCACTTTGGGAGGCTGAGGCGGGCGGATCATGAGGTCAGGAGATCGAGACCATCCTGGCTAACACGGTGAAACCCGTCTCTACTGAAAATACAAAAAAGTAGCCAGGCGTGGTGGCGGGCACCTGTAGTCCCAGCTACTGGGGAGGCTGAAGCAGGAGAATGGTGTGAACCTGGGAGACGGAGCTTGCAGTGAGCCGAGATTGTGCCACTGCACTCCAGCCTGGGCAACAGAGCAAGACTCCATCTCAAAAAAAAAAAAAAAGAAAGAAAAAAAAAAAAAAAAAAAGGGAGATGAGATCAGGGAGGTACAACAGAATTGCCCAAGGTTTATTTGCTTACCTTTCCCCACATTCAAAAGGTTAGTCCAGTAGCTGGGTGTGGTGGTTCACACCTGTAATCCTAACATTTTAGGAGGCTGAGGTGGGTAAATTGCCTAATCCCAGGAGTTCAAGACCAGCCTGGGCAACATAGTGAAAGCTTGTCTCTACAAAAATTAGCCAGGTGTGGTGGTGCACACCTGTAGTTCCAGCTACTTGGGAGGCTGACGTAAGAGGATCGCTTGAGCCTGGGGAGGTCGAGGCTGCAGTGGGCTGAGATCACAGAAATGCACTGTAGCCTGGGCAACAGAGTGAGACCCCTTCTCAAAAACAAAAGTAAACTTAAAAACAAGGTTACTCCACTGTCGCTGTGGAGATGGAGCTGTAGGCCACAGTGGCACACTGCTAGGTAGCATGTGATGGAAACCAGAGCAGCCAGGAAATTTCATTCTGGGAGCTCCACACGCCCTAATCTCCTCTCCTCACGTAGTGGAAATGCTCTTTTCTCTGGGATTTCAATTCTCGCCAGGATTACTCCCTCTCCTGGAGAAGTTTAACGTGATGACCATGGTGCCTTTTTTTCTGACACCACGTCTGAAAACAAATATGTGGAGACTGCTGAACACCAACTGATTCTCCAACACCAGCTGGGTGTCCAGGAATTCAATTCTGATAGGGTTAGCTCCAAACTCACAAGCTGACTGCTCATGGCTTCCATTACAGGTGCCATCTGCAAGCCCCACAGACCACCCTTGCAGCCAACTGAGTATATATCCAACAGCTCCATCCTCAGGTTCACACATTTTCCAAAACTATGCACGGAACTCAGCAAAAACAGTTTGTTTAGGGTTATCAGTTTATTATAAAGGATATCTCAAGAAGAGCCAAATGGAAGAGAGGTATACAGCTAAGGAAAGGGGAGAGATGAGCAAAGCTTCCCCTGTAGGGTGACACCACCCTCCCTGCACATCAATGCATTCACTCACCAAGCGGGAAGCTGTCCCAAAGTCTTCATTCAATAATTTTTATACAACTCAATCTCCACCCTCCATTTCCTGAGGTCAGAAGATGGGGCTTAAAATTTCAACCCTCGTCATCATGCATTTGCTCTTTCAGGTCACCAGTCCTGATCCTGAAGTTACCTAGTAGCCGCATCCTGAGTCACCTCATTAGCACAACTTCAGGTAAGGTCTAAAAGGAGCTTGTTTTTTCTTTTCTTTTTTTTGAGATGGAGTTTTGATCTTGTTGCCCCGGCTGGAGTGCAATGGCGCGATCTCGGCTCACTGCAGCCTCTACCTCCCGGGTTCATGCGATTCTCCTGTCTCACCCTCCAGAGTAGCTGGGATTACAGGCGCACACCACCATACCCGGCTAATTTTTTGTATTTTTAGTAGAGACAGGGTTTCACTGTCTTGGCCAGGCTGGTCTCGAACCCTTGACCTTGTGATCTGCCTGCTTCGGCCTCCCAAAGTGCTGGGATTACAGGTGTAAGCCACCGTGCCCAGCCTTTTTTTTTTTTATTCTTTTTGAGATGGAATCTTGCTCTGTCATCCAGGCTGGAGTGCAGTGTGCAGTCTTGGCTTACTTCAATCTCTGCCTCCTGGGTTCAAGCAATTCTCCTGCCTCAGCCTCCCAAGTAGCTGGGAGTACAGGCCTGCACCACCAAGCCCAGCTAATTTTTGTATTTTTAGTAGAGACAGGGTTTCACCACATTGGCCAGGCTGGTCCTGAACTCCTGAACTCAAGTGATCCGCCCCCCTCGGCCTCCCAAAGTGCTGGCATTACAGGTGTGAGCTACTGTGCCTGGCTTTGAAAGGAGCTTGTTGGGGATAACAAAACTAGGGACAAAGACCAAATATAGTTTTTATTGTATCACAGACTCAAATAAACGCTCATATTCATAAACCCTTTGTCCAGCAGGCAGAACCAAAAAGTATTTTTCTCTAAATAGGCTCCTGACAGAATTTCTCATTTTATGCAACTTACACTCTGATTAAACCAAGTCAGTGAATGCAAAATGAAACTGCTGCTGATGCTGAATTTTATCCAAGCCCTATAATTGTAGTAAATAGCTATGATTAAAGATATTATTCCAACTTCCCCACCAACCAGTCCAGGGTATTCTGGACAAGCAGCCAAATGCATTGTAATAACCTCTACAATACTTAGACTATACCCATTTTTTACTTATAACGAGGCCAGATAAACACTGACCAAATTCTCATTCTTTGTCTCATAAATAACCAAAACAGCTGTGACTTCACTAACCAGTCTGAACAATATACTGTAAAGTAAACGTTGCTTAAATTTCTCTCCTTCCTCCAGACCCTTGAACTCTGAAGTACTCTCAGCCTGAGCCAGCACACAGCCTCTCCTTCACGACCCTGCGAAGAACAGGCTGAAGGCAGGGTAAAACACGCTCTGATCTAGGATGTGATTTTCACTCTCCATCCTGCCCTCCCCCTCCCACCTTGTTTGCTCTTCTGTTGGAAAGAAAAAACACTTTTCTGCCCAATCTTTGAGATGTTTGCTTATCTTTTGCTTGGTGCTTCTCCCTTTCCCTCTTTGCATTCCTTTCGAATGAAGTCATTTCTTCTAAATCCCTATTTATTATCCCTGAGAATGTCTAGCAACAGCCCCACAGCAATAACAAATACAGCCTCAGACAGGGCATCACCCCAACTACTCTGCCTGTGGAATTTCAGCCCTTTTCAGTACAAAGGGCTTCTCTCATGGTCAGCGTGATCAGGCTGGGACACTTGCAGAGGCTTCCAGAAGAACCAACTGAACTAGGCCTTCAGTGATCTTTTTTGCGCTCACAACTGGCCTTAGCTTGGAGTCACTGGCCTCAGGTCTCTGCCCCTCAAGGCTGCTCATTTACCCTTTTATGCCTTACATGGATACTTAAAAACAAAATATCATCTGGGCATGGTGGTTCACACCTGTAATCCCAGTGCTTTGGGAGGCTGATGTGGGAGGATCGTTTGAGGCCAGGAGTTCAGTGGGCAACAGTGACCAGTGTGGGCAACATAGTGAGATCTCATCTCTACAAATAAAAATCAGCCACACATGGGGGTACATGCCTGTAGTCTCAGCTACTTGGGAGGCTGAGGTAGCAGGATTGCTTGAGCCCAGGAGTTTGAGGCTACAGTGGGCCATGATTACTCCTGCCTGGGTGACAGAGGGAGACCCTGTCTCAAAACAAACAAGCAAAAAACCAATGCTTGATGAATGCAGCAAAATCACTCCAATTCAGTGTTTGTGTTTATAGGAGGGAAGGGAATTGTAAGGCACTTATATTTTATAGCTCAATAGGAAAAGCGTTAAGTAACTACCCATTTCAGACAAATATTTAATTTCTACTTCCATAATAAATTGTTTAGTAAACTAATATTATTTCAGTTCCTTAGGCTGTTGCAAATTCCTCTCCCATAGAATTTAGCATTAATCTGTCAGGTGCACATAAAAGGAACACAAAAAGTTAACCCATTGTCCCAAATTCTCTACCCTATAAAGGAGAGGAACCGAAGTTTTGATGAGTCTTTGTAATTCATTGATGTACCTCCGACACTTTCTCATGAAAATATATTCATTTTTTTTTCTGCAGCCATAATGGAAAACAGGTTTTCTCAAATTATTTTCCCTCCTAGTATTTTCTCTGCTAAGCCCTCAAATTTCACTTGAAATCATCCAATAAAAAAACAGAACAGAGAAATTTACTACACAGGCTCTGGGTGAGGAGGGGGGGAAGTAAGATTTTTTAAAAAATGAAGACCAGGCGCAGTGGCTTATGCCTGTAATCTCAGCACTTTGAGAGGCCAAGGTGGGAGGATCACATGAGGTCAGGAGTTCGAGACTAGCCTGGCCAACATGGTGAAACCTCGTCTCTACTAAAAATGCAAAAATTAGCCAGGTGTGATGGCAGACACCTGTAATCCCAGCTACTCAGGAGGCTGAGGCAGGAGGATTGTTTGACCCAGGAGGCGGAGGTGCAGTAAGCCAAGAGCACGCCACTGCACTCCAGCTTGAGCGACAAGAGTGAAACTCCATCTGAAAAAAAAAAAAAAAAAAAAAAAAAAAGAGAAAAAAAAAAGAGCAATATAGGACTAAATATGTAATTTGTTTCCTGAAATCCAACTCTTCCCTCTTGTTTTCCCTCTATCTCTAATGATAGGATACATTTTATTAAAAAAAGTAAATCTGAAATGAGTTTACAGATTTATTCAAGGTGACAAATCCATGGAGGGGCAGTGCTGACTGAAAACAGACAAGTCTGACTCAAGTATCAGGTCAGGTTCTCCTATCACCTGAGATACACCGCTTCCCATGCTGCTCACCGAAGTGCTGAGTGACCACCCTCCCAGGAGAGACTGCACTGTGTGCTTTTGAGGTTCTTGTACCACATCATTGGGGTAGGTTTTCCTTTCCTTAGGGTCAGTTTTTACCCTTCACTATGTGGCAGGCCAGGTCTCATTAACACAGGCCTCCATAACAACTGTTTCAGCACTGACTGAGTGGTCAAGTTAGACATTAAAAGTTGAGACAGCCAATGCCTCTAAACAAAGGCTGGAATGTAACGAAAACCCACCAAGAGTTTTGCCTAGGCCATTCCTGGGCCTTGAAGCATGACAAGATAACGAAGGAATTCTTAATGGGACCCAACAAGCTTTAGTGGGGGTCTGAAGAAACTCCCCCGGCCTCCACAAACAGGTTTACTGGGGGTCTAAGAAACTCCCCAAACCTCCATGATTTAGCAGGAGACAAGATAAGGGTAATCACCCCAGCACCTGGACCCATTTAGATTAAATGAATTTACTGAGGTTTCAGAGGAAGGTCTTCAGGACTCAGATCTTAGTTATAGATTAGAAGAAGTTAATCACTTATGTGTTTAGATGAATGCACACTTACATGTAGACATATGGCTTACAAGGTATATACGCTCTGGAAAGCTTGGTAATTTTGAGTTGGGCTGGTGATAATTTCCAGGTCTTCTCCCTATAACTGGTTACAGAAATAAAAATTATCTTCTTCCCCAGTTCATTTGCATTTTGTTATTGGACTTTGAGAATAACCAGCCCCACTGTTTGGTCCGGGAACAACTAGGCTAAGAGAATCCAAAGAACAGGGATCATTTCAATCCTTTCCCTTCAATACCAGCAATTGAGTGGCTGACCAGGCATGTGTCTCCATGAAATGGAAACTACACTCGGGGTGAGAAGAGCTGTGTCCCAAGGGCTTTGCTTGTGGTATGAAGGGTAAACCAGGAGACTCCTCCCATCCCAGGGCTTCCAGCTTCTGCCCTGGGACCCCTCACCCCTACATCTCTGGCTCTCCCTATGGGAGAAGTGACCAGGAACTGATATTCATGAAACTCTCCTAGACAAAGCTGCTGTGTGCACCTTATGCCAGCCCAGGCAGTTCTGAAATACACCACCACGAAAAGATAGAGGATGGGCTGAGGACACATCACCCCGTAAAATTTTCAAAGGAGAACCTCAACCCAAAGACATTCTAATAAAGTGCCTGTGCCCAGGGAAGATAAAAGAGAGGCATAAACTTAAGAGCCATAAACAATGGCTCTTTTTAAAAGTGTTTTCCCTTATGTTCATGAACATTTCATGTGTGAGGAAAGCAGAGGATAACCAATTAACACTCTGTTTAAAAAAAAAAAAAATGTTTAGGTTGGGTTTGGTGCCTCCCAAGGTGTAATCCCAGCACTTTGGGAGATCACAGCGGGCGGATCATGAGGTCAGGAGTTCAAGACCAGCCCAACCAACATGGTGAAACCCCGTCTCTACTGAAAATACAAAAATTAGCCGGGCGTGGTGGTGCACACCTGTAATCCCAGCTACTCAGGAGGCTGAGGCAGGAGAATCGCTTGAACCCGGGAGGCGGAGGTTGTAGCGAGCAAGATGGCGCCACTGTACTCCAGTCTGGGCAAGAAGAGCAAAACTCCGTCTCAAAAATAAAAACAAACAAAAAAAAAAACTTTATTTGCCAAGGTTAAGGACCCATCTGTGACAAAGCCTCAGGAGGTCCTGACCACACGTGTCCAAGGTGGTTGGGGTACAGCTTGCTTTTATATTAATACATTTTGGGGAGACATAATACATCAGTCAATACATGTAAGAGGTACATTGGGTCGGTGTGGAAATGAGGGACAATACAAAGTTGGGGGGAGGGGCTGGTTCCCAGGTCACAGGTAGATTTTCCCATAAGTGGTTGTAGAGACCAAAGTTTCATCATGCAGATGAAGCCTCCAGGTGGTAGACTTCAGAGAGAATAGCTTGTAAATGCCTCTTATCAGACTTAAGTTGTGTGTTTATGTTAATACTGATAGGCTTTTCCTGGATTCCAAAAGGGAGGCCAGTATAATGGGGCATGTCCAGCTGAAACGGTTTGACTGTGTCCCCACCTAAATCGCATCTGGAATTGTAATCCTTTCGATTTAGGCTATTGTGCCATAGAGCCTGCTTGCAGGAATTGTAATCCCCATATGTTGAGGGAGGGACCTGCTGGGCGGTGATTGGATCATCGGGGTGGTTTCCCCATGCTGTTCTCCTGGTAAGAGAGTTCTCACGAGATCTGGTTGCTGGATAAGTGTCTGGGCTCCCGGCTTCTCTGTGTCCCTCCTGCCGCCATATAAGACTGCCTCGCCTTCCTTCCCCTTCTGCTATGATTGTAAGTTTCCTAAGGCCATGTGGAACTGTGAGTCAATTAAAACCTTTTTAAAATAATAAATTACCCAGTCTCAGGTAGTATCTTTCTAGCAGTGTGAGAACAGACTAATACACGGACCACCCTTCCATGATGGCCTGAACAAGTTTTTTCAGGTTAATTTTGTAGCGCCCTTCGCCAGGAGGAGGGATCTGTTCAAAATGATTGGGGGGCTTAGAATTTTATATTTGGTTTAAAGAAGGAATAAAGGAATAAAGCACTGGGGACCTCAGACCGTAGCTCCTTCCACGCACGAACCCCACACACGAGTCGGAATTTCCCCCCATGATCCTCCCGTGGCCCCCGCATTATCTGGGGAGACGCGGGGCTGCGGGCGCGGAGCTGCCCAGAGACGGCTCCGGGGCC
>NW_012104699.1:898260-900340 GCF_000951045.1 Mandrillus leucophaeus | reverse complement strand
GGGCCCGATGTGTTCCAGGGATCAGGAATTTTGGATGAGGCTGTTGGCTGCATGGCCAAGACTTTCTCCCACCTTATCTCTCAATCTACTCATTTTCAGCCAAGGAAGCAAAACCATGCCAACAACGGAATAAAATCATTAGAGGTATGGAAAAAGTGGAATCACATAGTAGCAATATTTTATAAGGAAATCGAAAGAGAAGAAAAGCAAACACTTGAACTAGTCGAGATAAGTAGGCTGCTGCACCTGCAGTTCACAAACCCGCGGTCAGAAGGTGATACACGTTCCCAAGCTTGTGAGTCAGACTTTGCTGAAACGGAGACCCAGAGCGGATCACATCCTGGTTATGAGGCAGGGGCACTTCAGGATTTAACTCGAGGAACTCAACGTGGCCTCCTGCCCCTTCTCCAGAATGTGGAAATGCTCCCTCCTTCAAGATCTTCATTTTCTTTTTTTGTTTTTTTTTGAAACGGAGTCTCGCTCTGTCGCCCAGGCTGGAAGGCAGTAGCTCAATTTCGGCTCACTGCAACCTCCGCCTCTCAGGTTCACGCCATTCTCCTGCCTCAGCCTCCCAAGTAGCTGGGACTACAGGCGCACGCCGCCATGCCCGGCTAATTTTTTGTATTTTAGTAGAGACGGGGTTTCACCGTGTTGCCCAGGCTGGTCGCAAACTCCTGAGCTCAGGCAATCCGCCCACCTCGGCCTCCCAAAGTGCTGAGATTACAGGTGTGAGCCACTGCTCCCGGCCCACTAATTTTTATATTTTTAGTAGAGACGAGATTTCACCATGTTGGCCAGGCTGGTCTTGAATTCCTGACATCAGGTGATCCATCTACCTCAGCCTCTCAAAATGCTGGGATTAACAGGTGTGAGCCATCCTGCCGGGCCAAGACCTTCCTTTTCGCCAGCAGGAAACTCTCATCTAAAAATCAGTTTAATGCATTGACCCATGTTAACTGTGAATTCATAACTCCTTTTCCAGAAGGCAATCTAATGAGTCTTTAAGTCTGACCTTCACAGGTTTTCGTCCTATATACAAATTACAGCCTGCCTCCTGTGACTCTGTGCACGCCCAAGGCAAAACACTTGAATGTACTGAGATCTTCAGTATTTACAAAAGAAGACGGTCAGATTAAAATATTCTGTCTATGCCCTCAATAAGCAGGTAATAGAACAGGTTAGAGAGGACAACATCAAATAAAATGGACATGGAACTTACCCATGATATCACAGTCTATCCTGGAGGATTTTTGTTGTTGTTTTGTTTTGTTTTGCAGACAGGGTCTCACTGTGTCACCCAGGCTGGAGGGCAGTGAGTGGTGTGCTCCCAGCTCACTGCAGCCTCAAGCTCCTGGGTTCGAGCCATCCTCCTACCTCAGCCTCCCAAGTAGCTGGAACTACAGGCATGCACCACCATGCTTGGCTAATTTTTAAAATTTTTTGAGGTAGACATGGGTCTTACCATGTTGCCCAGGCTGGTCTTGAACCCCTGGGCTCAAGCAACCCTGCCCCCTCAGCCTCCCAAAGTGCTGGGAATACAGGTGTGAGCCACCGTGCCTGACGATCATCGTTTACGATCATCATTTCTAAAAAGCAATTTACTTCAAAAGAGTTAGAGAACCACAGGTGGGTTCCCCTGCGGCCAGTTAGACTGTTTGAAAAGGAAAGCTATTTACTCAATAATGTGCAGCTGTCTAGGAAATGCCCCAAAGTACGCAGAGTTACAATCTCAAAAAGGACACAACCCCCTAGCTGCATCTACATGTGGTTTTCCTGCTTTCCAGGGCACTGCAGCTTCTCAGAATCCAATCCTTTAGCTGTTCTGAGCAGCTGGAGGCCATCCGCAGGGGTAGGCAGGCTGCCCAGGAAGCCCCAAAGGGAGCTCCATTCTCCTCCCTTTGTAGGCTCAAGATTGCTCTCAGCTTAAAGTCACTGGCCTCAGGCTCTGCTGCCCATTCCAGGTTTTTAGGGCTCAGAAAACAATGCTCCTCAAAAAAGGCCTGGGAAGCAAAAGTTTTTCTCTAACCTTCTCTTGCCCTCCTATCTCTCAGTCCCATTTCCTACCAAGGGTAGCCATAGA
>NW_012104699.1:896513-897967 GCF_000951045.1 Mandrillus leucophaeus | reverse complement strand
AAAAAAAAAAAAAAAAAAGGATTCTGTCTCATACCTAGAAGGAAGGAATGCTACTCAGACCAAGAAAAATCTAGACAGACAGGTCTTGCTGGGTTTCCTCACTCAGTCTATCAGCATTCAATCATAACAACTTTTGTTCAATCAGATTTCTACATAGCTGTTCACACATTGTTTAAACGCAAGCACAAAAATGTACAACTTTGCCTATATCTCCGAGTCTTCATTCTGAAGGCTCCTGTGTATATACATTAAATCAAATGTGTATGCCTTTTCTCCAGTTAATCAGTCTTTTGTGAGTTGATTTTTCAGTGCAACATGAGAGGGTAAAGGAGAACTTTCCCCATGGCCCCTACAAGGTTATTCACCTGCCTTTTACCAACACTGGTTGGTTAAATGAGACAAAGACCCTCAATCCCACTGTTTGAATAAGAAGCCCGCAGACTCCTGGGTTTTCTCCTATGTTTATATATAAAGTAGAGGAAGAAAACTCTAAGGTATTTTATATGGGTTAAAAAATATTTTTAAAAAAACCCTGGAAATGGTTGGCTGTGGTGGTTCATGCCTGTCATCCCAGCACTTTGGGAGGCTGAGGCAGGCAGATCACTTGAGGATAGATATTTAAGACCAGCCTGGTCAACATAGTGAACCCTTATTTCTACTAAAAATACAAAAATTAGCCAGGCATGGTGGCCCATGTCTGCAGTCCCAGCTACTAGGGAGGCTGAGGCATGAGGATTGCTTGAACCCGGGAGGTGGAGGTTGCAGTGAGCCAAGATTGTGCCACTGCACTCCAGCCGGGGTGACAGAGCGAGACTCTGTCTCAAAAAATAAAAATGAAAAAAATTTAAAACCTGGATATAATTATTCCTTTGAGAAAACTAACATGCTAACAAACTTATTTTCATCTTAACAATTATGTAAAACAACTAATCAGGCTGGGCATGGTGGCTCATGCCTATAATCCCAGCACTTTGGGAGGCCAAGGTGGGCAGATCACTTGAAGTCAGGAGTTCAAGACCAGCCTGGTCAACATGATGAAACGCTGTCTGTACTAAAAATACAAAAATTAGCAGGGTGTGGTGGTGCATGCCTATAATCCCAGCTGCTTGGGAGGCTGAGGCACAAGAATCACTTGAACCTGGGGAGGTGGAGGTTGTAGTGAGCTGAGATTGAGCCACTGCACTTCAGCCTGGGTGAAAGAGCAAGACTCTGTCACAAAACAAACAGACACAAAGACACACACACGCACACACTAATCAAAAGTGAACTCTCCCCTTTTCCCTCTGTTTCAGCAGCTCCCTGACCTTCACAGTTCATGGTTGTCATCATGTGCTCTGTACCCAGTGATGGACATGTCTGGTTTATCCATTTGAAACTCTCAACCCCACTCCATCACCACTGACCCATCCAATAATTTCTGCAGCTAAATTCTTTTTTTTTTTTTTTTTTTTTTT
>NW_012104699.1:892457-896187 GCF_000951045.1 Mandrillus leucophaeus | reverse complement strand
GGCCAACTGCAGCTAAATTCTAAGCATTGTGTAAATACCTCTTCCCTTTAACCAGTCCAGCTGGCCCAGGTTGAATACACCTGTGGCTCTCTCATTTCCCTCAATTTCAATTATTTATTCGAAACTATCTTCCAGGATTGACTGTGATATCTTGTATGATGACCACATTTATTTTATTTGCTTCTGTTCTTCGTAACCCATGTCGCCACCTGTTCGTTGAGGGCACAGACAGAGTATTCTAAGCTGACTATCTATCACCTGCTGTAAATTCTGGAGGTCCCAGCGCAACCCGGAGAAATCCACAGCCCAGAGAGGATGTTAATGCCATCCTTACCACAAGAGGGAGCTTCTTATTTTTCACTTCCAGAAAATGACTAATAACAGAATTTTGGAGGAGTTTTGCATAGAGCAATATAGATGATAGAAGTAAAGGTAACACCATTCAATTTTGTTTCATTTTCTTTCTTTCTTTTGTTTTTTCTTTGAGACAGGGTCTCACTCTATTGCCCAGGCAGGAGTGCAGTATAACGATCACAGCTCATTGCAGCCTCAACCTCCTGGGCTCAAGCGATCCTCCTGCCTCAACCTCCAGTTAGCTGAGACCACAGGTGTGTACCACCATGCCTGGCTTACTTTTTAAAAAGTTATTTGTAGAGGCGGGGGTCTCACTATGTTGCCCAGGTGGTCTTGAACTCTGGGCTCAAGTGGTCTTCCTGCCTTGGCCTCCCAAAGTGTTAGGATTACGGGTGTGAGCCACTGTGGCCAACCTGGTTTCATTTTTATGATTTCACTTTTCCTAGGTTAAAAAAGCAAATAAGGCCAGGCACGGTGGCTCACCTCTGTAATTCTAGCACTTTGGGAGGTCGAAGCTGGAGGATCACTTGAGCCAAGGAGTTTGAGACCAGCCTGGAGCCTGGGCAACCTACTGACCAAAGAAAGAGAAAGAGAGAGAGAGAGAGAGCAAAAAAAAAAATCTGTGAATCTTAACTGAATTTCTCTGAATATGAGAAGTGCAAGGAAATATCTCTACAAGCGGAAAGATGTAGGAGTAACTGAGGGGGTACAAAGGATTCTCTCTGAGATGGTGACATTTACTGTGAGACCTGAAATAATATATTAGGGCAATAAAAACTTAGGGCAGAGGATTCAGGGAAGATGGCAGAGTAGCAAGCATAAAAAAGCTGTCTCAGGCCGGGCGCAGTGGCTCACGCTTGTAATCCCAGCACTTTGGGAGACCGAGGGGGGCGGATCATGAGGTCAGGAGTTTGAGAGCAGCCTGACCAGCATGGTGAAACTCTGTCTGTACTAAAAATACAAAATTGGCCGGGTGTGGTGGTGCATGCCTGTAATCCCAGCTACTTGGGAGGCCGAGGTAGGAGAATCGCTTGAACCCGGGAGTTGGAGGTTGCAGTGAGCCAAGATTGCACCACTGCACTCCAGCTGACAGAGTGAGACTCCATCTCAAAAAAAAAAAAAAAAAGAAGCAAGCTGTCTCAGCCAGGCGTGGTGGCTCACAGCTGTAATCCCAGCACTTTGGGAGGCTGAGGCGGGCAGATCACCTGGGGTCAGGAGTTCGAGACCAGCCTGACCAACGTGGAGAAACCTTGTCTCTACTAAAAATACAAAATTGGCCACGTATGGTGGTGCATGCCTGTAATCCCAGCTACTTGGGAGGCTGAGGCAGGAGAATCGCTTAAACCCGGGAGGCGGAGGTTGTGGTGAACTGAGATCGTGCCACACTGCACTCCAGCCTGGGCAACAAGAGCGAAACTCTGTTAAAAAAAAAAAAAAAAAAAAAAAGCTGTCTCCCCACCTAGACAACCATTGCATTGACAGAGTCATCTGATGTAGCAATGTTATAACTGTGCAGTCTACTGAAGCTTTGCAACTTCCATAAAAAGGATTAGACAGTAAACTGTGGCTAATTGTAGTCATTTTATCACTTAGCATAATACAAGCTATCCTTCCCACCCTTACCCCTGTTGCAGGCAGCTGCACATGAGTGTTTTCCTCTAATTTGGCCTCGGGATCTTTCTCAGAAGTGTGCCTATAAACTTTAGTGCTGCATTGACGGGGCTCCAGGACACCTGGTTGTGGATATTTACATTGTCACTTTCATGGGGTCTAATGTTTAAGTGTTAACCCAGACCAAATGTCCTTCACAGGAAACTTGACTATACTGGCAGATGCCCTTACGGTTCTACCTCTGCCAAATTAATCTCTACCAAGATAGCCACTCTCTATAGAGCCCTGACCTGGTAATAAGCTAGACGTACGTGTGGCAGTCAGGTGAGATGTGTGAGACAGCATCAGGCAGGCCAATATACGCACTGTGGGAGTTTCAGAAGGAGAAGAGACAGAGAAAGGTCGGGGAGACTATCTGGAGAACTAATAGCTGAAAATATTTCAAATTAGATAGAAACCATGAATGCAGACACACAAGAAGCTCAACGAACTCCAGGTAGGATGAATGCAAAGAGAAGGACATGAAGACACATTATACTCAAATTGTCAAAGCCAAACACAAAGGGAGAACCTTGAAGGCAGCAAGGAAGAAGTGAATCATCACATATAAATGATATTTCGTAAGATCATCAGCAGATTTCTCATCAGAAGTGTTAAAGGCCAGAGGTAGTGGGCTGATGCATTCAAGGTACTTAAAAAAAAAAAAAAAAAAAAATAGCCATGGTGGCACATTCCTGTAGTCCCAGCTATTCAGGAGTCTGAAGTGGGAGGGTTAGTTGAGGCCCAAGAGTTCAAGGCCAGCCTAGGCAACATGGCAAGACTCCATCTCAGAAACAAAGACAGTCAAGAATCCAATATCTGGCAACATCATCTTTCAAAAGTGAGGAGGAAAAAAAAAAAAGTGAGGAGGAAATTAAGGCATGCTCACATGAACAAAAACTGAGGTAGTTTTGTTCTTTTTGTTTTTGCCATTAGATGTATGCTGTGAGAAACGCAAAAGCCTTCTACAGGTTGAAATAGAAGAACACTGGACAGTATCTGGAAGGCGTATGCCCAAATAAAGATCTCAGCAGAAACAAATGCTTGGACAATTATAAATGCGAATATTACTGGACAATAATTGTGAACTCCAGTTTTTGTCTTCTACATAATTGAAGACACAAATCCATTGAAATGATTAGTCTAAAAGCTAGCATTTTAGACTTGGCTTTTGAACTCTATATTTTGTTTTTTTACACAGTTTAAGAGACTAATAAAAAAGAAACTAGGCTGGGCACGGTGGCTCATGCCTGCAATCCCATCTCTGTGGGAGGCTGAGGCGGGCAGATCACAAGGTCAAGAAGTCGAGAGCATCCTGGCCAAAATGGAGAAATCCCGTCTCTATTAAAAAAAGAAATACAAAAATTAGTTGGGCGTGGTGGCACACGCCTGTAATCTCAGCTACTCGGGAGGCTGAGGCAAGAGAATCACTTGAACCCGGGAGGCAGAGACTGGAGACAGAGTGAGACTCTGTCTCAAAAAAAAAAAGAAAGAAACGAATGCACTGAAAATATGTTTGCATTTTCGAATACATAAAGTATAAAGATGTAAATTTATGACATCAAACTGAAAGGTGTGTGAACAGGCATGCCATGGAGCATTGTATTTTTATGCTATTGATGTTTAATTGGCATAAATTTAGAGTGTTATAACCTTAGGATGGTAAACACAATCCCCATGGTAATGAACAGAGCAGTAGTGTATACACAAAAGGCAACAATAAAGA
>NW_012104699.1:890212-891402 GCF_000951045.1 Mandrillus leucophaeus | reverse complement strand
AGCTGGGATTACAGACATGCACCGCCATGCCCGGCTAATTTTGCATTTTTAGTAGAGACGGGATTTCTCCATGTTGGTCAGGCTGGTCTCGATCTCCCGACCTCCCAAAGTGCTGGGATTACAGGCATGAGCCACTGCGCCCGGCCAAGTTCTGACTTATGAATTTTAGAGGGAACACAAATATTGAAACCATAGCAAAGGGACTCTTGATTCCGTCTTGCTGGTCTATACAGCTGACAATTTGCCAGTAAATCTGGTTACTTTACTACCCACCCTGATGATGGAGCACCCCCTTCCATTCCACATGATAGTCATGCAGGTATAGAAATGGTTTTAAAGCCACAAGAGCATCCCTTAGACAACCTAGATGTACTTCTATTTTAGGATACATCCTGTAAATGAAATTTTCTGGAAAACATAAAAATGGGTCATAGCATGGTTGCTCCACATGCAACGCTCGGGACATTGTCTTCACTCACGGTAAAATCAGCCCAAGGACTGAACTCATAGCTCTTAGGAAAGCTTGCACATTGGCAGACAAGAAAACTGCCACAGACAGTAAGCTTCCCCACCCGTAATCTCAGCTCCTCAGGAGGCTGAGGCAAGGGGATTCTTGAGGCCAGGAGTTGGAGGCCAGTTTGAGCCACACGGCCAGATTCCACCTCAAAAAGAAAAAAGAAAAAGAAAACAGCTACAGTTTACACTGACACCAGATACACTTTGGGAGTCTTTCATGCAGTGGACACAGTCTCAAAACCTGGAGGATTTACAACTTGTTCTGGTTACCTATTACCTATCACCTATCACCTATTACCAATGGACATGTAATTCATGCACTGTTACAGGTTATTCATCTTCCTACCAAAGTGGCTACTGTTCACTGTTCAGTCCATATTAAGGAGACTTATCCTATGTCTTTCAGGAATGATAAGGCTTAAATACTGCTAAATAGAAAGACAGAAATGTACCCCTTTGTCCTTTCTCCCCCCAATTTATAAGCCTGCCTTTTTTCTTTCTTTCTTTTTTTTTTTTTTTTTCGAGGTGGGGTCTTGCTCTGTCATCCAGGCTGGAGGGCAGTGGCATGATCACAGCTCACTGCAGCCTTGATCTTCCAGGCTCAAGTGATCCTCCGACTTCAGCCTCCAAAGTAGCTGAGACCACAGACATGTGCCACCATGCCCAAATAATTT
>NW_012104699.1:884266-889747 GCF_000951045.1 Mandrillus leucophaeus | reverse complement strand
TTTTTTAGTGGAGACAGGGTTTCACCATGTTAGGCTGGTCTCGAACCCCGGAGTTCAGGTGATCCACCTGCCTTGGCCTCCCAAAGTGCTGGGATTACAGGTGTGAGCCACCACACCCAGCCAGCCCCTTTCTTTTGATCTTTTGCTTTGCACTAATCTCCCACCAGTTGGGACATTTACAGAGATGGGAAATGGTTAAGAAAATAAAAGGCAACTGGCTGTGCCCTGGCATTTACAAAATTTCTGACCCAATTATTTCTCACAGCGCTACTTACTTGTAAATGTCACACAATTTCATTCCTATGTATATATTCAAGAGAATTGAAAGCAGGGACTCACACAGACACATGTATTCTAATTCTATAGCAGCTTGATTCACAGTAGGCAAAATGTGATTGTGGAAACCCACATTTTAATCAACATATAAATGGATGAGAACAGTGTGTTTTAACTATACAATGGAAAATTATTCAGGCACTAAACAAGAATTTCTGATACCTGCCATCACATGGGTAAATGTTGAAAATATTATGCTAAGGCCGGGCACGGTGGCTCACACCTGTAATCCCAGCACTTTGGGAGGCCGAGATGGGCAGATCATGAGGTCAGGAGATCGAGACCATCCTAGCTAACACGGTGAAACCTCATCTCTACTAAAAATACAAAAAATCAGCTGGGCGTGGCGGTGACAGGCACCTGTAGTCCCAACTACTCGGGAGGCTGAGGCAGGAGAACCCGGGAGGCGGAGCTTGCAGTGAGCCAAGATGGCACCACTGCACTCCAGCCTGGGTGACAGAGGGAGACTCTGTCTCCCCCGCCAACACACACAAAAAAAGAAAAGAAAATATTATGCTAAGTGAAATTAGCCAGATATGGAAGCACAAATATTGTACGCTTTCACTTATATGAGGTGCTTAGCTGAGTCAAATTTACACAGACAGAAAATAGAATAGAGATTATGAGGACCTGGGGGTAGGAAAGAATAGGGAATTATGTGTATGTATATGGAATACTAAGTAGAAATAGCAAGTGGTATGGTAACATGTATAGTATGATCCCATCCAGTATGTATTTTAGTTTGTACCAGCATTGAAAAAGCGTCTTCCAGATGGACAGTCCCAGTGGTTACACTTGCCATAGGCAACCGTGTCCCCTGGGCCACATCTTGGAAGTCTGTCTGAATTACATTTCAGTGCAATTTATTCTTACAATACTGCAATAAAACAGCTCTTATCAAGGCACCCAGCGATCAAACCCCTGCCAAAATCTACGTCAACCCTGTTTCCTTGTCTTACTCAAACTCTCGGTTACCTGTGACAGAGTTGGCCACTCTCTCATCCTGAAATACCTTCTTCTGGAGGCTTCCCTGAGAGGAAATCCACCTCTTACTCCTCCTGCCTCACTGGTCTGCCTAGTCTCTTCCAGGTTCTTCTGCTAACCTCAGGGGTCACTAGCACCTGGACTCCTCTTGAGCACTCAATTTTTTTTTTTTTTTTTTTTGAGATGGAGTCTCGCTCTGTTTCCCAGGCTGAAGTGCAGTGGCATGATCTTGGCTCACTGCAACCTCCACCTCCTGTGTTCAAGCAATTCTCCTGCCTCACCCTCCCAAGTAGCTGGGACTACAGGCGCCTGTCACCACACCTGGCTAATTTTTGTATTTTTATTAGAGATGGGGTTTCACCGTATTGGCCAGGCTGGTCTCAAACTCCTGACCTCATAATCTGCCCACCTCGGCCTCCCAAAGTGCTGGGATTACAGGCGTGAGCCACCGCACCTGGCTGAGCACTCATCTTCTGTTATAATTTGCTCCTAACTCTGAAAACAGGTGGCCTGTTCTGGACTCAGGGCTTCAAATAACCTCCACATGATAATATTCTCAATATTCCATCCGGATCTTCCTCGCAAGCTCCAGACTCCCGGGTCCAATGGCCCACTCAACATCTTCCCTTGTTTGGCTCAAATATATCATGGCTGAACATGAAGGGTAACCCTTGACTTCCCCTCCTATCAACTCCCCTGAGTCTTGTTCCTCTGAGTGAGAGGCAGCACCCGGGACTCTGAACAATAGGGTGCATCCTGGACTCTCCTTTCTCTTTTCACTTCATCAGAAGTTGTATAGGAGCTACCTCTGCCTGATTCACCCCTACTCAGGTTTCCGGTTTTATTTTGAGCATCACTCCCCACACCAGGAAAGGCCCCACTAACCTCTCAGACTCGTTTGGGAACCTCCTCCATTGTCTTATGCTCTCAGATCCACACACCCTTCTCTACTGCACTGAACACTATCAGCACTGGTCCTTTATCTTTATGTCCAGACTCCACTAAATAGTGGGAATGGTAGAGCCTTTCTCTACCATCCCATCCGGCTCCAAAAACACTGCTCAGGTTCATATCAAGATTTCTAAATACACAACCTTCTGTTAACATCCACTAACACTACCCAAGTCCAGGCCAGCACAACCTATCTTGCAACTACTAGTATGATTTTCAAACTGGTCTTCCAGCTCCCCTCTACCACCATTTTTCCCACCCAACAGAAGGAGTAAGCTTCTTCAAATGCTAATGAAAATTGCAGCTTTGCTCAAAATCCAGTAACTGTCTATAACATGGTGACAAGATCCCATGTGATCTGGCCCCTGCCTACCTATTGAAGCCCGTTTGTTATTACCTTGGCACTCTATCTGTGGTCCAAGGGACAACAATATAGATGACACCTGGAAGCAAATTATGAATGCAGACTTCCTTTCTTTCTGTCTTTCTTCCTGTCTTTCTTCCTTTCTTCCCTCCTTTCTTCTTTTTTTTGAAATGGACTTTCGTTCTTGTTGCCCAAGCTGGAGTGCAATGACGCGATCTCGGCTCACTGCAACCTCCGCCTCTCGGATTCAAGCAATTCTCCTGCCTTAGCCTCCTGAGTAGCTGGGATTACAGACACGCACCACCACACCTGGCTAATTTTTGTATTTTTAGTAGAGATGGGGTTTCATCATGTTGGCCAGACTGGTTTCGAACTCCTGACCTCAGGCAATCCACCTGCCTCGGCCTCCCGAAGTGCTGGGATTAGAAGCGTGAGCCACCGCGCCTGGCCAGGAATGCGGACTTTTATGCCCTACTCTTAACCTGCTGAATCAGAAGCTGAATTTGAAGATCCGTATTTCCTGTGAAAGTTTGAGAAGTGAGTCTCATAAGCTTCCCCCTCAGCCTGATTCAGCCCTATGGGTATTGCATATTCCTCACCACTGAGATATTTGAATCAACAGAATGTCTGAGGTGGTGGAGACCCAGGAGGGCTGCAAAATGCTTGGGCTGGAACTGGGAGAGGTCCCAAGAAGACCATGCGGCCAAGGGCGAGGTTGCCTTTCCAGCACTGCCGTGGCATGTCCCACCACTCCTGAAGTACAGGAATGGCCACTCATGGGAACTGATTGGGAGTGACTGTGTGCGCAGTCAGCAACACACTGAGGCTGGAGCGCTTGTAGCAGGACGAGCCACAGACAAAACCCCTAAGACATCGAGTTAAAGAAGGAAGGGCTTTATTCGACCAGGAGCATCGACAAGACTCACATCTTAAAAACCGAACTCCCCGAGTGAGCAATTCCTGTTCCTCTTAAGGGCTGACAACTCTAAGGGGGTCGGCGTGAGAGGGTTGTGATCGATTGAGCAAGCAGGGGGTACGTGACTGGGGGCTGCATGCACCAGTAATTAGAACAGAACAGAACAGGACAGGGATTTTCACAGTACTTTTCTATACAATGTCTGTAATCTACAGATAAAATAACCGATTAGGTCAGAGGTCGATCTTTAACTACCAGGCCCAGGGTGTGGCTCTGGGCTGTCTGCCAGTGGATTTCATTTCTGCCTTTTAGTTTTTACTTCTTCTTTCTTTGGAGGTAGAAATTGGGCATAAGACACTATGAGGGGTGGTCTCCTCCCTTATACTCGCACCCTGAGGCTGCAGTGCTTGCACCCTGAGGCTGGAGTGCTCGCACCCTGAGGCTGCAGTGCTCGCACACTGAGGTTGGAGTGCTCACACCCCGCGACCGATGTGCTCACACCCTGAGCCTGGAGTGCTCACACCCCTCGACCGATGTGCTCACCCTGGGATTCAGGGAGCCATGCACACAGGCAAGCAGGAGAAACACGAGGATCCTGGAAGGGGATGGGCAGAACGTGATGGAGGAGAGAGGTTTCTGCTTCCTCCGAGGGCCAAAAGTCACTGTCTAACATGAGAACAACAGACTCTAACAGAGTTCGGGGGTGGGATGGGGCAGATATCCAGTACCTGCCACACAAGGCCAGTAGTAAAGTCACCACAAATACCAGAATGTCATGTTTCAAAGGTTCGTTAGATAAGCATTGATTTTAAAACCATATAAGAATTAAACTTGTTGCCAGGCACCATGACTCATGCCTGCAATCACAACACTTTGGGAGACTAAGGCAGGAAGATGGCTCAAGGCTAGGAGTTCAAGACAGCCTGAGCAAGACAGCGAGACCCCATTTCTAAAAAAAAAAAAAAATAGCTGAGTTTGGTACCATGCACCAGTAGTCTTAACTACTTAAGACTGAGGCAGAAGGATGTCATGAGCGCAAGTGTTCAAGGCTGCTGTGAGCTATGATTGCACCACTGCACTCCAGCCTGGATGACAGAATAAGATGCTATCTCTAAAAATAATAATAATAAAAAAAAGTAAATCTACTTGTCTATTACACATAAACTTCAAGCAACTCAAGGATCCAACAGAATACAAAATGGAAAGAAAAATTTTATTAACTGACTTTACCAAAACAAACCCACCACCTATTCAACTTATGAAAGCTCTTTTTTAAATCAACTTTTATTTTAGATTCAGGAAGTACACATGCAGGTTTGTTACCTGGGTATTTTGTGTGATGCTGAGGTTTAAAGAATGATTGATTCCATCACCCAGGTAGTGAGCATAGTATCCAACAGGCAGTTTTTCAGCCTTTCACCTCCCTCCCTCCCCCATCTACTAGTCCCCAGTATGTATTGTTCCCATCTTTATGTTCATGTTTACTCAATGTTTAACTCCCATTTATTATTATTTTTTTGAGATGGAGTCTCACCCTGTCGCCCAGGCTGGAGTGCAATGGCACGATCTCGGATCACTGCAACTTCCACCTCCCGGGTTCAAACGATTCTCCTGCCTTAGCCTCCCGAGTAGCTGGGATTACAGGAGCCTGCCACCATACCCAGCTAATTTTTGCATTTTTATTAGAGACGGGGTTTCACCATGTTGGCCAGGCTGGTCTTGAACTCCTGACCTCGTGATCTGCCTGCTTCGGCCTCCCAAAGTGCTGGGATTACACGCGTGAGCCACTGCACCCGGCTGTTTAACTCCCATTTCTAAGTGAGAATATGTGGTACTTGGTTTCTGTTCCTGTGTTAATTTGTTTAGGATAACAGCCTCCAGCTGCATCCATGTTGCATCAAAGGACATGATTTTATTCTTTTTTTTTTTT
>NW_012104699.1:864592-881952 GCF_000951045.1 Mandrillus leucophaeus | reverse complement strand
TTAGCCGGGCGTGGTGGTGGGCGCCTGTAGTCCCAGCTACTCGGGAGGCTGAGACAGGAGAATGGCGTGAACCCGGGAGGTGGAGCTTGCAGTGAGCCAAGATCACGCCACTGCACTCCAGCCCGGGCAAGAGAGTGAGACTCCATCTCAAAAAAAAAAAAAAAAATAGGGCTTTAGAGGATAAATATGCTTGTATATCACTGGAATTTATCCATAGATCACTGGAGAATTGATCCTGATTGTGGTAAGTAATTTACATGATAAACACTTGAGTAAACATGACAGAACCTCAAGTCATCCTACATTGTAAAGACATATTGGATGAAAGCAGAATTTACTGTCCTTCCTAAATTAAAAATGAACTCTACATACATTCTATAACATTATGAGGATAAGATTTCCCTCATCCATCCAACCTGGAAATTTCCATGTTATATTACATATTTCCCCTTCACCATTCACTCTACAATTAGAATCAGAAAATTGTTTCTTGTGCAGGTCATGATCTCTCTATATCCATTTCCTGAACTTCTAGCCCAGGTACAGAATTACATTTCAACAATCCCTTATGTTGCATTATATGTTCTCAATTTTTTATAGTTAGGAAATTCTTTTCTACTTTATTGTTATTTTTAGTTTGTGCTGCTTAATTTTTCTCATATTTTAGAAGACTCAATCATGAATAAAACTTTTTAGTGGCTCAACTTCAGCTTATGAATATTATGCAGAGGAAATGAAGACAGTTCCTTCTAAATAGACAACAGGAAGGTGTTAGCATCATCCATGGGTCCAAAGTCAGTATGGTGCAAACTGGGAGCAAAGCTGTGTGGCAGTAGGTGACCTAAGCCTGGGGATCAAATCTAAAGGTTGCCTGACAGTCAAAGGGACTGCATGGGAACAGGGTTTTCATGGACAGAAGAAAATGAACAAAGTGCTCAGGACAAGGAAAAATGTGACCAAGGGCTGCTTGGTATCTTGATAATCCAAATCTCTGCACTACTGTGGCTTTTCCCCCGACTTTATTTATGGTGCAAAAATACACATAAAATAAAATTTACTCTCTCTTTTTTTTTTTTTTTTTGAGACGGGGTCTCACTCTGTCACCAAGTTGGAATGCAATGGCACGATCTCGGTTCACTGCAACCTCTGCCTCCTGGGTTCAAGCAATTCTCCTGCCTCAGCCTCCCGACTAGCTGGGACTATAGGCGTGCGCCACCACACCCAGCTAATTTTTGTATTTTTAGTAGAGACGGGGTTTCACCATGTTGGCCAGGATGGTCTCGATCTCCTGACCTTGTGATCCCCCTGCCTCAGCCTCCCAAAGTTCTGGGATTACAGGGATCAGCCACTGTGCCTGGCCAAAATTTACCCTCTTAACCCTATTCATGAGGGCCCTACCCTCATGGTCTCATTTCATCCTAATGACCTCCCAGAGATCCCATCTCCTCATTCCATATATTAGAGAGTAGGCTTTCAACATACGAATTTCAGGGGACAAATAAACTCAATAATATTGTACTCGCCACCCCAGTTTATTTCCTCACATGCGGAATGATCATTTATTCCATCCTAATACCACCAAAAGTCTTGACTCATTCTATCATTAACTCTGAAGCCTAAAATCGAAGTCTCATTTAAACAGCATCTGAATCAGATAGAGGTGAGAGTTGAGGTAACATTCACGCTGAGCCAACATTCTTCTCCCGATGTAAAATCAAATCAGTTGTGTGCTTGTAAAATATAATGGTGGAACAGTTATAAGATAAACAAGGCTATTCCAAAGGGGAGCAATATAACGGGTAGAAGACTGACAGTTCCCAAGCAAGTCCAAAACCTAGAAAGGTAAACTTCATAAGATCTTATGAAGGCTAAATAATAATCCCTTTTCATTTGGTACTCTGCCCTCAAGGAATTGGGACACAGCAATTGTGTCCCAGCAACTCTGTTAGACACGGGTCAAACCCAAATAGCGTTTGATGGCGCCGCATCCACACTTCTGGGTTTAGCTCATCTTGTTTGTGGACACTTCAAAATGTTCCCTACTGTTTATACTCAGGAGGCAGCCTTCATAACCTCTAAATAGCTACAGGGATCCCTCTTCTCTTGCCTCTAAGAATACCACACATTCGGCTCTATGGATGATTCCTGTAAAATAACACAGGTTCAACAGCTTTCATTCCTTTCTTCCTGTGATCTTCACTTTCAGTTCAAAGGGGCTATTTTACTGCAGAGGTGGCTAAGTCCATGGTTGGCAAGCATGCCACTCTTCCTATCAAAAGGTCTTGGACACACCCTTGGTGCGCTCTTCCCAACATGCCTTTTCATCTTTGCAATAATCCTTTTCTAAACATTTTCATTTCAATTTCTTCTTGCTGAATATTTCCATCTCCAACATTTTTCTCTACTCACATTTTATTTATTTATTTATTTGAGGCAGCCTGTCACCCAGGCTGGAGTGCACTGATGTGATCACGGCTCACTGCAACCTCCGCCACCCGAGTTCAAGCGATTCTCCTGCCTTAGCCTCCCGAGCAGCTGGGATTACAGGCATGCGCCACCACACCTGGCTAATTTTTTGTATTTTTAGTAGAGACAGGGTTTCACCACATTGGCCAGGCTGGATTCGAGCTCCTAACCTAAAGTGATCTGCCCGCCTCAGCCTCCGAAAGTGCTGGGATTACAGGTGTGAGCCACCAAGCCTGGTCTCTCCTCACATTTTAGTATATGCAGTCAAGAGGAACCAAGTCGCTTTTTTCAACACTTCCAAGAAATATTGTCGGCTCAATATCAAATTTCATCACTTCTTAGTTCTACTTTCTCCAAAATAGCACTGAAGTACAATGCACCAAGTTCTTTGCCACTTTCTACAACGGTTCATCTTTTCTGTATTATGCAATAATATTATCCTCAATTCTGAGACCACATCAGTATTGCCTTTATTGTCCATATATCCACCAAAATTTTGTACATGATTTTTTATGTGCCCTAGTAAGATGAAAACTTGCTTTATGCCTCTTTTTATTTTTATTTTTTATAGATGGGGTCTTGCCACACTGCCTAGGCTGGTCTTGAACTCCTGGGCTCAAGCGATCCTCCTTCCTCATCCTCCCAAAGTGCTGGCATTATAGGCATGAGCCACCATACGGGGCCTGCCTGTCCTCTTTTGTGAGCTCCTACCAGTGTCCAAAGACAAAATTACAACAAATTTAGGTACTGGCAGATTTAGTGTCTGATGAGGGCCGATTTTCTGATTCACAGATAGCTTTGTTTGTTTGTTTGTTGAGACACAGTCTCACTCTGTCACCCAGGCTGCATGTAGTGCAGTGGCATGATCATGGCTCACTGCAGCCTCAGCTTCCCTGGGCTTGGGTGATCCTCCCACTTCAGTCTCCCGAGTAGCTGGAACTACAGGCGTGTGCCACCATGCCCAGCTCATTTTTTTATTCTTTGTAGAAATGGGACTTTATCATGTTGCCCAGGCTGGTCTTGAACTCCTGGGCTCAAGTGATCTGCCCACCTCAGCCTCCCAGAGTGCTTGAATTGCAGGCAAGAACCACCATGCCTAGCCTCATAGATAGCTATCTTAATGTATCCCCCAAGGCAGAGAGCAAAAAAGCAAGCTGTTGGGAGGATTCACAATAGGTAACTGATTTCATTATTGAGGCTCCACTCTCATGATCTAACCTAGTCTGTATTATATCCCAAAGAAGACATTCCCTAATTCTGTCACATTAGGGAAATGGATTAGAATGAGTGAATTTTATGAGGACACATTTATTCTATAACAGGCGGTCTGCTTTTTGTCATTGACTTTTTAGAGTTCTCTCAGCAGTCTGCATATTAATTTCTTGTCAGATACACGAATGGAAATGCTTTCTCTCATTCTATGGGTTGTCTATTTTGATGCCAAAAGTTTTAAAATTTCATGCATTTCCATTTCTTTTTTCTCTTACGGGTCATGCCTTTGGTGTCATATCCAGGAAATCATTGGAAAATCCAGGTTCATAAAGCTTTTGCCATATACTTTTTTTTTTTTTTTGAGACGGAGTCTCACTCTGTCACCAGGCTGGAGGGCAGTGGAGCGATCTCAGCTCACTGCAACCTCCACCTCCTGGGTTCAAGCGATTCTCTTTCCTCAACCTCCCAAGTAGCTGGGATTACAGGAATGCGCTACCATGCCCAGCTAATTTTGTATTTTTAATAGAGACGGTGTGGTCAGGCTGGTTTTGAACTCCCGAACTCAGGTGATTTGCCAGCCTTTGCCTCCCAAAGTGCTGGGATTACAGGCGTGAGCCACCGTGCCTGGCCAGGGAAGGGTACATTTTCATTCTGTTGCATATGGATGTGCATTTTCCTCCAGCATCAGTCTATGGAAACACGATCTTATCTTCCATTGTATCATCATAGTATGCGTGTCAAAAATTGTTGGACACTAGGCAAACATGTATTTCTGTCCTGTGTATTTTGTCACAATTGTCTATTTCTGTGTCAGTATGCTGACACTAAATTTTTTTTATTAGTATAAATTTGCTCTAAGTTTTGAAATCAGGAAGTGTCAGTCTACCAACTTTGCTCTTGTTTTTCAATTCTTGTTTTGTCTGTTCAGAGTCCCTTGAGATGCCATATGTAAAAAGATGGAAAAATGGGTCCTAAAAACTAATCAAGTGGTCAAAGCTATCCCTAAAAGGCTAGCAGGGAGCAAAAAGTGCTATTTCTCAATGAGAAAAAAAAAATCTTAGAGAGGTGTTTTGAAAAATGCCATGTCACTTTTGAAAGTGGGCCACATGGTAAGAACAAACTAAGCATTCACACACTAAAGCAGAAAGAAGCTGAAATTCTTGGAAGTCTTAGAGCTGCCTCTATAATGGGAAAAACGACTCCTCTGCTTCATGACAGACTGAGTATAAAGACTGAGAAAGCATTAAGTGTGTGGCTAGAGGACACATCGCTAAACAACATCCCTTTTAATAATAAAATAAAGTGTGAAAAAACAGCCTTTATGAATACCACTGTGAGAAGGTTGAGGAGAGCAAGAAAAAGGAGTTTCAGGCCAGTATTGTCTGGCTGCGCTAGCTACATAAAGCACCAGAGCCTCAAACATTTAAAGACTATAGGAGAATTGACACTGGCTTATGCCAACGCAATATTAGCGTTCCCAGCAGAGCTCACAAAACTCATAAAAAGAAAGTCTACCTTCCAAAGCAAGTCCTCCATTGCAATGAATTGGGTAAGCCCTAGAAAAAAAAAGAGGTCCAGTGGTACCTACATCCATGACTGCCAAGGAGGCCCTGGGGTTCAGGGCCCGGAAAGATCACCTACTCTGGTGCAGTGTGGCAATGTGGCAGGTCACAAGAACAAGCCAGGCCTTGGCTCTTGAGCAAATAATCCCTAGGTCCTTTAGAACAAAAGCAAAACTTGCCTGCCTCCTTTCTGGCAAAAATACAAGAAGGCTTGGGTAATGGCCATCTTGTCCTTGGAATGGTTCTACCAAAGCTTCATTCCTGATGTGAAGAAATACCTTGAAGAGGCTGGACGTGGTGGCTCACGCCTGTAATCTCAGCACTTTGGGAGGCTGAAGTGGGTGGATCACTTGAGGTCAGGAGTTCAAGACCAGCCTGACCAATATGGTGAAACCCTGTCTCTACTAAAAATGCAAAAATTAGCCAGGCGTGGTGGCGCATGCCTGTAATCCCAGCTACTCAGGCGGCTGAGGCAGGAGAATTGCATGAACCCAGGAGATGGAGGTTACAGTGAGCCAAGATCGCGCCACTGCTCTCCAACCTGGGTGACAAAGCAAGACTTCATCTCCAGGAAAAAAAAAAAAAAAAAGGAAGAAATGTCTTGAAGAGGCTGGGCGCAGTGGCTCACACCTGTAATCCCAGCACTTTGGGAGGCTGAGGTGGGCAGATCACGAGGCCAAGAGATCGAGACCATCCTGGCCAACATGGTGAAACTCCATCTCTAGTAAAAAAAAAAAAAAAAAAAAAAAATACAAAAATTAGCTGGGCTTGGTGGCATGTGCCTGTAGTCTCAGCTACTCGGGAGGCTGAGGCAGGAGAATCGCTTGAACCTGGGAGGCAGAGGTTGCAGTGAGCTGAGATCGCGCCACTGCACTCCAGCCTGGTGACAGAGTGAGACTCTATCTCAAAAAAAAAGAGAAATACCTTGAAGAGAAGGGACTGCCACTCAAGGTCCTTCTCATAATTGACAATGCTCCTGATCATCTCCAATCTCTGCTTTGCCACTAAGAATGTGGAAGTGATGTCCCTGCTCCTAACACTACATCACAGTGACAGCTACTCAATTAAGGCATAATCAAGTAGATTAAGGTGACTTATACTTACCTGACCTTCGGGAGGATTCATGCCATCCTGATGCTAACTCTGACTGTACCATAGTGGATTTATGAAAGCACTTCACAATTGCACATGCAACAGTTCTCACTGCAGAGGCTATAGATGCCCCAAAGCTCAAGAACCCCAAAGCAAGCTGGAAGCCATTATAGAGAGAGGGAGTCAATGATTTCAGGGGCTTCCCCACTATTGATGCAATAGTTAAGAATATCTTTTTTTTTTTTTTTTTCCCCGAGATGGAGTCTCACTCTGTTGCCCAGGCTGGAGTGCAATGGTGTGATCTCGGCTCATTGCAACCTCCACCTCCTGGGTTAAAGTGATTCTCCTGTCTCAGCCTCCTGAGTGGCTGAGATTACAGGTGCATGCCACCACACCTGGCTAATTTTTGTATTTTTAGTAAAGACAGGGTTTCATCATATTGCTCAGGCTGGTCTCGAACTCCTGACCTCAGGTGACCCACCCTCCTCGGCCTCCCAGTGTTGGGATTACAGGCATGAGCCACCGCGCCTGGCCAAGAATATCTTAAATATTGCAAGGGAAGTTGGTAAGAAAGGCTATCTCTGACAGGACTGCAGACGATGTGGAGGAACACACAGAAGAGCGTAAATTCTTACAACAAGGAACTCAAAGATGTGCTGAAATGCTCTATAGATTGATGATGATGACGATGACTTAAAAGAGGCAGGGCCACAGATTTGGACACTTGAAACATGTGCAGTTTTTCAATAGACAAAAGTATTAAGAAAGTTCATCATCCTCAAGTAAGATCCTTTGATGGAACTAAGCCTCCATGTCACCCACGGAATAACATGCCAACAAACAGTGCAAGATTTTTTTGATGACTCAAAAAAAAAAGAAAAAGTAGCTTCCTACACTTCTCACTAAGCACCTGCAAACATAAACACAGAACCTTCCATGGTTAAGGATCTGCAGCACTGAAGCTGAACAGATCTTGACAGTAGTATTATTTGGCCTCCTCCAACAAGTCAACATCTGCATCAGAACCTAGTTCTTTCAACACTGATGATCATCCTGACATCTGTCAAGATTCAACTTAGCCTGATGTCTCACTGCTTATCTACAATGCTACAACACGTGACAGTGTTAGGCACCATCCAGCAATCATCATCATCATCATCATCATCATCATTATACTTGGGTTATCAAGAGAGAAGCAGGATTTTGATGAGTGTTCACATGCTCGTTCAGGTCACAAAACAAAAGCAATCTGTGAATGTTAAAACGAAGAAATTTTAATGTTCTGGGTGACATATACTCTGTAGGTGGGCCTGCAATGGTTGTGTCTGCGTTGAACACGCAGAGACTATTTTTCTTGTCATGATTCTCTAAACAATACAATCAAACAACTATTTACATAGCTTTTACAATGTATGAGGTATTAAAAGTAATCTAGAGATGACTTACACAGTATACAGGAGGATGTGCATAGTTTACATGCAAATATGCCATATAACAAAGGACTTGACATCTGTGGATTTAGGGGGTGCTGAAACCAATCCCTTGCAATATATTGGGGGATAACTGTATTTAAAAAATTGAAACTACTTAAGGCTTTATCCCGTGTTTACATTCATAGGGTCTATCTCCAAAGTGAGTTCTTTCAGTTTCTGAAATTGAATAAAAGTACTGAATGTTTTCCCACATTCCATACATTTACAGAGTATCTTTCCAGTGAGTCCTTTTATGTCTATGCAAGGAACGGAGAGAACTCAGTGCCTTCCCACATTCCTTACATTCATACAGCTTCTCTCCAGTGTGAGTTTTTTCATGTCCTCGAAGGAAACGGGAACGAGTGAAGGCTTTACCACATTGGAGACATTCATAGGGTTTCTCTCCAGTGTGAATTCTTTCATGTCTTAGAAGGCAAGTGAGCCAAGAGAATGCTTTCCCACATTCCTTACATTCATACGGCTTCTCTCCAGAGTGAATCCTTTCGTGGACTTTTAAGTTACTGAAATGACTGAAGGCTTTCCTACATGTTTTACACTCATAAGGTTTTTCTACTGTGTGGATCCTTTTATGCTGAGAAAGGTATTTGAAACAACTGAATGCTTTCCCACATTCCTTACACTCATACGGCTTCTCTCCAGTGTGCGTTGTCTCATGATTTTGAAAGGAAGAGAGATCGCTAAAGGCTTTCCCACATTTACATTTATACGGTTTCACTCCAGTGTGAGTTGCTTCATGTCTTCGAAGGGAACCGGACAGACTGAAGGCTTTACCACATTGTTTACATTGATAGGGTTTCTCTCCAGTGTGAGTCCTTTCGTGTCTTTGAAATAAACTGGGACAACCGAAGGCTTTCCCACATATCTTGCATTTCTGGGGTCCATCTCCTGTGTGTGTTATCATGTGACTTCGAAAGCTCGAGCTATGAGATAAAACTTTCCCACACTGCTTACATTCATAGAGTTTCTCTCCAGTGTGAGTCGTTTCATGATTTCGAACCGAACTAGGACAATCAAAGCCTTTCCCACATATCTTACATTTATGAGGTCCATCTCCAGTGTGCCTTATCATGTGTCTTCGAAAGCTTGTGTGATGATAAAACGTTTTCCCACATTGCTGACATGCATAGGGTTGTTCTCCCGTGTGAGTCCTTTCGTGGAGTCGAGTGTAATAGTAACAGCTGAAGGCTTTCCCACATTGTGTACATTTATAGGGTTTCTCTCCGGTGTGAGTTCTTTCATGTCTTAGATAGGTACTGTAATCAGGAAAGGCTTTGGAACACTGTTTACATTCATACGCTTTCTCTCCCGTGTGGATTCTCTCATGTCTTAGATAGGAACTGTAAAAAGGAAAGGCTTTGGAACACTGCTTACATTCATACGGTTTCTCTCCAGTGTGCGTTCTTTCGTGCAAATGAAATAAACTGGGCCAAACAAAGGCTTTCCCACACAACTTACATTTATAAGGTCCATCTCCATGGTGTGCCGCCATGTGTCTGCGAAGGTTTCCAAGAGAACTAAAGGTTTTTGCGCATTCTTTACAATCGAAGGGTTTCTTTCCGGTGGGAGGCCTTTCATGTGTCTGAAAGGAGTGCTGATGACTGATGGTTTTCCCACGTTGTTTATGTGTATACGGCTTCTCTCCATATTCCTGATGCTCACATGATTTGTGTCCAGTGTCAACTCTGATGTTGCAATTAAGAGATGAATGACCCATGGCGACTTCTCCACACTCACTGCTGTCACATGGATTTACTTGAGGAGTGTTCTTGTTCACAATACTATCTGGAATCTGGCCAAAAGTTTCTCCACATTGACTATCATCTTTAATTTCACATGTATGACTTCTGTAACAAATAAGAAATACATTACTAAAGGTTTGTTTACGAGTGATTTTATATGTATTGAAGTACTAGATTTACATTTTTAACATTATCATGCAAAGTACAGGCTTCATCCCGTTTGAATGTGAAGAGACAGTGCTGTGTAAGATGGTCCCATGACAGCTATTAGCAAAACAGTGATATTCACATGGAGATTCTTTCTTTCTTTCTTTCTTTTTTTTGAAACGGAGCTTTGCGCTTGTTGCCCAGGCTGGAATGCAATGGCGCAATCTCGGCTCACCGCAACCTCTGCCTCCCAGGTTCAAGCAATCCTCCTGCCTCAGCCCCCCAAGTAACTAGGATTACAGGCATGCGCCACCACGCCTGGCTAATTTTGTATTTTTAGTAGAGACGGGGTTTCTCCATGTTGGCCAGGCTGGTCTTGAACTCCCAACCTCGGGTGATCTACCCACCTCAGCCCCCGAAAGTGCTGGGATTATAGGCGTGAGCCACCACTCCTGGCCCACATGGAGATTCTTAATTCCATTTCCAAGGGAACTATTTTGCAAAGACTGAATAGCTATGTCACATTTAACTATATGTTCCTGGGGAAAATTTTTTTTATTAGAGATGGGGATCTCACTATGTTGCCCTGGCTGATCTCAAACTCCTAGACTCAAGTAATCCTCCCACCTTGGCCTCCCAAAGTGCTGAGATTACATGTGTAAGCCACTGTGCTTGGTCAGAAAAAGAATTATTAGAATGAATAAATTTAAGCTGGGCTTGTTTACTTTCTCTGCTTGTTTTTAAAATTCTCTTATCATTCTATGAACCACTGCAGCGACATAGCTTTCTTTTGTGAGCACAAATTACCTTAGATTTCTCCTGGGATTTTGGCACTGATCTCCAATGTTCTGGTCCTCCCATTTCGTTTCTAAAAGGTAGACCCAGGAAAATCACTAAAAATTTTTACAAAATTGTAGAAAAACTCTTAAGATTTTACATGTACTGCAATCAGGCATGATTCATTCACCAAAGTACATGTGACTCTTCAACAACATGGGTTTGAACTGCACAGCTCCACTTATACACGCATGTTCTTCAGTCTCTGCTACCCCTGGGATGGCAAGACCAACCCCTCCTCTTCCTCAGCCCACTCAATGTGAAGACGACAAGAGTGAGAACCTTTATGATGATCTACTTCCACTTAATGAATAGTAAATATAGTTGCTCTTCTTTTTTTTTTTGAGACGGAGTCTTGCTCTGTCACTGAGGCTGGAGAGCAGTGGGCACGATCTCAGCTCACTGTAAGCTCTGCCTCCCGGGTTCACGCCATTCTCCTGCCTCAGCCTCCCGAGTAGCTGGGACTACAGGCGCCCGCCACCACGCCTGGCTAATTTTTCTTGTAATTTTAGTAGAAACAGGGTTTCTACTAAATTAAATGGGCTAATCACCATTAGCCAGGATGGTCTCGATCTCCTGACTTCGTGATCCATCCGCCTCGGCCTCCCAAGGTCCTGGGATTACAGGCGTGAGCCACCGCGTCCGGCCAGTTTCTCTTCTTATGATTCTCATCAACATTTTCCTTCCCTAGCTCACTTTATTGTGAGAGTACAGTATATAATACATGTGACATACAATATATGGATTAATCTAATGTTTATGTTATCGATAAGTGGGCCAGTCAACAATAGATTATTAGTGGTTAAGTTGTGGGGGACAAAAAAAGTTATTAAAGGATGCAAGTCTACTTGAGGGGCTGGCACCTCTAAACCCTGTGTTGTTCAAGGGCCAACCATATGCCCTTTCCATATATCAAATCATGAACAGCGTTGATGACCAGGAAACAAATGTCTCCAATTGACTGAGTGAAGAGATGATGTCATCCTTACCTATACAGTCCAGATTCCTAATGGTTTCCTGCATGACATTTCTGTAGAGACTCTTCTGTGATGGACCCAGCAAAGCCCACTCCTCTTGTGTGAAGTTCACAGCCACATCTTCAAAGGCCACTGAGTCCTGAAACATCCCACATGTGCAGAGGAGGAAGGTTGAGATGGACAGCACTGAGAATCCATACTCACTGCATAAACTTTGCATGATGCTGTGGTTTCCAAGCATTTATTCAATGACATAGTCAACCCACTCTTATTCTGTCTACACTCACTTTTTCCAACAAAACCATTGTGATGCTTTAGCTGAATGTGTTTGGTAAAGTAACAGTCGAATAGGAACCTGCCTCTTGTTGGTGAGTTAAGTGAGTCTTATTGCCTGCGTCACCCCTGATGTCTATTTCTACAGCGGTTTGTGTAGTTCTTGTCATGACAAAGTATGACTACCTATTGTGTAGGAGAATTACCACTCCCAGTCCTGAAACTGCATATCCTGACAAAGGCTCGTTTGCAAACTTGGATCTTTCATGGTGTCTAGGCACTGGACTAAGAAAGGGGTCCCACCAACGTAACTAAAGCAGAGGCTGAGTGGACCTAAACTGTTTATGCAAAATATAGGGGCCAGGCATGGTGACTCAGGCCTGCCATCCCATCACTTTGGGAGGCCAAAGTGGAAGGATCACTTAAGAACAGGAGTTTAGGACCAGCATGGGTAACATAGTGAGCCCTTTTCTCAACAAAAAATAAAACTAGGTCTGACTCAGTGGCTCATGCCTGTAATCCCAGCACTTTGGGAGGCCAAGACAGGTGCATCACTTAAGCCCAGGAGTTCGAGACCAGCCTGGGCAACATGGTGAGACCTTGTCTCTACAAATAATAATAATAATAAAAAAAATACTAAGATGTGGTGGCACATGCCTGTAGTCCCAGATATCCAGGATGCTGAGGTGAGAGCATCACCCAAGCCCAGGAGGTTGGGGCTGCAGTGAGCTGTGATCATGCCACTATACTCCAGCTTAAAAAATACAGTGAGATCCTGTCTCAAAAAATATAATAAAAGTAAAAATATATATGTATGTAATATATATTTTAACTCCTATTCCCCCTCTGAAAGTTTGGAAGTTTGTTATATGGTCAGCAGAGAGAGAATACCTGTTAGCCACTGCTAGGTGTGAATGCTTGTGCTCTCCAAAACTCATGCTGAAACTTCATCCTCAATATGACAATAATGAAATGTGGGGCTTTAAGAGTTGATTGGGACTGGGCGCGGTGGCTCACACCTGTAATTCCAGCACTTTGGGAGGTCAGGAGATTGAGACCATCCTGGCTAATACAGTGAAACTCCATCTCTACTAAAAATACAAAATATTAGCTGGGTGTGGTGACGGGCACCTGTAGTCCTAGCTACTTGGGAGGCTGAGGCAGGAGAATGGCGTGAACCCGGGAGGCAGAGCTTTCAGTGAGCCAAGATCGTGCCACTGCACTCCAGCCTGGGTGACAGAGCAAGACTCTGTCTCAAAAAAAAAAAAAAAAAAAAAAGTTGATTGGATCTTGAGAGTTTAGACCTCAGGAATGTACTAATCCATTCATAGATAAATGGCTTAATGAATAAACGGGGTATCTCAGGAGTAGGCCTAGTGTCCTTATGAGAAGAGGAAGAGACCTGAACTCTTCTCTGGGCCCCTGGCCATGCAATATCCTGTGCCACCTAGGGACTCTGCAGAGTCCCCACCAGCAAGGAGGCTCTTACCAGATGCCAAGCCTTGATCTTGGGCCTCCTAGCCTCCAGAAGTATAAAAAACAGTGTTTTTTATAAATTATCCAGGCTCAGGTAATCCTGTTATAAGTAACAAAATCAGACTAAGACAGTTATGAGTAAACACTCTGGACACTGGATCGCTACTGAGGGACCCTAGTATCTAACGTTTCACATGTTTGGTTGCAATTTGTTACATGGGATATTCAGCCCATCCTCTGCAATTACACTGAGAGAGAACATTTGGAAACTGGCAACTGGTTTCCTCTAGACCAAACGTAGTTAAGCACGACAAAAGACTATTAAAAAATATTTCGCAGGCTGGGCACGGTGGCTCACACCTGTAATCCTAGCACTTTGGGAAGCCGGATGGGCGGATCACCTGAGGTCAGAAATTCAAGACCAGCTGGCCAACATGGCAAAACTCCGTCTCTCCTAAAAAGTACAAAAATTAGGCAGGCATTGTGGCGGGCGCCTGTAATCCCAGCTACTTGGGAGGCTGAGGCAGACAGAATTGCTTGAATTGCAGAATTGCAGACAGGTTGCAGTAAACTGAGATCGTGCCACTGGACTCCAGCCTGGGGAAAAGAGCAAGACTCTGTCTCAAAAAACAAAACCAAAAAGAACTCGCTATCTCAATGGAAAAATTACAAATTTTGCATTGGATAATGACAAAGGAGAAGGAAAGACGGGGAAAGATTGCACATGTTCTAAGAAAAAACTCAATGTCACCTCTCATGATTATCTATAATATTCCCTAAATTCCTAAAGAGACTTTTAGTAGTCAACAAAGATTATATTGCCAAACCTAATAAAAGTCCCCAATGTCTGAAAAGGTTAAAAACCTTCTAACCAGCCGGGCGCGGTGGCTCACGCCTGTAATCCCAGCACTTTGGGAGGCCGAGGTGGGTGGACCACAAGGTCAGGAGATTGAGACCATCCTGGCCAACATGGTGAAATCCTGTCTCTACTAAAAATACCAAAAAACTTAGCTGGGTGTGGTGGTGTGCAGGCGTGTAATCCCACCTACTGAGGAGGCTGGGGCAAGAGAATTGCTTGAATCTGGGAGGCGGACACTGCAATAAGCCAAGATCGTGCCACTGCAGTCCAGGCTGGTGACAGAGCGAGACTCTGTCTCAAAAATAAACAAACAAACAAATAAAAAAAACAAAACAAAAAGAAATCCCCCAAAAAACTCTTCTAACCAAGAAAGTTATAGCTTTCCAAAAACAGATAAAGGATTTTGAAACTATAATATTTGGCATCCCATACTATTAACAGGGAGATAAACACACAGAAAAAGGAAAGCAAAAAATGGTAGAAGAGCTTAGTGGAGTTTTTATCTGTCCTTGGCCCAATCCCTCCTCACATCAGAGCCAATCTTGAAGACAGCAGACCAAGTTTTCAGTGTGGATCCCTAGAGGTAGCAGATCAGATCTTATTTGCAAATTATTGCCTTTGTATTTTCCAATCATCTGGGGACTATCCAAAGGTCTGAAAGGAGGTTCTCTTTTCTACTTCATCAGTAATGGAACCCAGTCAGGGTCAAACGTGTCAAGAACTGCTTCAAAATGTTGCAAAATACACAAAAAGCTTGCGATCTCCTGGAACAACAGATTACAGTTAAGACGCACAGCAGACCTACTAAGTCGTGGGAAGAAAAGCTGGAGATAAAATTTCCTTCAGAAATTAGGGTACTGGAGGCCAGGCACGATGGCTCATCCCTGTAATCTCAGCACGTTGGGAGCCCAAGGCGGGTGGATCACCTGAGGTCAGGAGTTCAAAACCAGCCTGGCCAACATGGCGAAACCCCGTCTCTACTAAAAATACAAAAAAAATTGGCCAGGCGTGGTGGCTCATGCCTGTAATCCCAGCACTTTGGGAAGCCGAGGTGGGTGGATCACGAGGTCAGGAGATTGAGACCATCCTGGCTAACATAGTGAAACCCCTAATACAAAAAAAAAAAATTAGCCAGGTGTGGTGGCAGGCGCCTGTAGTCCCAGCTACTCAGGAGGCTGAGGCAGGAGAATGGCGTGAATCCGCGAAGCAGAGCTTGCAGTGAGCCAAGATTGCGCCACTGCACTCCAGCTTGGGCGTGGTGGTGAGCTCCTTGTAATCTCAGTTACTCAGGAGGCTGAGGCAGAGAGAATTGCTTAAAACCCAGTAGGCGGAAGTTGCAGTGAGCTGAGATTGCACCACTGCACTCCAGCCTGGGCAACAGAGTGAGACTCCATCTCGGAAAAAAAAAAAAGAAAGAAATTAAGGTACTGAAAAGCACCCAGTTATATTAGGGAATATTTTTGTTATACCTACCTGATCTAACAGATACAAATTTGTTTGAAATAATACTAGCAATGTATTGGGTAGTAACAGGTTCCAATAGGGCAAATGAATGACAGTGATGTTATATTGGATGGGAGGAAGGAATTTGGAACAGTAAGTAATACCAGTGCTACTCTCAAAGCCAGTATAGCATTATTTGAAACTGAAGGTCCATTAGTTGTAAATGGTGTGCTACAAACTCTAGGGAATTCACTAATAAAATTTAAGAAACAAGTAGACTTATGGCCGGGTGTGGTGGCTCACGCCTGTAATCCCAGCACTTTGGGAGGCGAGGCAAGTGGATCACGAGGTCAGGAGATCAAGACTAGCCTGATCAACATGGTGAAACTCCGTCTCTACTAAAAATACAAAAATTAGCCGGGCATGGTGGCATGCCTATAATCCCAGCTATTGGGAAGCTGAGGCAGGAGAATTGCTTGAACCTGGGAGGCAGAGGTTGTAGTGAGCCGAGATCGTGCCATTGTACTCCAGCCTAGGTGACAAAAGCAAAACTCCGTCTCAAAAAAAAAAAAAAAAAAAAGAATCATACAGAATGCTCAGTTAAAATGAAAGCAGAAAAAGTGAAGAAGTTAAAAAAACAGTCAAGTAGAAGAATAGAAAACAATAACATATATACATATTACCAATTATGTCAATACCACTTTGAATGTGTATTAGCTATACATACCAGTTAAAAAGACATGGACTGGCTGAATAGAATAAAAAAAACAAGGCTGGTCAGCACGGTGACTCATGCCTGTAAGCCCTGCATTTTGGAATGCTGAGGCGGGTGCATTGCTTGAGGCCAGGAGTTTGAGACCAGCCTGGCCAATGTGGTGAAATCCCATCTTTACTAAAAATACAAAAAAATTAGCCTGGCGTGGCGATGCATGCCTATAATCTCAGCTACTCGGGAGGCTGAGGCATGAGATTCACTCGAACCCAGGAGGCGGAGGCTGCAGTGAGCTGAGATTGTGCCACTGCACTCCAGCCTGGGCAAGACAGCAAGGCTCTGCCTCTAAAAAAAACCCAACAAATAAAACAAGACTCAGCAATGTGTACATGAAAACCATTTTAAACTGAAAGACACACATACATGAAATATAAAGGTATGGAGGAATATATGACATTCTTGCCCTAATCGAAAGAAATATGGAACAGCTATTTTAAATTTAGATAAATCACATTTTAGGTCAAGGAAAGATACAAGGGATGAAGAGATTTCATAAAGATAAAGAAGTCAATTCTACAAGAAGACATAATAATCCTTAATATCTACGCTCATGAAACAAATCATCAAAATACATAAGGCAAAACTTATAAAACCACATGGCAAAATACACATGCCCTAGATGGCTTCCCAGTACCTACTGGCATTCAATGCTTGCTAACCTCTTCTTTCTGGGATCTCTAAGTAATACATAGTTTCTGTTATTTCTTGCATTTTGTTGAGTTGCTTTCTCTGTGTCTTACCTGACCAATATACCTGAATCTAATTTCTACCCAGTCAGGGCTTTCTTTGTAAGATTATTTTGGCAGTGGCTACCTTGGTAATAATAAAATAAAAACAGATCAGACAATGGGCCATAAGGTGTCTACCAGAAAAAACAATTAGGTCACCTGGCCAGATAAAGAAGTACTATCCTACAGGTTACGTTTGGAAATTAACCTGTTTGGGGAGGTCTTATGATTTAGGGCTTACATCTTGTCCCTGAGTAAAGAATCTTTTTTTTTTTTGGGGGGGG